>NC_041383.1:65158084-65342450 GCF_002162155.2 Triticum dicoccoides
GTTAGTAATGGCGCACCGCGGGGTGGTGCGCCATTACTAGTTAACTACTAATGGTGCACCACACCCACGGTGCGCCATTACTAGTTTTGAAAAAAAATAAAAAAAAATTGATATTTTTTTTGATTTTTTTTGAAAAAAACTTAGTAATGGCGCACCAGTGGACAGTGCGCCATTACGTAGTTAAAACTAGTAATGGCGCACCGAGACATGGTGCGCCATTAGTAACAAATTTTTTATTTTTTTACTTTTTTTCAAAACTACTAATGGCGCACGACGGATGTGGTGCGCCATTACTATGTCAATTAGTAATGGCGCACTATACAACAGTGCGCCATTAGTAACAAAAAAATTATGTTTTTCTTCAAAACTACTAATGGCGCACCACACACCAGGTGCACCATTAGTAATATATTACTAATGGCGCACCGAGACATGGTGCGCCATTAGAATATAGTAATGGCGCACCACATCACAGGTGCGCCATTAGTGGCCATTCCATCTATAGCCCTTTTTGTAGTAGTGTCGCCCACGCTGCCTCGTACATAAAGTGTCTCTGCCCATGCGCGCGAGATTCTCCCGCCGTCTTCAAAGCTTTAATAATTAGCGCTTGATGGTCCGATTCCTCAGTCATCACATGATGCACCTCGACCGCCGGGAACAAATGCGCAAAGTTTTAGTTACACGTCGCCCGGTCTAGCCGTACCTGAATGTTATCTTCATCCCCCCTCTTGTTATCCCTTGTAAACGGGTACCCAGAGAAACCGAGATCTGTCAGCCCGCAGTCGGTCAGGCAGTCTTCGAAGAGCTCCATTTGTCTCCTAGATCTTGGGTTACCACCTTGCTGTTAATCCTGCCGGAGCTTCATTAAAATCTCCCTCACATAGCCAAGGGAGGTTGTCTTGGGTGCAAAGATATCTCATAATCTCCCAAGTCTTCGTTCTCTTGTCGACGCATGGCTCTCCATATATTCCAGTGAATCTAAAGGAAACACCTTTAGTAACGATCGCCGCATTAATATAATACTGGCACCACGGCCTCACTGTTACCTCAACATGGTCCCTCCACCATAGCGCTAATCCTCCACTCTTGCCCTTGCAATCCACCGCTACACCTTTGTTGAACCCCAAACTCCACTTTAGCCTATCCACAGCCCCCGACCTTTTTTTAGTTTCTGATAAGTGTTAGGTCACGTAGTAATTTCAAACAATTTCCTACATACACGCAAGATCATGGTGATGGCATAGCAACGAGAGGGGAGAGTGTTGTCCACGTACCCTCGTAGACCGTAAGCGGAAGCGTTATGACAACACGGTTGATGTAGTCGTATGTCTTCACGATCCGACCGATCCAAGTACCGAATGTACGACACCTCCGAGTACAGCACACATTCAGCTCGATGACGATCCCCGGACTCCGATCCAACAAAGTGTCGGGGATGAGTTCCGTCAGCACGACGGCATGGTGACGATGATGATGCTCTACCGGCGCAGGGCTTCGCCTAAACTCTGCGATGATATGACCGAGGTGGAATATGGTGGAGGGGGGCACCGCACATGGCTAAGGAATGATCCGTAGATCAACTTGTGTGTCTATGGGGTGCCCCCTACCCCCGTGTATAAAGGAGTGGAGGAGGGGGAGGGCCGACCCTCTCTATGGCGCGCCCTAGGGGAGTCCTACTCCCACCGGGAGTAGGATTCCCCCTTTCCTAGTAGAACTAGGAGCCCTTCCATGTAGTAGGAGTAGGAGAGAAGGAAAGGGAAGAACGAAGGGAAGGAAGGAGGGGGTGCGGCCCCTCCCCCTAGTCCAATTCGGACTAGGCCTTGGGGGCGCGCATCCTGCCCTAGGAAGCCCCTCTCTCTTTCCCGTATGGCCCAATAAGGCCCAATACTTCTCCCGGCGAATTCCCGTAACTCTCCGGTACTCCAAAAAATACCCGAATCACTCGGAACCTTTCCGAAGTCTGAATAATCGTCCAATATATCGATCTTTACGTCTCGACCATTTTGAGACTCCTCGTCATGTCCCCGATCTCATCCGGGACTCCGAACTCCTTCGGTACATCAAAACTCATAAACTCATAATAAAACTGTCATCGTAACATTAAGCGTGCGGACCCTACGGGTTCGAGAACTATGTAGACATGACCTAGAACTGTTTCCGGTCAATAACCAATAGTGGAACCTGGATGTTCATATTGGCTCCTACATATTCTACGAAGATCTTTATCGGTCAAACCGCATAACAACATACGTTGTTCCCTTTGTCATCGGTATGTTACTTGCCCGAGATTCGATCGTCGGTATCCAATACCTAGTTCAATCTCGTTACCGGCAAGTCTCTTTACTCATTCCGTAATACATCATTCCGTAACTAACTCATTAGTTACAATGCTTGCAAGGCTTAAGTGATGTGTATTACCGAGAGGGCCCAGAGATACCTCTCCGACAATCGGAGTGACAAAACCTAATCTCGAATTACGCCAACCCAACATGTACCTTTGGAGACACCTGTAGAGCACCTTTATAATCACCCAGTTACGTTGTGACGTTTGGTAGCACACAAGGTGTTCCTCTGGTAAACGGGAGTTGCATAATCTCATAGTTGTAGGAACTTTGTATAAGTCATGAAGAAAGCAATAGCAACATACTAAACGATCAAGTGCTAGGCTAACAGAATGGGTCAAGTCAATCACATCATTCTCCTAATGATGTGATCCCGTTAATCAAATGACAACACATGTCTATGGTTAGGAAACATAACCATCTTTGATTCAACGAGCTAGTCAAGTAGAGGCATACTAGTGACACTATGTTTGTCTATGTATTCACACATGTATTGTGTTTCCGGTTAATACAATTCTAGCATGAATAATAAACATTTATCATGATATAAGGAAATAAATAATAACTTTATTATTGCCTCTAGGGCATATTTCCTTCAGTCTCCCACTTGCACTAGAGCCAATAATCTAGTTCACATCTCCATGTGATTTAACACCAATATTTACATCTGTATGTGACTAATACCCATAGTTCACATCATCATGTGATCAACACCCAAAGGGTTACTAGAGTCAATAATCTAGTTCACATCGTTATGTGATTAACAAGCAAATAGTACTAAGGTATGATCATGTTTTGCTCGTGAGAGAAGTTTAGTCAATTGGTCTGTCACATTCAGAGCTATATGTATTTTGCAAATATCTATGTCTACAATGCTCTGCACGGAGCTACTCTAGCTAATTGCTCCCACTTTCAATATGTATCTAGACCAAGACTTAGAGTCATCTAGATTAGTGTCAAAACTTGCATCGACATAACCCTTTACGACGAACCTTTTATCACTTCCATAATCGAGAAACATATCCTTATTCCACTAAGGATAATTTTGACCGCTGTCCATTGATCTACTCCTAGATCACTATTGCACTCCCTTGCCAAGCTTAGTGGTAGGGTATGCAATAGATCTGGTACACAGCATGGCATACTTTATAGAACCTATGGCTGATGCATAGGGAATGACTTTCATTCTCTTTCTATCTTCTGCCACGGTCGGGTTTTGAGTCTTACTCAATCTCACACCTTGTAACACATGCAAGAACTCTTTCTTTAACTGTTCCATTTTGAACTACTTCAAAATCTTGTCAAGGTATGTATTCATTGAAAAACTTATCGAGCGTCTTGATCTATCTCTATATATCTTGGTGCTCAATATGTAAGTAGCTTTGCCAAGGTCTTTCTTTGAAAAAACTCCTTTCAAACACTCCTTTATGCTTTGCAGAATAATTCTACATTATTTCCGATCAACAATATGTCATTCACATATACTTATCAGAAATGTTGTAGTGCTCCCACTCACTTTCTTGTAAATACAGGCTTCACCGCAAGTCTGTATAAAACTGTATGCTTTGATCAACTTATCAAAGCGTATATTCCATCTCCGAGATGCTTGCACCAGTCCATAGATGGATTGCTGGAGCTTGTATATTTTGTTAGCACCTTTAGGATTGACAAAACTTTCTGGTTGCATCATATACAACTCTTCTTTTAAGAAAACCATTAAGGAATCCAGTTTTGACATCCATTTGCCAGATTTCGTAAAATGTGGCAATTGCTAACTTGATTCGGACATATTTTAAGCCTCGCTACAGTTGAGAAAATCTCATTGTAGTCAACACCTTGAACTTGTCAAAAACCTTTTTTGTGTCAAGTCGAGCTTTGTAGATAGTAACACTACTATCAGCATCTGTCTTCCTCTTGAAGATCCATTTATTTTCTATGGCTTGCCGATCATCCGGCAAGTCCACCAAAGTCCATACTTTGTTCTCATACATGGATCATATCTCAGATTTTATGGCCTCAAGCCATTTCGCGGAATCTGGGCTCATCATCGCTTCCTCATAGTTCGTAGGTTCATCATGGTCTAGTAACATGACTTCCAGAACACGATTACCGTACCACTCTGGTGCGGATCTTACTCTGGAAGACCCACGAGGTTTGGTAGCAACTTGATCTGAAGTTTCATGATCATCATCATTAACTTCCTCACTAATTGGTGTAGGAATCACTGGAACTGATTTCTGTGATGAACTAATTTCCAATAAGGGAGAAGGTACAATTACCTCATCAATTTCTACTTTCCTCCCACTCACTTCTTTCGAGAGAAACTCCTTCTCTAGAAAGGATCCATTCTTAGCAATGAATGTTTTTGCCTTCGGATATGTGATAGAAGGTGTACCCAACAGTTTCCTTTGGGTATTCTATGAAGACGCACTTCTCCGATTTGGGTTCGAGCTTATCAATTTGAAAACCTTTTTCATATAAGCATTGTAACTCCAAACTTTAAGAAACGACAGCTTAGGTTTACTGCTAAACCATAGTTCATACGGTGTCATCTCAACGGATTTAGATGGTGCCCTATTAAACGTGAATGCAGCTCTCTAATGCATGACCCCAAAATAATAGTGGTAAATCGGTAAGATACATTATAGATCACACCATATCCAATAAAGTGTGGTTACGACGTTCGACACACCATAACGTTGTGGTGTTCCAGGTGGCGTGAGCTGTGAAACTATTCCACATTTTTTATATGAAGGCCAAACTCGTAACTCAAATATTTTCCTCCACGATCAGATCGTAGAAACTTTATTTTCTTGTTACGATGATTCTCCACTTCACTCTAAAATTCTTTGAACTTTTCAACTATTTTAGACTTATGTTTCATCAAGTAGATATACGCATATCTGCTCAAATCATCAGTGAAGGTCAGAAAATAATGATACTTGCCATGAGCATCAATACTCATTAGATCGCATACATCGGTATGTATTATTTCCAACAAGTCAGTAGCTCGTTCAATTGTTTCGGAGAATGGAGTTTTTAGTCATCTTGCCCAAAAGGCACGGTTCGCAAGCATCAAATGATTCATAACCAAGTGATTCCGAAAATCCATCTTTATGGAGTTTCTTCATGCGCTTTACATCGATATGACCCAAACTGCAGTGCCACAAATAAGTTGCACTATCATTATTAACTTTGCATCTTTTGGCATCAATATTATGAATATGTGTATCACTACGATCGAGATCCAACAAACTATTTTCATTGGGTGTATGACCATTGAAGGTTTTATTCATTTAAACAGAACAACAATTATTCTCTGATTTTAAATGAATAACAGTATTGCAATAAACATGATCAAATCATATTCATGCTCAACGCAAATGCCAAATAACACTTATTTAGGTTCTACACTAATCCCAAAAGTATAGGGAGTGTGTGATGATGATCATATCAATCTTGGAACTATTTCCAACACTCATCGTCACTTCCCCTCAACTAGTCTCTGTTTATTCTGTAACTCCTGTTTCGAGTTACTAATCTTAGTAACCGAACAAGCATCAAATACTCAGGGGCTACTATAAACACTAGTAAGGCACACATCAATAACATGTATATCAAATATACCCTTGTTCACTTTGCCATCCTTCTTATCCACCAAATATTCAGGGCATTTCCGCTTCCAGTGACCATTTCCTTTGCAGTGTAAGCACTCAGTTTCAGGCTTTGGTCCAGCTTTGGTCTTCTTCACGGGAGTGACAACTTGCTTGCCATTCTGCTTGAAGTTCCCTTTCTTTCCCTTTGCCCTTTTCTTGAAACTAGTGGTCTTGTCAATCATCAATACTTGATGCTCTTTCTTGATTTCTACCTTCGTCGATTTCAGCATCACGAAGAGCTCGGGAATCGTTTTCGTCATCCCTTGCATTATAGTTCATCACGAAGTTCTACTAACTTGGTGGCGGTGACTAGAGAATTCTGTCAATCACTATCTTATCTGTAAGATTAACTCCCACTTGATTCAAGCGATTGTAGTACCCAGACAATCTGAGCACATGCTCACTAGTTGAGCGATTCTCCTCCATCTTTTAGCTATAGAACTTGTTGGAGACTTCATATCTCTCAACTCAGGTATTTGCTTGAAATATTAACTTCAACTCCTGGAACATCTCATATGGTCCACGACGTTCAAAACGTCTTTGAAGTCCCGATTCTAAGCCGTTTAAGCATGGTGCACTAAACTATCAAGTAGTCATCATTTTGAGCTAGCCAAACGTTCATAGCGTCTACATCTGCTCCTGCAATAGGTTTGTCACCTAGCGGTGCATCAAGGACATAATTCTTCTGTGCAGCAATGAGGATAAACCTCAGATCACGGATCCAATCCGCATCATTGCTACTAACATCTTTCAACACAATTTTCTCTAGGAACATATCAAAATAAACATATGAAAGCAACAACGCAAGCTATTGATCTACAACATAATTTGCAAAATACTACCAGGTACTAAGTTCATGATAAATTTAAGTTCAATTAATCATATTATTTTAGAACTCCCACTTAGATAGACATCTCTCGAGTCATCTAAGTGATCACGTGATCCAAATCAACTAAACCATAACCGATCATCACGTGAGATGGAGTAGTTTTCAATGGTGAACATCACTATGTTGATCATATCTACTATATGATTCACGCTCGACCTTTCGGTCTCCGTGTTCCGAGGCCATATCTGCATATGCTAGGCTCGTCAAGTTTAACCTGAGTATTCTGCGTGTGCAAAACTGGCTTGCACCCGTTGTAGATGGACGTAGAGCTTATCACACCCGATCATCACGTGGTGTTTGGGCACGACGAACTTTGGCAACGGTGCATACTCAGGGAGAACACTTCTTCATAATTTTTAGTGAGAGATCATCTTAAAATGCTACCGTCAATCAAAGCAAGATAAGATGCATAAAGGATAAACATCACGTGCAATCAATATAAGTGATATGATATGGCCATCATCATCTTGTGCTTGTGATCTCCATCTCCGAAGCACCGTCGTGATCACCATCGTCACCGGCGCGACACCTTGATCTCCATCGTAGCATCGTTGTCATTTACGCCACCTATTACTTCTACGACTATCGCTACCACTTAGTGATAAAGTAAAGCAATTACAGGGCGTTTGCATTTCATACAATAAAGCGACAACCATATGGCTCCTGCCAGTTGCCGATAACTTTGGTTACAAAACATGATCATCTCATACAATAAAATATAGCATCACGTCTTGACCATATCACATCACAACATGCCCTGCAAAAACAAGTTAGACGTCCTCTACTTTGTTGTTGCAAGTTTTATGTGGCTGCTACGGGCTTAGCAGGAACCGTTCTTACCTACGCATCAAAACCACAATGATAGTTCGTCAAGTTAGTGCTGTTTTAACCTTCGCAAGGACCGGGCGTAGCCACACTCAATTCAGCTAAAGTAAGAGAGACAGACACCCGCCAACCACCTTTAAGCACGAGTGCTCGTAACGGTGAAACCAGTCTCGCGTAAGCGTACGCGTAATGTCGGTCCGGGCCGCTTCATCTCACAATACCGCCGAACCAAAGTATGACATGCTGGTAAGCAGTATGACTTGTATCACCCACAACTCACTTGTGTTCTACTCGTGCATATGACATCTACGCATAAAACCTGGCTCGGATGCCACTATTAGGTCACGTAGTAATTTCAAAAATTTCCTACGTACACGCAAGATCATGGTGACGGCATAGCAACGAGAGGGGAGAGTGTTGTCCATGTACCCTCGTAGACCGTAAGCGGAAGCGTTATGACAACACGGTTGATGTAGTCGTATGTCTTCACGATCCGACCGATCCAAGTACCGAAAGTACGACACCTCCGAGTTCAGCACACGTTCAGCTCGATGACGATCCCCGGACTCCGATCCAACAAAGTGTCGGGGATGAGTCCCGTCAGCACGACGGCATGGTGACGATGATGATGCTCTACCGGCGCAGGGCTTCGTATAAACTCTGCGACGATATGACCGAGGTGGAATATGGTGGAGGGGGGCACCGCACACGGCTAAGGAACGATCCGTAGATCAACTTGTGTGTCTATGGGGTGCCCCCTGCCCTCGTATATAAAGGAGTGGAGGAGGGAGAGGGTCGGCCCTCTCTATGGCGCGCCCTAGGGGAGTCCTACTCCCACCGGGAGTAGGATTCCCCCTTTCCTAGTAGAACTAGGAGCCCTTCCATGTAGTAGGAGTAGGAGAGAAGGAAAGGGAAAAAAGAAGGGAAGGAAGGAGGGGGTGCGGCCCCTCCCCCTAGTCCAATTCGGACTAGGCCTTGGGGGGCGCGCAGCCTGCCCTAGGCAGCCCCTCTCTCTTTCCCGTATGGCCCAATAAGGCCCAATACTTCTCCCGGCGAATTCCCGTAACTCTCCGGTACTCCAAAAAATACCCGAATCACTCGGAACCTTTCCAAAGTCCGAATATAGTCGTCCAATATATCGATCTTTACGTCTCGACCATTTTGAGACTCCTCGTCATGTCCCCGATCTCATCTGGGACTCCGAACCCCTTCGGTACATCAAAACTCATAAACTCATAATAAAATTGTCATCGTAACGTTAAGCGTGCGGACCCTACGGGTTCGAGAACTATGTAGACATGACCTAGAACTGTTTCCGGTCAATAACCAATAGTGGAACCTGGATGTTCATATTGGCTCCTACATATTCTATGAAGATCTTTATAGGTCAAACCGCATAACAACATACGTTGTTCCCTTTGTCATCAGTATGTTAGTTGCCCGAGATTCGATCGTCGGTATCCAATACCTAGTTCAATCTCGTTACCGGCAAGTCTCTTTACTCTTTCCGTAATACATCATTCCGTAACTAACTCATTAGTTACAATGCTTGCAAGGCTTAAGTGATGTGTATTACTGAGAGGGCCCAGAGATACCTCTCCGACAATCGGAGTGACAAAACCTAATCTCGAATTACACCAACCCAACATGTACCTTTGGAGACACCTGTAGAGCACCTTTATAATCACCCAGTTATGTTGTGACGTTTGGTAGCACACAAGGTGTTCCTCTGGTAAACGGGAGTTGCATAATCTCATAGTTGTAGGAACTTTGTATAAGTCATGAAGAAAGCAATAGCAACATACTAAACGATCAAGTGCTAGGCTAATAGAATGGGTCAAGTCAATCACATCATTCTCCTAATGATGTGATCCCGTTAATCAAATGACAACACATGTCTATGGTTAGGAAACATAACCATCTTTGATTCAACGAGCTAGTCAAGTAGAGGCATACTAGTGACACTATGTTTGTCTATGTATTCACACATGTATTATGTTTCCGGTTAATACAATTCTAGCATGAATAATAAACATTTATCATGATATAAGGAAATAAATAATAACTTTATTATTGCCTCTAGGGCATATTTCCTTCAATAAGAACACCACCGCTGGGTTGTATGACCTAATCAGGTCCCGAAGTTCGTCTACTGCCGAGTCCAACCCCAACCCCCGGCAGTTCCATGCCAAAATGATCATCGCTCCCGGCGACCCTGCTCCCTGGCAGGGTCCGCCGATATATTAACATGCTCTTCGATGCGATCAAACACGGTGGAAGTCTTCTGTCTCGTGTCTCAAATACAAGATTCATCACCATCCTGCTTGTCCCCCTCCCCTTTGGGCACCCACATCTGTCTCGGCCTCCTTTTTGTTGAATTAGGAGTACAATTGGGACTGTCTTCCCTCCTTCTCCTCTCCTCATGATCCTGCCTAGGTTTCCTGACATAGTGTCCTCTCCTCCTCTCTGTAGGATAGTGTGGGTGATATCCATAACTACCTTCTCCACCTCTGCTAGTAGAGCCCCACTCCCTATGGCCTCGCAATTCATACTGCTCATGCTTGAAATCTCTCTACCTCTGTTGCTCCTTGAGTTGTTCCCTCAGGTCTCTCTCTTTCTTCCTTTCTAACTCATGCATGAGGTCTCTTCTTCTGGACATTCCCTTATATACCTCTCCTTACTTGGGGAATCAACTATCCCTCTCTCTACTCGGTTCTGCCCGCCAGTTTGTGCATTCACCGGTCGATCAAATTCGGTATTCAGGTTATGCTACGTCTTGAGCTTGCGTTGGTTTTCCTTGAAGAGGAAAGGGTGATGCAGCACAGTAGCGTAAGTATTTCCCTCAGTTTTTGAGAACCAAGTTATCAATCCAGTAGGAGGCTCCTCACAAGTCCCACGAACATACACAAACAAACAAAGAACTCGCAACCAACGCGATAAAGGGGTTGTCAATCCCTTCATGGCCACTTGCAAAAGTGAGATCTGATAGAGATAGTATGATAAGATAAATATATTTTTGGTATTTTATAATATAGATGCAAAAAGTAAAGATGCAAATAAAAGTAGATTGAAAGCTTATATGATAAAAGATAGACCCGGGGGCCATAGGTTTCACTAGAGGCTTCTCTCAAGATAGCATAAGTATTACGGTGGGTGAAAAAATTACTGTCGAGCAATTGATAGAAAAGTGAATAATTATGAGATTATCTAGGCATGATCATGTATATAGGCATCACGTCGGTGACAAGTAGACCGACTCCTGCGTGCATCTACTACTATTACTCCACACATTGACTGCTATCCAACATGCATCTAGAGTATTAAGTTCATAAGAACAGAGTAACGCATTAAGAAAGATGACATGATGTGGAGGGATAAACTCAAGCAATATGATATAACCCCCATCTTTTTATCCTCGATGGCAACAATACAAAACGTGGCTTGCAACCCTTTCTATCACTGGGTAAGGACACCACAAGATTGAACCCAAAGCTAAGCACTTCTCCCATGGCAAGAAAGATCAATCTAGTAGGCCAAACCAAACTGATAATTCGAAGAGACTTGCAAAGATAACTCAATCATACATAAAATAATTCAGAGAAGATTCAATTATTTCTCATAGATAAACTTGATCATAAACCCACAATTCATCGGATCTCGACAAACATGCCGCAAAAAGAGTTTACATCGAATAGATCTCCACAAGAGAGGGGGAGAACATTGTATTGAGATCCAAAAAGAGAGAAGAAGCCATCTAGCTAATAAATATGGACCCGAAGGTCTGTGGTAAACTACTCACAACTCATCGGAAGGGCTATGGTGTTGATGTAGAAGCCCTCCGTGGTGGATTCCCCCTCCGGCAGAACACCGGCGACGGCTCCAAGATGGGATGTCGCGGATACAGAAGGTTACGATGGCGGAAATATTTCTTCGGTGGCTCCCTGGATGTTTTCGGGGTACGTAGGTATATATAGGAGGAAGAAGTACGTCGGTGGCTGCTCGAGGGGCCCAGGAGACAGGGGTGCGCCCAGGAGGGGTGGGCGTGCCCTCCTATCTCCTGGCCGCCTCGATTGCTTCTTGACTTGCACTCCAAGTCCTCAAGATCACGTTCGTTCCAAAAATCACGCTCCCGAAGGTTTCATTCCGTTTGGACTCCGTTTGATATTCCTTTTCTTCGAAATACTGAAATAGGCAAAAAAATAGCAATACGGGCTGGGCCTCCGGTTAGTAGGTTAGTCCCAAAAATGATGTAAATGTGTAAAATAAAGCCCATAAACATCAAAAAGCGGTAATAGGATAGCATGGAACAATCAAAAATTATAGATACTTGGAGACGTATCAAGCATCCGCAAGCTTAATTCCTGCTCGTCCTCGAGTAGGTAAATGATAAAAACAGAATTTTTGATGTGGAATGCTACCTAGCATAATTCTCAATGTAATTTTCTTTATTGTGGCATGAATGTTCAGATCCAAATGGTTCAATATAAAAGCTTATAAAACATAAATATAATAATACTTCGAAGCATACTAACAAATAATCATGTCCTATCAAAATAGCATAGCCAAAGAAAGCTTATCCCTACAAAATCATATAGTTAGGCCATGCTTCATTTTCATTACACAAAATACTCCCATCATGTACAACCCCGATGACGAGCCGAGCAATTGGTTCATACTTTTTAACGCGCTCCAGCTTTTTTCAACTCTTACGCAATACATGATCGCAAGCCATGGACATAGCACTATGGTGGCATATGCTGGTTGTAAGGACAAAAGGGAGAAGATAGTCTCACATCAACTAGGTGTATCAACGGGCTATGGAGATGCCCATTAATAGATATCAATGTGAGTGAGTAGGGATTCCCATGCAATGGATGCACTAGAGCTATAAATGTATGAAAGCTCAACAAAAGAAACTAAGTGGGTGTGCATCCAACTTGCTTGCTCATGAAGACCTAGGGCATTTTGAGGAAGCCCATCATTGGAATATACAAGCCAGGTTCTATAATGAAAAATTCCCACTAGTATATGAAAGTGACAACATAGGAGACTCTCTATCATGAAGATCATGGTGCTATTTTGAAGCACAAGTGTGGAAAAGAGATAGTAGCAATTGTCCCTCCTCTCTTTTTCTCTCATTTTATTTTTTTATTTCTTTTTCTCCCTTTTTTTCTTTTTTTCTTTTTGGTGGGCTTCTTTGGCCTCTTTTTTTCATGGGCTTCTTTGGCCTCTTTTATTTTTATAAAGTCCGAAGTCTCATCCCGACTTGTGGGGGAATCATAGTCTTCATCATCCTTTCCTCACTGGGACAATGCTCTAATAATGAAGATCATCACACTTTTATTGATTTACAACTCAAGATTTACAACTCAAAGCTAGAACAAGATATGACTCTATATGAATGCCTCCGGCGGTGTACCGGGATATGCAATGAATCAAGAGCGACATGTATGAAAATTATGAAGGTGGCTTTGCCACAAATATGATGTCAACTACATGATCATGCAAAGAGCAATATGACAATGATGGAGCGTGTCATAATAAACGGAACGGTGGAAAGTTGCATGGCAATATATCTCGGAATGGCTATGGAAATGCCATAATAGGTAGGTATGGTGGCTGTTTTGAGGAAGGTAAATAATGGGTGCATGCTACCGGCGAAAGTTAAGCGATATAATAGAGGCTAGCTAAATGGAAGGATGAGTGTGCGTATATCCATGGACTCACATTAGTCATAAAGAACTCATATACTTATTGCAAAAGTCTACTTAGCCCTCAAAGCAAAGTACTACTACGCATGCCCCTAGAGGGATAGATTGGTAGGAAAATACCATCGCTTGTCCCCGACTGCCACTCATAAGGAAGACAATCAAAAGAGCACCTCATGCAACAAATTTGTCACACAACTTTTACCATACGTGCATGCTACGGGACTTGCCAACTTCAACACAAGTATTTCTCAATTTCACAATTACCCATTAACAAGTATTTCTCAGTTTCATAATTAAGATAGGGGCTTATTGTTTCGCCTCCCAACTTACTTATCATATAGATAATTGTCAACAATAATAATTCATGATCAAATATATTTGAATGGCCATATATGCTTAGATCTTTCCCCATCACATGATGCTTGCCAACTAAAGAGTAGGTTGGAATGAGAAGGAATACTACTGACTCTTGCATAAAAGTAAAAGATAGACCCTTCGCATAGGGAAACAGGGATTTGCAGAGGTGCCAGAGCTTGATTTTGAAATAGAGATAAATAATTTTGAGAAGTATGATTTCATTGTCAACATAACAACCAAGAGTTCCCAATATCTTCCATACTACATACATTATAGGCGGTTCCCAAATAGAATGGTAAAGTTTTTGCTCCCCCTCCACCAACAATCATCAATCCATGGCTTGCCCGAAACAACGGGTGCCTCCAACTAACATCAATCCCGGGGGAGTTTTTGTTTGCAATTATTTTGATTTTATTTTTATCTTTCGCTCATGGGACTGGGTATCCCAGTTACCAGCCATTTTTATCGTGAATGATGAGCGAAGTCCACTCATCGTGAGAATAACCCACCTAGCATGGAAGATACTGACAGCCCCTAGTCGCTACATGAGCGATTCGGGCATACAAAACAGATTATTATTTGAAGGTTTAGAGTTTGGCACATGAAAATTTACTTGGAACGGCAGGTAAATACCGCAAATAGGTAGATATGGTGGACACTCATGGAAGAAACTTGGTTCAAGTGATTTGGATGCACAAGAAGTATTCCCGCTTAGTACAGATATTTAGGCTAGTAAAGGATTCTAAATAGCAAGCACCACATGTTGGAGGATCTATAACAATATAACTTCTATACAAATATACCCAAGCATAACTCATTGTGTTGTCTTCCTTGTCCAATTTCAACTAATTTGCTCAGGTTTGAAAAAAATTAATGGGGCTCACAATCATAGAAGATGTCTAAGATAGTATATTTATATGTGAAATCTCTCTTCCTTCAATATTCTTTCATGAATTGTTCAAGTACATATATAATTTCAGATTTATGATATTCAAATCATTCAACCATTTACTCACAGGATATAAGTGAAGCACACGAGTAAATGGCAAACTACTCCAAAAAGATATAAGTGAAGATCAATGAGTAGTCAAATAATTTTTAGCTATGTGAGGACTCTCTCTCATTTAATAATTTCAGATCTTGGTATTTTATTCAAACAGCAAGCAAAACAAAATAAAATGGCATTGCAAGGATAGCACAACTCATGTGAAGAAGCAAAAACTTAGGTTCAACCGATACTGACCGATAATTGTTGAAGAAGAGAGGTGGGATGCCTACCGGGGCATCCCCAAGCTTGGATGCTTGAGACTTCTTAGAATATTATCTTGGGTGCCTTGGGAATCCCCAAGCTTGAGCTTTTGTGTCTCCTTAATTCCTTTCATATCACGGTTTTCCTAAATCTCAAAAAATTCATCCACACAAAACTCAACAAGAACTCGTGAGAAAAGTTAGTATAAACCAATGCAAAAACCTTATCATTGTCTACTGTAACAAATTACTAAAATTATTATTCAACATTGCATACTAAATGTCTCTGCATATTTAATACTCCTATCCTCAAATAGTTTCATTAAACAAGCAAACATATGCAAACAATGCAAACATAACAGCAATCTGCCAAAACAGTATAGTCTATAAAGAATGCAAGATTAATCATACTTTCCTAACTCCAAAAATTATGAGGAAAACACTACACTGTAGAAGATTTATCAGAGCTCAATATGCAAAAAGTTTCAATATTATAACATTCTCTGACTTTTCTAGGGAATTTTTGCAACATCGGTAAACTTTCTGTTTTGAAACAACAACATGTATACTTGCAAAATAAGCATGGTAAAGGCTATCCTTGACATTTTTATTGAAAATATAGATGCCAAATATTATTCTAAATAACAGCAAGCAAATACTAACATAAGAAAATGACGCTACAAGCAAAACACATATCATGTGATGAATAAAAATATAGCTCCAAGTAAAGTTACCGATGAACGAAGACGAATGAGGGGATGCCTTCCGGGGCATCCCAAAGCTTAGGCTCTTGCCACTCCTTATTCCATAGTCCATCGAATGTTTACCCAAAACTTGTAAACTTCACAACACAAAACTCAACACAAAACTCGTAAGCTCCGTTAGTATAAGAAAATAAAACCACCACTTAGGTACTGTTGTGAACTCATTCTAACTTCATATTGGTGTAATATATACTGTATTCCAACTTCTCTATGGTTCATACCCTCCGATACTACTCATAGATTCATCAAAATAAGCAAACAACACATAGAAAACAGAATCTGTCAAAAATAGAATAGTCTGTAGTAACCTGTATCAAACGTATACTTCTGGAACTCCACAAATTCTGAAATAAATTGTTGGACCTGAGGGATTTATCCATTAATCATTTGAAAAAAGAATCAACCTAAAATCACTCTCCAGTAAACAATGGCAGCTAATCTCGTGAGTGCAAAGTTTCTGTTTTTGACAGCAAGATCATATAGACTTCACCCAAGTCTTCCCAAAGGCTCTACTTGGCACAAATACTAATTAAAACATAAAACCACATATAACCAGAGGCTATATGAATTATTTATTACTAAGAAGGAGCAAAAAGTAAAGAACAAAAATAAAGTTGAGTTGCCTCCCAACAAGCACTATCGTTTAACGCCCCTAGCTAGGCATGATGATGACAATGATGCTCACATAAGAGATAGGAATTGAAACATAAAGAGAGCATCATGAAGAATATGACTAGCACATTTAAGTCTAACCCATTTCCTATGCATAGGGATTTTGTGAGCAAACAACTTATGGGAACAATAATCAACTAGCATAGGAAAGCAAAACAAGCATAACTTCGAAACTTTAAGCACATAGAGAGGAAACTTGATATTATTGCAATATGTAAGAGCACATGTTCCTCTCTCATAATAATTTGCAGTAGCATCATGAATGAATTCAACAATATAACCAGCACATAAAGCATTCTTTTCATGATCTACAAGCATATAATTTTTTATTACTCTCCAGATAAGCAAATTTCTTCTCATGAATAATAGTGGGAGCAAACTCAACAAAATAACTATCATGTGAGGCATAATCCAATTGAAAACTGAAATCATGATGACAAGTTTCATGGTTATCATTATTCTTAATAGCATACAAGTCATCACAATAATCATCATAGATAGCAACTTTGTTCTCATAATCAATTGGAACCTCTTCCGAAATAATGGATTCGTCACTAAATAAAGTCATGACCTCTCCAAATCCACTTTCATAAATATAATCATCATAAATAGGAGGCATGCTTTCATCATAATAAATATTCTCATCAAAACTTGGGGGACAAAAATTATCATCTATATCAAACATAGCTTCCCCAAGCTTGTGGATTTGCATATCATTAGCATCATGGATATTCAAGGAATTCATACAAACAAGATTGCAATCTTGCTCATCATTCAAATATTTTATGCCAAACATTTTATAGACTTCTTCTTCTAGAACTTGAGCACAATTTTCCTTACCATCATTTTCATGAAAGACATTAAAAAGATGAAGCGTATGAGACAAACTTAATTCCATTTTTTTTGTAGTTTTCTTTTATAGACTAAACTAGTGATAAAACAAGAAACAAAAAGATTCGATTGCAAGATCTAAAGATATACCTTCAAGCACTCAGCTCCCCGGCAACGGCGCCAGAAAAGATCTTGATGTCTACTACACAACCTTCTTCTTGTAGACGTTGTTGGGCCTCCAGGTGTAGAGGTTTGTAGGACAGTAGCAAATTTCCCTCAAGTGGATGACCTAAGGTTTATCAATCTGTGGGAGGCGTAGGATGAAGATGGTCTCTCTCAAACAACCCTGCAACCAAATAACAAAGAGTCTCTTGTGTCCACAACACACCCAATACAATGGTAAATTGTATAGGTGCACTAGTTCAGTGAAGAGATGGTGATGCAAGTGCAATATGGATGGTAGATAAAGGTATTTGTAATCTGAAATCATAAACACAACAAGGTAGCAAGCGATAAAAGTGAGCGTAAACGGTATTGCAATGGTAGGAAACAAGGCCTAACACTACTAAGAAAATGGTTTTTAACGACAACATATGTGGTCGTTAAACGTCAGATCGTGGTCGTTAAAGGTCATTAACGACCACAGTCTACTGGTCGTAGTAGGCTCCGTCGTTAAAAGTATAAAAACCACATACCTTTTGTGGTTGTTATTCTTGTAAGGATGGGATGGTGTGTCGTCATCAATGCCGAGCCAATAACGACCGCTTTTGTCATCGCTAATAATGTAAACATGGCGACGAAAGTGGCATTACCGGTCAGTCTCTTCACCACTTTGATATCCTTCAGAACCACTTACATTAATTCGTATAAGTTTCCGTTGAGCGACCACTTTATGAAAAATCCAAAATTTGAATATTAACATCCGCGTTAATATAGAACAAACTAATCTGAATTGAAAGGATCATAGCCTCTTTTATTAACAAATTCCAAAATTTCGACATACAATTATTATATTAAAATATTATCTAAGAAATTTGAGTCAAAAGCACTCCTTATATGACGAATGTACTTGCTCATATCTATTTGGAAAATTACACAACTAGAAAATATAAAATTTATTAATCTTCAAGCAAGGGACACCATCTTTCTTTGAATGGACATCATTCTTGGTCAGTGAATACAATGCCTCCTGATGCCTCTCGGTGGACCATCAGCGCTACAAAATGTTAAGTAGTTTATGAAAATTAGCCCTTGTAAATAAATTGGCACAAAGTATAACAATATATAAAATCAATGTATGAGAATAACTTACTTGATGATGCTGGCTTCCATGAGATCTATCACTCAGAGATCTACCAAACATAAGACACTTAATTTATCACACTTCTTGTACCATAGAATTGAACTTTTTTCTTCCAGTACTTGTTTCACTTGCTTGGAAGCTTGGTGTTTGTAAACCAATTCAGCCTTACTTAATGTTGGTCCTTGCACATCTCTTGCTCTAATTCCACATTTCTGCATGACTTCATCATTTGAAAGACCTGGATTCAACTGAACTATAGTCTGAATTTGTGCCTGAAGTGCTGATGACTCACAAGTGTAGGGGATCGCAACAGCTTTCAAGGGTAGAGTATTCAGCCCAAATTTATTGATTCGACACAAGGGGAGCCAAAGAATATTCTTGAGTATTAGCAGTTGAGTTGTCAATTCAACCACACCTGGATAACTTAGTATATGCAGCAAGGTATTTAGTAGCAAAGTAGTATGATAGTAATGGTAAAAAGGTAAAGATAGTAATAGCAATATTTTTGGATTTTTGTAGTGATGGTAACAGTAGCAACGGAAAAGTAAATAAGCAAAGCACAATATATGAAAAGCTCGTAGGCAATGGATCAATGATGGATAATTATGTCGGATGTGATTCCCCATGTAATAGCTATAACATAGGGTGACACAGAACTAGCTCCAATTCATCAATGTAATGTAGGCATGTATTGCGAATATAGTCATACGTGCTTATGGAAAAGAACTTGCATGACATCTTTTGTCCTACCCTCCCGTGCAGCGGGGTCCTAGTGGAAACTAAGGGATATTAAGGCCTCCTTTTAATAGAGAACCGGACCAAAGCATTAACACATGGTGAATACATGAACTCCTCAAACTACGGTCATCACCGAGAAGTATTCCGATTATTGTCACTTCGAGGTTGTCGGATCATAACACATAATAGGTGACTATAGACTTGCAAGATAAGATCAAGAACACACATATATTCATGAAAACATAATAGGTTTATATCTGAAATCATGGCACTCGGGCCCTAGTGACAAGCAATAAGCATAGCAAAGTCATAGCAAAATCAATCTCAGAACATAGTGGATACTAGGGATCAAACCCTAACAAAACTAACTTGATTACATGATAAATCTCATCCAACCCATCACCGTCCAGCAAGCCTACGATGGAATTACTCATGCACGGCGGTGAGCATCATGAAATTGGTGATGGAGGATGGTTGATGATGATGACTGAGGGAGTCCTGGATAAGGGGGTATCCAGACAGTCGGACTATATACTTTGGCCGGACTATTGGACTATGAAGATACAAGATAGAAGACTTCGTCCCGTGTCCGGATGGGACTCTCCTTGGCGTGGAAGGCAAGCTTGGCGATTCGGATGTAGATCTCCTTCTCTGTAAACCGACCCTATGTAACCCTAGCCCCCTCCAGTGTCTATATAAACCGGAGGGTTTAGTCCGCAGGACAAGAACAATCAGACCATAGGCTAGCTTCTAGGGTTTAGCCTCTCTGATCTCGTGGTAGATCAACTCTTGTAATACTCATATCATCATGATCAATCAAGCAGGAAGTAGGGTATTACCTCCATCGAGAGGGCCCGAACCTGGGTAAACATCGTGTCCCAGCCTCCTGTTACCATTAGTCTTAGACGCACAGTTCGGGACCCCCTACCCGAGATCCGCCGGTTTTGACACCGACATTGGTGCTTTCATTGAGAGTTCCTCTGTGCCGTTGCTATTAGGCTCGATGGCTTCTCCAACCTTCAACAACGCCGTCCTGGGTGAGACTTTTCTCCCCGAATAGATCTTTGTGTTCGGCAGCTTCGCACTGCGGGCCAACTCGCTTGGCCATCTGGAGCAGATCGATAGCTATGCCCCTAGCCATCAGGTCAGGTTTGGTAACCTAAACTACACTGCCGACATCCGCGGAGACTTGATCTTCGATGGATTCGGGCCCGTATCAGGAGCGCCAAACAATCACGACGTGCATGACCTAGATCTGCGGTCGGACAGTTTTCGGAACATCGCACCTGCTACAGCTCCAGACTTTGTTCCAGAGCAGGTCGTGCCTTCCGAGGACGGGTGGATGGACCCCGCCCCGAAGGCCGCACACTCATCGGTGTTGGAGCCGAACACAGACTCCTCTCCTCAGGAAATCTATACCTCCGGACCCCCGGACTCATCTCCGGTAGTGTGTTCCAGACCGCGCGCATCCATGCCCATCGAATCTAACTGGGCTCTAGTCATGGAGTTTGCCGCCGCGGATATCTTTCAGCACTCACCCTTCGGAGACATGCTGAATTCATTAAGGTCTCTCTCTTTGTCAGGAGACTCCTGGCCGAACTATGTCCAGCTCAAGTGGGAAGCTGGCGACGAAGAAATTCGTTACCCACCCACCACCCACTTCATAGCCACGGTTGATGACTTGACCGGCGTGCTTAACTTCGACTCCGAAGACATTGACGGTGTAGACGACGATGCGGGAGAAGAACAGGAACCACCGCCCACAGGGCGCTGGACTGCCACCTCTTCATATGATATATACATATATGGTGGATACTCCCAAAGAAACCAATGGCGATGAGGCAACGGGAGATAACCCTCGGGGAAGAAAGCAAAACATGGGCGTCATCGGTGCCGCTCCAAGCCTCGCCACAACAATACCGGCACTGGAGAAGAAAATCCAGATGGTGCTGAAGAGGAATACGATCCTGATCAACCCACCTTCGAGCAAGCCGAATAGGAACACGGGCAGGCTAGCCCAGATGAACAGGCGATGGACGGATACTTGGAGGACGATAACTATATGCCTCCCTCCGAAGATGAGGTGAGCCTCGGTGACGATGAATTCGGCGTACCAGAGGATCCCATAGAGCATGAGCGCTTCAAGCGCAGGCTTATAGCCACTGCAAGAAGCCTGAAAAAGAAGCAGCAGCAGCTCCAAGCTGACCAAGATCTGCTCGCAGACAGATGGACCGAAGTCCTGGCGGCCGAAGAATATGGACTCGAACCCCCGAGCAAGGGATACCCAAAGCACAAACCGCTAGAAGAAGAGGCCGAAGAGCCTGAACTTCCAGCACAAGATGAGGCGGACCGGCCACCACATGGCCGGGATAAAATGGCATATCAGGCCGGACACCAGCCCGCACCCCCACGCCGGTTCACTATGGCCCGGGGCAATATGCAGGACCTGCGAGACATATTGGAAAACAACGCAGGACAACCAAGATCGATCTATGGATCACGAGGGCGCGCCACAGCTCATGACACCGATCATCACGCCGGATACAATACTGATAAATCCGGCCGGGCCGGACATTACCGACCAGACCTAATCGGACCACGCCGCGATATAGCCCGGCACAGAGGCGCTGCACACCCCCTCTGCTTCACTGATGAAGTAATGGAACATGAATTCCCAGAAGGGTTTAAACCCGTCAACATCGAGTCATACGATGGCACAATAGACCCCGCGGTGTGGATCGAGGATTTTCTTCTCCACATTCACATGGCCCGCGGTGATGACCTACATGCCATCAAGTATTTCCCACTCAAGCTTAAAGGGCCAGCCAGACACTGGCTGAATAGCCTGCCAGCAAACTCCATTGGTAGTTGGGAAAATCTTGAGGACGCATTCCTTGATAACTTCCAGGGCACCTACGTGCGGCCACCGGATGGTGACGACCTAAGTCACATTACCCAACAGCTCGGAGAGTCAGCCAGGAAATTCTGGACTCAGTTCCTAACTAAAAAGAACCAAATTGTCGACTGTCCGGACGCCGAGGCCCTAGCGGCCTTTAAGCATAATATCCGTGGCGAGTGGCTTGCCCGACACCTCGGCCAAGAAAAATCGAAGACCATGGTGGCACTCACGACACTAATGGCCCGCTTTTGCGCGGGTGAGGACAGTTGGCTGGCTCGCAGCAACACCACGCCAGGAAACCCTGGCACTTCAGATATCCATGACAGTATCGGAAAGCCACGGCGCAATAGCCACAAGCGTCAAAACAATGGCGACAATGCTGAGGATACGACAGTCAGTGCCGGATTCAGCAACTCCAAATCCGGTCAGCGGAAGAAGCCGTTCAAAAGAAACAATCCGAGATCATCCAGTCTGGACCGCATACTCGACCGCTCGTGCCAGATTCACGGCACCCCTGATAAACCATCCAATCACACTAACAGAGATTGCTGGGTGTTCAAACAGGCCGGCAAGATAAATGCTGGAGGACAGAAGAAATTTCCTCCCCAGGTAAAAACGGTGAACATGATCTATGCCACTCACATCCCCAAACGGGAGCAAAAGCGTGCACTCAGGGACGTCTATGCGAAGGAGCCCGTCTCCCCAAAATTCAACCCATGGTCATCCTACCCGATCACCTTTGATCGTAGGGACCATCCCACCAGCATCCGTCACGGCGGCTACCGCATTGGTCCTTGACCCAATCATCGATGGATTACACCTCACGTGAGTTCTCATGGACGGTGGCAGCAGCCTGAACCTGCTTTATCAGGACACAATGTGCAAAATGGGCATCGATCCGTCACGGATCAAACCCACAAAAACTACCTTCAAAGGTGTAATTCCAGGGGTAGAGCCCGCTGCACGGGCTCGATAACACTAGAAGTGGTCTTCGGATCTCCAGATAACTTCCGAAGCGAGGAGTTAATCTTTGATATCGTCCCTTTCCGTAGCGGCTACCATGCACTACTCGGACGAACCGCGTTCGCTCAATTCAATGCGGTACCACACTATGCATACCTCAAGCTCAAAATGCCAGGACCTCACGGGGTCATAACAGTCAATGGAAATACAGACCGCTCCCTCCGTACGGAAGAGCACATTGCGGCCCTCGCGGCGGAAGTACAAAGCAGCCTCCTCCGACAAACAGCCAATTCGGCAAACCCGAACACCATCAAGTTAGTCCGGAGCACCCCGCAACAGGACCGTCAGGCACGCCAGGAGCTCGATTAGCAATCCGGCCTCCACCTCAGCCCCATTCAGGCGGCGTTCATGCCACACATACTTAAATACACGCTCAAAATACCATGGTCATAGGTGGAGGCGAGACGACAATGCCGCCGGAGTGCGGTTCAGCCGCCATGAGGCCTGCATACCATTTTTTCTTTTTTTTAGGACCCCACTTTCGGGAAGCCCCTTCAGAGAGATCGGATAACCGGACTCATCACAGAGGGGACACCAAGGAGGCAAGAGGCTTTGCGCACAAGGGAATACTCAGGTGGTCTTCTTCAATGATCGTTATACCTGCTCTTACATACCCACATGTAGCCTGCTCTTGGATAGGACATGTCAAATAGTCCTATTTCTTTCTGCTTAATGCATTAATTGTATACCTACGCCTTGCCGTATTGTCCAAATAAATTGGAAGTAGTACACAACGTCAGCTTCTTATTACTATCTTCATATTTTCCGTTGAATATTTATTCAATATTGCATCCGTACATTTTGGTACGCTCAGTTTGCCAGGGGCTTCTTATGTAGCCCCATAATATGGCAAGAAAAGTCCGAACACTTTTGACAGTGCGGCACCCCGAACTTATAGCATTATATGCATCAGCTCTGAATCATGTCTTGGGTCAATAGTTGGGTTAGCCCGGCTCCCTTGTTTTGGTACCTTACGTTCCGTTATATCGGCTAAGGTAGCATGGGGAGAACTACTGCGATTGTGTCCTGGTTCTTCCGGACGAGCACCTCAGTAGAGAACGAAAATTGACCGTCATGATGCGGCGTGAGCTGGTCGCTGTTCGTGAGGTACTAAATCCCTAAAGATTTTTTTCTGCTTAAGGCGAGGAATCGGCCTTGCCCGATTTAGGCGTGTATAACGCCCTAGTTCGGCCTTTCGAATACTAGGGGCTTCACCGAAATTTAAAATTATAGACTTCTATGGCCAAGTGAGAGTTATAAAGCCTAATAGTCCGATTGCCTCGTTCGCTGTGCTAAACACCTCCTTAAAGGACCAAGCATTTGAAAAAAGAGTGTTTGGGTTTTCCACAAACACCCCAGTACTAGTTACAAGGGGGCGGAAGCCGACGACTGGCCTACTTTCAGTTTTTGATAAACGGCCGTAGAGAAGGTAATATTTTTAAATCAAACAAAGCATTATATAGCGCAACCAAACTCGTATTTATATTACACAGATGACATGAGTACATTTACCCGAAAATTATGTTCTTAGGACATTCATTTGCCACAAGCTGAGCGCCATTCATAACGCCATCATAATATTTTTCGGGGTAGCGATCACTACAAAAAAATACACTTCCGTGATGATACGTGTTTGTCACAATAGGTTGTGTTTTTTGTCATGCATGTACATCCATGACGATTTTATGACAGAATCAAGATAGTCATACCTATGCTGTCGTAGAAGTGTTCCATGACATCACCAAAATTATCATCACGAAAGTTTCCACTTCCATGACGATAAATCGGGCGTCACAGAAGTGCTTTCGTCAAGGGTGACCGACACGTGGCATCCACCGTAACGGAACGCCGTTAAGCTATCGGGTCGGGTTTTGAATCTGATAACCCGTTAACAGCCCCGACCAATGGGGATTTTCCACGTGTAAAATCATCATTGGCTGGAGGAAACACGTGTCGGCTCATCGTTGGGACAGATGTCATCCGCTCATTGGACGGAAGGCGCCTATGATACGTCGACACGTGGCACAGCCCAACAGAGGCCCATTCCTGTGAAAAGGCCAGCCCAGTAAAAATTAGCAGGCCAGCCCATATAAGGCCTACTTGTGTCAGGTCCATTTAAGCCCACGACCCATAAGAGACGTGCCAATTCGGCCCATCAACGGCCCGTTAAAGATATGACACCATTGCAGCCCATCGTCAGTTCGAGCCCGTTAACAGCCCGCTATATATTTGGGCTCAATATCGGCCCGATGAGATTTCGGCCTGTTAACGACCCATTTAATGGATGGGCCAATTTTCAGGATGTACATCTTTCGGCCTTTTAGCGACCCATTTAAATGTTGGGCTAATTTCCGGCCTGGTGTGTCTTTCAGCCTGTTGACGGCCCATAAATCTGATGGTCCATTTGTTGTCGGACCTGAGTTTCGACCTTTTAGCGGCCCATTTAAGTGTTGGGCCAATTTCTGGCCGGGTGTCACTTTCAGCCTGTTGACGACCCATAAATCAGTTGGACCATTTGTAGTCGGACCTGAGTTTTGGCCTTTTAGCGATCCATTTAAGTGTTGGGCCAATTCCCGGCCCTGTGTGCCTTTTGGCCTGTTAACGGACCATAAATGAGTTGGGTCATTTGTAGTCGGACCTTAGTTTTGGCCTTTTAACGGCCCATGCCATTCATGGTCCAATACTAGCCCGGTTTCCTTTCGGCCTGCTAAAGGCCCACAACACAGTTGGGCCATTTACAATACGACCTGACTTTCGGCCTCTTAGCGGCCCATGGTCTTCATGGTCCAGTACAAGCCCGCTGTCTCTTTCGACCTGCTAAAGGCCTACAGTATAGTTGGGCCATATGTAGCCAAAACTTAGTAACGGCCTGTTAACGGCCCGTGAAATAAATTGGGGCCACCTGTTGCCCGCTTCGATGTCGTCCTGTTAACAACCCGGGAGGTAAGAGGGCCGACCATTAACTTTCAGCCTAGTAACGGCCCATTAACTTAATGGGCCCACTAAAGTTCGTACATGTCTTTAGGCCAAATTAGATAATTTGAGCCTATTACGACGAGCAATTATGCACAGGACCAAAACCGATCAAGTAAAGGTACAGCATACAGGGAATAACGTTGCACATCCAGCATATATTACAAGAAATTACGTCCACTGGGCAATCAAAGATTGTTGCCAGTGCAAATAAATGAGCAGAACCTAACCATCTACAACGTCAAAATCTGCAACCTCAGCACAGATGACGCCCATAAGCATGTGGGCAAGTTCTTTCTGCTTTCCTACACTGTCTCTGAAAACATTGATCAGTTGTTGTGTCACACGGCTCTGCACCTCAGATTCATCACCATTTCCATCATTGCTTCATCCATTAATTGGTTCACAAACATACATTTATTCTGTTGCATTCGGGACAGAGGATACTGAACAGATTCAGATGGCGATTTTGGCAGGCTTGTATTATTGATAGTGGAGAGTGTCTCGACCACTGCATCATAACATAAATTAGGACAGGACCCAAACAGATTAATCATGAGTTATTGCCATATTACCTGGCCTAGATTTACTGGAAAGAAACAATTGGGTTGCCTTGCTGTTTTCAGAGTTTGTCTTCTTATCTTCAGCAGCCTGCACAAAATTAACACACTAGCATTGCTATCATTGGCCAAGTCAGATAATAGGAAAGCAACATTGACACAACGAACGTTTGGGCAACTAGCCTACACCAAATTAACACAATATGGCACAACTATCATTAGCCAGGTAAGGTAGCACGAAAGCAACATTGACACAATGAATGAATGGGCAACCAGAGAAGCACTACAATTCAGTAATGTGCGTGATATGAGATAGTACATTCATGCAACTCAGTATGCAAAACTACCAGGCAATTTTCCTTACAAAAATCAACATTGGTGCCTTTAACATTTTGCTACAACTAATTTTAGATCGGATAAAGGTTAGATTCACGCCGATTAACAAAATACATGTTGATGTAAAAATATAGTGATATACAACAGGTACTTACATCAGCATTGGAGCACAGAGAATTCCCGCAAGATATTTTCCTCGAATACGATCCCAATGAAGGAAGTCTTCTATCGTTTAACCTTATTTTCTAAAAGAGAGATGGGTAAGAAACATGTAGAAAATATGATCAGAATGCTATAAAATTTCATGATGCGAGGATACGCACACGCTTCTTAGAATGGAATTGACATTCTTTTGCTGGACTGGAGCGGACTAGTTCTTTGGCCACTGGAATCTGCTTATTATCAGTGGGAGTTGGGTTTCTCTGTGCTGGAGCAGTATCTATGAAAAATGGAGTTGGTTTATTATCTCCTGGCGTTTGGATCTTTTGCAAAGACCTGGTTTGTAACCCTTCAGATTCTAACATAGCCGTCTTCCCCTTGCATGCCTTATATAGAAGAATGGTGATTCAGTTATAAAACATGCTACAATAGAGATGGAATAGGTACTGAAGAATAGAAAGGCATGACATATTGACATGTATTCCCTCCATCCGAAAATAAATAGACGGGTCTAGGCGTATTTCAGTTCTAGATACATCAAGTTTTATCCATTTCTGCGACATTTAATCCGGACGGAGGGAGTATGATGTAAGAGCTAGGGATACGACATGACAACACAGTAAAAAAACACTAAAAAACCCACTGCAGAACCAAAGTATTCAAACTCACTGATATGAGATAGTAAACTCATGCAGCTCAGGATGCAAAACTACCAGGCAGTTTTCCTTACAAAAATCAACATTGTGGCCGTTAATCATACATTTTGCTACAACTAAATTTAGATCAGATAAAGGTTGGATTCACGCTGATTAACAAAATACATGCTGATGTAAAAATATAGTGATATACAACAGGTACTTGCATCTACATTGGAGCACAGAGAATTCCTGCAAAAATCTTTCCTCATGAACAATACCATTGCAGAAATTCTTCTATCTGTTAAGCTTATTTTCTAAAAGAGAGATGGGTAAGAAACATGTAGAAAATATGATCAGCATGCTATAAAATTTCATGATGCAAGGATACGCACACGCTTCTTAGAATTGAGTTGATATATTTTTGCTGGACTGGAGCGGACTAGTTCTTTGGCCACTAGAATCTGCTTATTATCAGTAGGAGTTGGGTTTCTCTGTGCTGGAGCAGTATCTATAAAAACTGGAGTTGGTTTATTATCTCCTGGCGTTTGGATCTTTTGCAAAGGCCTTGTTTGTAACCCTTCAGATTCTAACATAGTCGTCTTCCCCTTGCATGCCTTGTATAGAAGAATGGTGCTTTAATTATAAAACATGCGACAACACAGAGATGGAATAGGTACTGAAGAATAGAAAGGCATGACATATTGACATGTATTCCCTCCATCTGGAAAAAATGGATGGGTCTAGGCGTATTTCAGTTCTAGATACATCCTTTTTTATCCATTTCGGCAACATGTAATCCGGACGGAGGGAGTATGGTGTAAGAGCTAGGAATACGACAGGACAACATAGCAAAAAAACACTAGTTGAATGTAAAACTATATGCTAGCGGAATACGTACAGAAATAACTAAGGCAACATACACGTGTATGATTGGGAAAATAAGATGGCATTGCAACACAGCACTAGAACAACACTTCAATGTAAAAAAACATGGTATGGCAGACATATGAAGTACATACTGATGAATAACAATGCCTAAGATATTCAGAAGCATGATGTCCAAATTAAGCAGATGGCATTGCGATAGAGTAGAATGACAATACTTGAATTTGAAAACATGTTATCATGAATGGAATAGGTACTAAAAAACAGGAAGGCATGACGTATTTACATGCATGATGAGCATGCTAAGCACATGGCATTGCAACAGAGTAGATACACTCCTGGACATTATATGCATGTTGTACCCATATCACAGGCCAAGTTAGAGCAAGGACCTTGTGGGGTGAAGAGGATTCATCATCTTTCTGCAAGTCTTCTGAAGAACTGCCTTTACATGTTCCATCATATTGGGTATCATTGACATCAAGTTTATTGGCCTTTACTGTTGGGGAACGTTGCATAAAATAAAAAATTTCCTACGTTCACCAAGATCAATCTATGAGTTCATCTAGCAACAAGAGAGAGGAGTGCATCTACATACCCTTGTAGATCGCGAGCAGAAGCGTTCAAGAGAATGGGGTTGAGGGAGTCGTACTCGTCGTGATCCAAATCACCGGAGATCCTAGCACCAGACGGACGGCACCTCCGCGTTCAACACACATACGGTCAGCATGACGTCTCCTCCTGCTTGATCCAGCAAGGGGGAAGGAGAGGTTGATGAAGATCCAGCAGCACGACGGCGTGGTGGTGGATGCAGCAGGGATCTGGCAGGGCTTCGCCAAGCGACTACGGGAGGGAGAGGTGTAGCAAGGGGGAAGGGAGGCGCCAGGTGTTAGGGTGCGGCTGCCCTCCCACCCCCCCCCTCTTTATATAGGGAACCCAGGGGGGGCGCCGGCCCTAGGAGATGGGATCTCCTAAGGGGGGCGGCGGCCAAGGGGGGAAACTTGCCCCCCAGGGCAAGTGGAGGCGCCCCCTCCCCTAAGGTTCCCAACCCTAGGCACAGAGGGGGGCCCAGGAGGGGCGCACCAGCCCACCAGGGGCTGGTTCCCCTCCCACTTCATCCCATGGGGCCCTCCGGGATGGGTGGCCCCACCCGGTGGACCCCCGGGACCCTTCCGGTGGTCCCGGTACAATACCGGTGACCCCGAAACTTTGCCGATGGCCGACACTCGACTTCCCATATATAATTCTTTACCTCCGGACCATTCCGGAACTCCTCGTGACGTCCGGGATCTCATCCGGGACTCTGAACAACTTTCGGTTTGCTGCATACTAATATCTCTACAACCCTAGCGTCACCGAACCTTAAGTGTGTAGACCCTACGGGTTCAGGAGACACGTAGACATGACCGAGACTGCTCTCCGGTCAATAACCAACAGCGGGATCTGGATACCCATGTTGGCTCCCACATGCTCCTCGATGATCTCATCGGATGAACCACGATGTCGAGGATTCAAGCAACCCCGTATACAATTCTCTTTGTCAATCGGTATGTTACTTGCCCGAGATTCGATCGTCGGTATCCCAATACCTTGTTCAATCTCGTTACCGGCAAGTCACTTTACTCGTACTGTAATGCATGATCCCATGACCAGACACTTGGTCACTTTGAGCTCATTATGATGATGCATTACCGAGTGGGCCCAGTGATACCTCTCCGTAATACGGAGTGACAAATCCCAGTCTCGATTCGTGTCAACCCAACAGACACTTTCGGAGATACTCGTAGTATACCTTTATAGTCACCCAGTTACGTTGTGACGTTTGGTACACCCAAAGCACTCCTACGGTATCCGGGAGTTACACGATCTCATGGTCTAAGGAAAAGATACTTGACATTGGAAAAGCTCTAGCAAAACGAACTACACGATCTTGTGCTATGCTTAGGATTGGGTCTTGTCCATCACATCATTCTCCTAATGATGTGATCCCGTTATCAAAGACATCCAATATCCATAGTCAGGAAACCATGACTATCTGTTGATCAACGAGCTAGTCAACTAGAGGCTCACTAGGGACATGTTGTGGTCTATGTATTCACACGTGTATTACGATTTCCGGATAATACAATTATAGCATGAATAAAAGACAATTATCATGAACAAGGAAATATAATAATAATCCTTTTATTATTGCCTCTAGGGCATATTTCCAATAGTCTCCCGCTTGCACTAGAGTCAATAATCTAGTTACATTGTGATGAATCGAACACCCATAGAGTTCTGGTGTTGATCATGTTTTGCTCGCGAAAGAGGTTTAGTCAACGGATCTGCGACATTCAGATCCATATGTACTTTGCAAATATCTATGTCTCCATCTTGAACATTTTCACGGATGGAGTTGAAACGACTCTCGATGTGCCTGGTCTTCTTGTGAAACCTGGGCTCCTTGGCAAGGGCAATAGCTCCAGTGTTGTCACAGAAGAGAGTGATTGGCCCCGACGCATTCGGTATGACTCCTAGGTCGGTGATGAACTCCTTCATCCATATTGCTTCATGCGCTGCCTTCGAGGCTGCCATGTATTCCGCTTCACATGTAGATCCCGCCACGACGCTCTGCTTGCAACTGCACCAGCTTACTGCTCCACGATTCAACATATACACGTATCCGGTTTGTGACTTAGAGTCATCCAGATTTGTGTTGAAGCTAGCGTCGACGTAACCCTTTACGTCGAGCTCTTCATCACCTCCATAAACGAGAAACATGTCCTTTGTCCTTTTCAGGTACTTCAGGATATTCTTGACCGCTGTCTAGTGTTCCTTGCCGGGATTACTTTGGTACCTTCCTACCAAACTTATGGCAAGGTTTACATCAGGTTTGATACACAGCATGGCATACATAATAGATCCTATGGCTGAGGCATAGGGGATGACACTCATCTCTTCTTTATCTTCTGCCATGGTAGGGCATTGAGCCGAGCTCAATCTCACCCCTTGCAATACAGGCAAGAACCCTTTCTTGGACTGATCCATATTGAACTTCTTCAATATCTTATCAAGGTATGTGCTTCGTGAAATACCTATGAGGCGTCTCGATCTATCCCTATAGATCTTGATGCCTAATATGTAAGCAGCTTCTCCAAGGTCCTTCATTGAAAAACACTTATTCAAGTAGGCCTTAATGATGTCCAAGAGTTCTATATCATTTCCCATCAAAAGTATGTCATCTACATATAATATGAGAAATGCTACAGAGCTCCCACTCACTTTCTTGTAAACGCAGGCTTCTCCATAAGTCTGCATAAACCCAAACGCTTTGATCATCTCATCAAAGCGAATGTTCCAACTCCGAGATGCTTGCACCAGCCCATAAATGGATCGTTGGAGCTTGCATACCTTGTTAGCATTCTTAGGATCGACAAAACCTTCCAGTTGCATCATATACAGTTCTTCCTTAAGATAGCCATTAAGGAATGCCGTTTTGACGTCCATCTGCCATATCTCATAATCATAGTATGCAGCAATTGCTAACATGATTCGGACGGACTTCAGCTTCGCTACGGGAGAGAAAGTCTCATCGTAGTCAACCCCTTGAACTTGCCGGTAACCCTTAGTAACAAGTCGAGCTTTATAGATGGTAACATTACCATCCGCGTCCGTCTTCTTCTTAAAGATCCATTTGTTTTCTATCGCTCGCCGATCATCGGGCAAGTCTGTCAAAGTCCATACTTTGTTTTCATACATGGATTCTATCTCGGATTGCATGGCTTCAAGCCATTTGTTGGAATATGGGCCCGCCATCACTTCTTCATAGTTCGAAGGTTCACCGTTGTCTAACAACATGATTTCCAGGACAGGGTTGCCATACCACTCTGGTGTGGAACGTGTCCTAGTGGACCTACGAAGTTCAGTAGCAACTTGATCCGAAGTACCTTGATCATCATCATTAATTTCCTCTCTAGTCAGTGTAGGCACCACTGGAACATTTTCCTGAGCTGCTCTACTTTCCGGTTCAAGAGGCAGTACTTCATCGAGTTCTACTTTCCTCCCACTTACTCCTTTCGAGAGAAACTCTTTTTCCAGAAAGGATCCGTTCTTGGCAACAAAGATCTTGCCTTCAGATCTAAGGTAGAAGGTATACCCAATGGTTTTCTTAGGGTACCCTATGAAGACGCATTTTTCCGACTTGGGTTCGAGCTTTTCAGGTTGAAGTTTCTTGACATAAGCATCGCATCCCCAAACTTTTAGAAATGACAGCTTAGGTTTCTTCCCAAACCATAATTCATACGGTGTCGTCTCAACGGATTTAGACGGAGCCCTATTTAAAGTGAATGTAGCTGTCTCTAGAGCGTATCCCCAAAATGATAGCGGTAAATCGGTAAGAGACATCATAGATCGCACCGTATCCAATAGAGTGCGATTACGATGTTCAGACACACCATTACGCTGAGGTGTTCCAGGCGACGTGAGTTGTGAAACGATTCCACATTTTCTTAAGTGCGTGCCAAATTCATGACTTAAATATTCTCCTCCACGATCTGATCGTAAGAATTTTATCTTTCGATCACGTTGATTCTCTACTTCATTTTAAAATTCCTTGAACTTTTCAAAGGTCTCAGACTTGTGTTTCATCAAGTAGACATACCCATATCTACTTAAGTCATCAGTGAGAGTGAGAACATAACGATATCCTCCGCGAGCCTCAACGCTCATTGGACCACACACATCAGTATGTATGATTTCCAATAAGTTGGTTGCTCGCTCCATTGTTCCGGAGAACAGAGTCTTGGTCATTTTGCCCATGAGGCGTGGTTTGCATGTGTCAAATGATTCATAATCAAGAGACTCTAAAAGTCCATCAGCATGGAGCTTCTTCATGCGCTTGACACCAATGTGACCAAGGGGGCAGTGCCACAAGTATGTGGGACTATCATTATCAACTTTACATCTTTTGGTATTCACACTATGAATATGTGTAACATTACATTCGAGATTCATTAAGAATAAACCATTGACCATCGGTGCATGACCATAAAACATATCTCTCATATAAATAGAACAACCATTATTCTCGGATTTAAATGAGTAGCCATCTCGTATTAAACGAGATCCAGATACAATGTTCATGCTCAAACTTGGCACTAAATAACAATTATTAAGGTTTAAAACTAATCCCGTGGGTAAATGTAGAGGTAGCGTGCCGACGGCGATCACATCAACCTTGGAACCATTCCCGACGTGCATCGTCACCTCGTCCTTCGCCAGTCTCCGCTTATTCCGTAGCTCCTGTTGTGAGTTACAAATATGAGCAACGACACCGGTATCAAATACCCAGGAGTTACTACGAGTACTGGTAAGGTACACATCAATTACATGTATATCACATATACCTTTAGTGTTGTCGGCCTTCTTGTCCGCTAAGTATTTGGGGCAGTTCCGCTTCCAGTGACCCTTCCCTTTGCAATAAAAGCACTCAGTCTCAGGCTTGGGTCCATTCTTTGACTTCTTCCCGGCAACTGGCTTACCGGGCGCGGCAACATCCTTGTCGTCTTTCTTGAAGTTCTTCTTACCCTTGCCTTTCTTGAACTTGGTGGTTTTATTGACCATCAACACTTGATGTTCTTTCTTGATTTCTACCTCTGCCTACTTCAGCATTGAAAATACTTCAGGAATAGTTTTCACCATCCCCTGCATATTGTAGTTCATCACAAAGCTCTTGTAGCTCGGTGGGAGCGACTGAAGGATTCTGTCAATGACCGCCTCGTCCGGGAGGTTAATGTCCAGCTGGGACAGGCGGTTGTGCAACCCAGACATTTTGAGTATGTCCTCACTGACAGAACTATTTTCCTCCATCTTACAACTATAGAACTTGTCGGAGACTTCATATCTCTCGACCCGGGCGTGAGCTTGGAAAACCATTTTCAGCTCCTCGAACATCTCATATGCTCCGTGTTGCTCAAAACGCTTTTGGAGCCCCGGTTCTAAGTTCTAAAGCATGCCGCACTGAACGAGGGAGTAATCATCAGCACGTGACTGCCAAGCGTTCATAACGTCTTGGTTCTCTGGGATGGGTGCTTCACCTAGCGGTCCTTCTAGGACATATGCTTTCTTGGCAGCTATGAGGATGATCCTCAGGTTCCGGACCCAGTCCGTATAGTTGCTGCCATCATCTTTCAGCTTGGTTTTCTCTAGGAATGCGTTGAAGTTCATGTTGACATGAGCGTTGGCCATTTGATCTACAAGAAATTTTTCCAAAGATTTTAGACTAAGTTCATGATAATTAAGTTCATCTAATCAAATTATTTAATGAACTCCCACTCAGATTTGACATCCCTCTAGTCATCTAAGTGTTACATGATCCGAGTCGACTAGGCCATGTCCAATCATCACGTGAGATGGACTAGTCATCATCGGTGAACATCTCCATGTTGATCGTATCTTCCATACGACTCATGTTCGACCTTTCGGTCTCTATGTTCCGAGGCCATGTCTGTACATGCTAGGCTCATCAAGTTAACCTAAGTGTTTTTGCATGTGTAAAACTGTCTTACACCCGTTGTATGTGAATGTAGGAATCTATCACACCCGATCATCACGTGGTGCTTCGAAACGACGAACTTTAGCAATGGCGCACAGTTAGGGAGAACACTTTCTTGAAATTATTATGAGGGATCATCTTATTTACTACCGTTGTTCTAAGTAAACAAGATGCAAAAACATAATAAACTTCACATGCAATTAAATAGTAGTGACATGATATGGCCAATATCATATAGCTCCTTTGATCTCCATCTTTGGGGCTCCATGATCATCTTCGTCACCGGCATGACACCATGATCTCCATCATCGTGTCTCCATGAAGTTGCTCACCAACTATTACTTCTACTACTATGGCTAACGGTTTAGCAATAAAGTAAAGTAATTACATGGCATTAAATCATTGACACGCATGTCATACAATAATTAAGACAACTCCTATGGCTCCTGCCGGTTGTCATACTCATCGACATGCAAGTCGTGATTCCTATTACAAGAACATGATCTCATACATCACAATATATCATTCATCATTCATCACAACTTTTGGCCATATCACATCACAAAGCAATTGCTGCAAAAACAAGTTAGACGTCCTCTAATTGTTGTTGCATCTTTTATGTGGCTGCAATAGGGTTCTAGCAAGAACGTTTTCTTACCTACGAATAGCCACAACGTGATTTTTCAACTTCTATTTACCCTTCATAAGGACCCTTTTCATCGAATCCGCTCCAACTAAAGTGGGAGAGACACACACCCGCTAGCCACCTTATGCAACTAGTGCATGTCAGTCGGTGGAACCTGTCTCACGTAAGCGTACGTGTAAGGTCGGTCCGGGCCGCTTCATCCCACAATACCGCTGAAGCAAAATAAGACTAGTAGTGGCAAGAAAGTTGACAACATCTACGCCCACAACAGATTTGTGTTCTACTCGTGCAATAGAGAACTACGCATAGACCTAGCTCATGATGCCATTGTTGGGGAACGTTGCATAAAATAAAAAAAATTCCTACATTCACCAAGATCAATCTATGAGTTCATCTAGCAACGAGAGAGAGGAGTGCATCTACATACCCTTGTAGATCGCGAGCGGAAGCGTTCAAGAGAACGGGGTTGAGGGAGTCGTACTCGTCATGATCCAAATCACCGGAGATCCTAGCGCCGAATGGACGGCACCTCCGCGTTCAACACACGTACGGTCAATGTGACGTCTCCTCCTTCTTGATCCAGCAAGGGGGAAGGAGAGGTTGATGAAGATCCAGCAGCACGACGGCGTGGTGGTGGATGCAGCAGGGATCCGGCAGGGCTTCGCCAAGCGACTACGAGAGGGAGAGGTGTAGCAAGGGGGGAAGGGAGGCGCCAGGTGTTAGGGTGCAGCTGCCCTCCCCCCTCTTTATATAGGGACCCCAGGGGGGCGCCGGCCTAGGAGATGGGATCTCCTAGGGGGGCGGCGGCCAAGGGGGAAACTTGCCCCCCAAGGTAAGTGGAGGCGCCCCCTCCCCTAGGGTTCCCAACCCTAGGCGCAGAGGGGGGCCCAGGGGGGCGCACCAGCCCACCAGGGGCTGGTTCCCCTCCCACTTCATCCCATGGGGCCCTCTGGGATGGGTGGCCCCACCCGGTGGACCCCCGGGACCCTTCCGGTGGTCCCGGTACAATACCGGTGACCCCAAAACTTTCCCGATGGCCGAAACTTGACTTCCCATATATAATTCTTTGCCTCCGGACCATTCCGGAACTCCTCGTGACGTCCGGGATCTCATCCGGGACTCCGAACAACTTTCGGTTTGCTGCATACTAATATCGCTACAACCCTAGCATCACCGAACCTTAAGTGTGTAGACCCTACGGGTTCGGGAGACACGTAGACATGACCGAGACTGCTCTCCGGTCAATAACCAACAGCGGGATCTGGATACCCATGTTGGCTCCCACATGCTCCTCGATGATCTCATCGGATGAACCATGATGTCGAGGATTCAAGCAACCCCGTATAAAATTCCCTTTGTCAATCGGTATGTTACTTGCCCGTGATTCGATCGTCGGTATCCCAATACCTCGTTCAATCTCGTTACCGGCAAGTCACTTTACTCGTACCGTAATGCATGATCCCGTGACCAGACACTTGGTCACTTTGAGCTCATTATGATGATGCATTACCGAGTGGGCCCAGTGATACCTCTCCGTAATACGGAGTGACAAATCCCAGTCTCGATCCGTGTCAACCCAATAAACACTTTCGGAGATACCCGTAGTATACCTTTATAGTCACCCAGTTACGTTGTGATGTTTGGTACACCAAAAACACTCCTACCGTATCCGGGAGTTACATGATCTCATGGTCTAAGGAAAAGATACTTGACATTGGAAAAGCTCTAGCAAAACGAACTACACGATCTTGTGCTATGCTTAGGATTGGGTCTTGTCCATCACATCATTCTCCTAATGATGTGATCCCGTTATCAAAGACATCCAATGTCCATAGTCAGGAAACCATGACTATCTGTTGATCAACGAGCTAGTCAACTAGAGGCTCACTAGGGACATGTTGTGGTCTATGTATTCACACGTGTATTACGATTTCCGGATAATACAATTATAGCATGAATAAAAGACAATTATCATGAACAAGGAAATATAATAATAATCCTTTTATTATTGCCTCTAGGGCATATTTCCAACACTTACATTGCTCCTTGAGGTTCTTGTGGATATATCAGTGTGTGCAATTATATCTGACATGCATGGAAGACAACTAGTAGTTAGATTTATGTAAATGAGTGCCTGTAGGAGACGACATAAATAGTAGGACTGGGGTTAACTAGCAGCAACAGGTCTCATAAACTAAAGGGAGAACACAGATGAAAGCTACAGAATATGTATCGTTTGTACTCGAGATTAACTAGATGGCACACAAAAGTATTAAAGAACAACATAGGTAATACTAGAAGTGGTATAATACTATAATCACCAGCCTGTGAGATAGCATTGGCTGATGGATGATAACTATGGAATAGCGTTACCTAAAGAACAAGTATCTTAGCTGAACTATGGTACAGCGTGAACTCCTGAACAAGACCCGTAAGAGATCAGCATGAATATACAGTGAAATGTGATGATCTATTTTCCGTGCTTAGATGAATAACAAAGCCATAAATGTTGCACACAAGTAAGATGAGGGTACAACCTATCTGGCTGCCATCCATAGGAGTGAGCATCATGTGCTGACTTGTCGATGGCCCTGCAGTTGTTGTGGTTGTCCATGTCGGGCACGCGCATTCGATGCACGAAACTGTTGAGTGGGGACTGTAGCTCCCTTCTGGTGTATGATTCCCTTCTTGGAGCATCTGTGGTGAGTCAGAAGACGGTGTGTCTGAAGATGCAGATAATGCATAATGTTAAGAACGACATATCTCTTTGATCTGAAGAAATACACTAAGAGATCAACAGCAAGGTACGAGAGTGGTCACATGTCTGTTGACTGAAGACTAAATTGGGGTCACACGATTTTATTTTATTTTGGTACTGTCTGATCTACGCCGGATGGCTTGATGGCCGTCTTGTGCCTCCCGGCTGACACTGTTCGGAATCTTCCCCAAAGAGCCAGCGACCAACGGCAGAGCAGCCTGCCACCGCCGTTTGTGGCCCCGGCCAAAACCCCGCTACCCGCCCCACTGCACTGCCATGGTTGCGCTGCCCCCGGGCCAATCCACAAAGACTCCCCGTCATCCAGATCCGGCGGCGGCAGTACCTTCAACCCACGCAACTCTAAAAGATATCCATCTAGGCGCTGCTTCCGCGGCGAACTTGCGGCCCCGCACCCTTACGTTAGACACCAGCCAACCGGCAGCCTAGGAGCTCCGCCGCCTCGAGGGGTGTTGCTTCCCATTGGGAATCGATTGGCCCAGAATAAAAATTCAGACAACTGACGCCTAAATAAAGTGATTTGAGATGAGGGTGCGACCTATCTGGCGGCATGGTGAAGTAGGCAGGTCCAGCTGCCGAGTCGGTGAGGCTGGCGCGATTGCGGTGGCGACCGGCGGCAGGGAAAGAGCGATGACGCGACGGTCGACGGCTACGCGGAAGCAGCCCCAAGACTCTGGACCGATCCGAAGTTGGAGCCGCTCCGGCGCCGTGAACAACAGCGGGGGTGAGCCGGCTCCGGTACGGTTCATGCGGCCGTCGTCGAGGCAGCACCAGCAGCACGGAGTAAGAGGCACATGGCCTAGTGCACGACGGCAATTGGACAGCGTCTCCGGCATTAGGGAGGAGGGCGGCTGTGAAATTGGTGTGGTGTGGGGCGCCATGGAGGTGGGGCTAAGGTTTCGCGGCTCGAGAGGAGGGAGCTTCCCGGGGAGAAGGTGATTTGGCGCCCACGAGGTATGAATGCGGGCGGGCGGGGGGGAATTGGGAGGGGAGTGGAACCATGTCTTACGGACGCATTTGTTTGAAATGTGAGGGGGAGTTACAGTTCTACCCTTGCCTATAGGCTTCTCGGCTTTGGTTTGTGTACTGAGGGTCGGGGATAGTAGAGTAACTTTGCTTCTCCCCAAATAGTGGGCGGGAGCGATTTCGGGCGAGGAGGGCGTGTTTTGAACTATAGTGGGCGCGAGCGATTTTGGGCGAGGAGAGCGTTTTTGAAATAGTGGGCGCGAGCTATTTCGGGCGAGGATAGCGTGTTTTGCCGACCATGGTTTATGAATTATTCGGCACATGTCATTTCGGCCGAGGAGAAGGCGCGCTTGGATGAAGTTACGAACCTCCCCTCGATGTACAATGTGCCAATTGATGCGTGTCCCATATAGGACGGTAATTTCGCGTCTCCCATTTATTTGCTCGGGCGAATTCCACCGAGCAGAGAGGATGTTTAACTGTTCGTTCAAATTTTGGGAGCATGAGCATCCACGTCTACCTTACCAAGTCGATTCGAATAAAATTTTGAAATATTAGCTTGCCACTTCTTTTTTAGATGGAGAGATGATGCTCGGGAGTAATGTGTTTTTACATGCTCGTTGCTAGCGATTTACTATATGACAAATAGTTGACCCACTCAAAAACGTGAATCAAACCCAAAATGGAATATCTCGATTCAATGAACTAGCTCGTTCAGTAGGTCAAAATAGTGAACTAAATCCAAAATTGAACACCTCAATCGAGTAGCATGTTGTACAGTATTATAGTACTCCATGAACATGTTGAAAGTCAAATTAATGAACTTGTTTGATATACGCATATATCTGTTCATGTGTGGATTGCAGACAACATGTTCTCCAATTTAAATATTTGAATGCAAGTTTATATCGAAACATGGTTTATATCAGTCTTTGATGCATAAAACGCGACCTCCCCCTCTCCCGGACTCATGTTCTCTCTCTCTCTCTCTCACTCTCACTCTCTCGCCGACAATCTTCAATTTTGTCGCACGCATCCGACACAAAAACCTTGTTGGTCCCTCTCCCTTTCTCTCCATCTCTCTCTCTCTCTCTGTGGGGGGGGGGTCTTTCTAGTTCGCATTCATATATACACCATCTATAGGTCTCTCTCGCACACTATGTATGATACTCTAGCTAGTCCAAGCTAGTTATCTTGGGTGCACTCATCGTATGCACACAAATTCCTTAGCTCTTTGCCCGTAACTCTCTCACGCACCACTATGTCGTCTCGGAGCTCTTCCTCCCCCCCTCTCAAACTCTCCATCCACCTGGGTCACACATACACATGCATATCTCACTCGCACTCGATAGGCCCATCTAAAACTCTATCTCTCTCCCTCGTTCTCTCTCCATCTCACACGCACACACACACACACAATCTCATGCCGAGCTAGCCAAGTATGATGGTCTCTCACTCAATTGTAGGCACACGCAGTCCCCCCTATATGTATATGACTAGCTAATCTTAGTCTCCATCACAAACATGTGCATGGTCTATCTCGATTTCTCTCGGGGCATCTTTCTATCGCGCAAGCACTCCCTCGATCTCCCACCCATATAGTCCCCTCATGATCTCGAGGGGATCTCTCTATCACAAACACACCCTCTCTCCCTCCCCATGCGTCCATGCCATCCATGTGTCCCTCTCGACCTTTTTTCCTTGTTGGCCAGACCTCTATTGGACATGTGCTACAGGGATGTCTCTCTCCGTTGCAAACAATCACACACTAGCTATCTTCGTGTATGTCCTCGCCTCGCTTTTCCATCTCGGAGATGCATGCGTGATATGTTCGCATAAGAAACAAAAAAACACACTCTTTCTCTAATTTATCGTTTGTTGTCACTTTCTCTTTCACACACATACTCTTTTGCACACTTACTCATTCTCCTGCACACGCACTTGATCTGTCTCGACTGAGGCACTCTCCTCCGTCCATAGCATATAGATTTATTGAAAAGTCAAACAACACAAAGTTTGACCATGTACGTGGAGAAAAACAATTACATCTAGTATGGCAAACATATACCATTAGATTCACCATGAGATGTAGTTTTGTATGATGTATCTTTGGTATTGTAGATATAAATAACATTTGCGTAAACCTGATCAAAGTTTCCAAAGTTTGACTTCTAAAATATTTACATGCACTGCATTATCGAGCGGATGGAATATCTCTTTCCCCCTCTCAGCTATCTGACGCACCACTCAGCCTTATCGGGGCTCCTCAATCTCTCTCAAACTTTATTGGTCAGTTTGGTTCGTGACCTAACCCTCATGCCTTGATGGCCGGTACTGCCTGGTGTGGACGTGAGATGTAAATATTTCTGCCTGGCCAGGCTTGTGTGGTGCTGAAGCATTTGGTTCATGCTTGGGCCAGGCAAAGCATCAACGTCCCATCAATCAATCCATGCATCAATTATTTAATGCTAATATTCATCCATGTTGCTTTTAGCCTCGTGGCCGCACGACCAGGCACGGCCAGGCGTTTGAAATTGGTCGCTTGGGCCAGGCTACTTGCAGTGTCTGGAGTTCAGCCAGGCTAATTAAAGTGCAAGGGAACCCAGCCCAGGCGGGCTTTCTTTTTCATAGGGTAGCAACCAAACAAGCGTGCATGAAATCCAGCCACAACCCCAGGCCACGCAAAAGATGCTCATGACGCAAGCCAAACTGGCCTTATATCTCCCTGGTTCACACATGCACATGTCTCGCTCGTGCTATACATATAGACCCATCCAACACTCTCCGCCCTTGTTCTCTCTCCATGTGACACGCACCCCTCTAAGTACCATAATCCCTCACTCCATCATAGGCTCTGTTTGGATCCATGGGTTAGAGTTAGTTTGGGTTAGTTGGGAGTCAACTAACCCAAAAAGATCCAAACAGGAGGGTTAGTTTAGGTTAGATGCATCTAACCCATCCAAAAAAACTAACCCATCCAAGAGGTGCTTATTTGGGTTAGTTCTTCTCGGGACCACTAATAAACACTTTTGTCTCTCGCTCTCCCCGCAGCAGATCCCTCCCCACTTCCTCGAAGCTTCTCGTCCTCTCCCTCCCTCCCTCTCGCACCACCCATGAAGGTGCCTCGCCGTATCTGCGCTCCATCTAACCTTGCCATCCAAACACCTCTTTACTTAGAGTTAGTTCAGGGTATGAATCTAACTCTAACCTCTAACTGAGTTAGAGTATCCAAACAGGGCCATAGGCGCAAGCACTCCCCCCCCCCCTCCTAAGTATGATTATCTCTTACTAGCCATCAGGAACACACGTATTGTCTCCATCCATCCATGCGTCTATCTCGATATCTCTCGGGGCATCTTCTATCGCGCACACACCTTGTCACTCGATCTCCCACCCATGTAGTCCCATCACGATCTCCAGGGGATCTCTCTATGACAAACATACACTCTCTCCTCCCAATGTCTGCATTTTCTCTGTACGTCTCTCTCGGCCTGTCTCCCTTGTTTGTCAGACCCCTCTTGGCCACATGCTAGGGGTCTTCCTCTCTCGGTTCCAAACAACCACACACTATCTCCTCACCTTGCCTCCGTTGTCGAAGATGCATGTGTGATATGTTTGCATAAGACACGCACGCTTTTCTCTACTTTTATCGTGTGTTGTCCATGTCTCTTTCACACACGCACACACACTTCTCTCTCTCTCTCTCTCTCTCTCTCCCTCTCTCTCTCTCTCTCTAGGCATTCTGTCACGTCCATAAGCATATGGATGTTTTGTAAAGTCAAACCTCAGAAAAGTTTGACCAGGTATATGTGGAGAAAAACATTTACATCTGGAACAATCATTAGATTCATCACAACATGTACTTACTTCATACTATCATTTATCTTTGGTATTGTAGATATAAGTAATTTCTTTATAAACTTGGTCAAAGTTTCAAAAGTTTGACTTAAAAAATGTTGTAACTACATTATCAAACGGAGGGAGTAGCTCTTTCTCTCTCTCTTCTATCTCTCACGGGCCTCCCCTCTCACTCAAACTCTCTATACTGACGGATTATACGCTCACTGTGTCAGCGTATAGCTCCGTATATTGTTTAGTTGACCGGTCAACCAATCCACATGCTGCGTTGTCAGCTCGTGTTCTTTATCTTGGTGTGCTGGCCCATGTGGCAGTGGGTGAAAATAAGTAAACTAGAGGCCCATCTAACACGCAGTGAAGTAAACAAAGTTGAAACCACTCGGGGTAGCACCCCGCACGCTAGTAAATTGAGGGCGCATTGAGGACAAACTTCTTGCGCGTGAACGACGCACTTGCGCACAATTCACCACTGCGCGGCGGCATGCACAGAAGGACGCACTCGCGCACACCCAGCACACAACACACACCAGCACACATGTACACTGGCGTCGCCGCCAGTTGAGATGGATGGCGAGGCAGCCAACAAGCAGAGGCGGCTCGAGCCAAAACCGCATCCGGCAAGCCTGGACTTCATCAGCAGCCTCCCCGATGACATGCTGCTCATCATCATCGGCCTCCTCCCCACCAAATATGCCGTGCGGACCGTCCTGCTCTCCCGGCGATGGCGCCCCCTCTGGCGCTGCGTCCCCCTCAACCTCATCGTCGACAGCTATCTCTGTGATGGGGATTGCAAACGCATGGCCGCAGTCTCCAAGATCCTTTCATCGCACCCTGGGCCAGCCAGACGCCTTGACATCCGCATGTTCAGTACCAACTGCAAGGTCCAACCCAAGTTTGACGAGTGGTTCCTATCCCCCGCCCTAGATCAGCTCGAGGAGCTCAGCTTTGATGCTGGACGATGTCGCTCTCTGCCGCCATCCGCGCTCCGCCTCACGCCAACGCTGCGCCGCGCCAGCTTCAGCTCCTGCTATCTTTCCCAGCTTAATGTCATGCCCGCCCTTCTTCTCCCTCAACTCAAGTAGCTCGACCTCTTCGACGTTTTCATCTCGAAGAAGGCTATGGAGCACCTGCTCTGCAGCTGTACTGCGCTCGAGTACCTTTGTCTTGAGCAGATCCACGGGTTCATTAGCCTCCACATCGCCTCGATGAATCTCCGATGGATTTATGTGTCTTGCTGGCCTTGCAACAAGACATCAATTGGGAAGAGATCATTCCAGCTGTTCCACGTTATGGTCATTGAGAATGCGCCTTTCCTTGAGAGATTGCTTGTATCGGATCTAGAAGGTCCAACAAAAATCAGGGTCATTGACGCGCCGAATTGACATCGTTGGTGTACTCGTCTGCCAAATTCTCCGAACTCTTTATTGGATCCGCAGGTACAACACTCATCTTCTTCTCTGTCTTCTTGAAATTCACAATTTTTAATTTCTTCTTGATGTATTTACGACCGTCTTCCAGAAAATGATTCCCACAAGCTTGACCCAGTCCATGCGCACAATGAAGATCTTAGCACTAAAATCTATCGGCCCCAATCTGGATCAAGTTGTTGGATTCCTTACATGCTTTCCGTGCACGGAGAAGCTACTCATCGAGGTGAAACTTCTTTCCTATAAGTAAACGGTAATCACAACGTAGCTCAATTTTTTCGTAATTTTCCCAAATTACGATGACAAGTGTAGTGTTCAAAACTGCATCTATGCATTGCACCGAAAGAAATGTTTTTAGTATTTTTTCTCACGTGATCACCTGCATCGTTTTTATGTTGTACTACTACTATAGTAGCCTAGGCTAGTCATAGTGGAAAGTAACTTAGACTACTCCAGTAACTCTATGGTTACCCTAAGAGCAAGTACTACCTTCGTCCTGGTTTACTCTTCCAATTTTGTAGTATCAAAATTTGACCATAGATTTAACTGACAAAATGTTAATGCATGTCACTAAGAACTATATCGTTGGATTCGTATTTGAACATAATTTCAAATGGTGTAATTTTTAGTGACATGCATTGGCATTTTCTTAGGTAAATCTATGGTCAAAATTTTATACTAAATAAGAGGTAGTATTCCCTCCGTCCCAAAATTCTTGTCTTACATTTGTTTAGATACGGATGTATGTAACACTAAAATGTAACTAGATACATCCGTATTTAGACAAATTTAAGACAAGAATTTTGGGACGGAGGGAGTACAAAAGTGGGCTATGTAGGTCAAAACATGTGCCAAATTCACTTGTGATGCATTTGGCATCGATGCCCCCCCATTGCTCACCTGGTGCCCCAATCTGGATCACCTACTTTGCTCCGGTGCCAAATTAACTCACGCAATGAAAAAACACTGCGTGGGAGAGAGAGAGAGAGGACTGAGGCAATAAAAAAACACTTGTTTGGGAGAGTGAGAGGCCGGTGTAGTTGGTTTGATTGATTTGTTTATACATGTGGGTCTATGTGCACAACGGTGCCAACTCTCTCACATCGCGAGAGCGGTGCCAAAATCTTTTGATTTGACATCGATGCGTATTATGTGGCATACTTTTGCGAAATATGGCATAGGCCACATAGTGGAAGGCGACAAATGCCCAAGCTCTTCACATGCTCCTAGTTAAATGAGAGGAAACAGAAAGAGAGAGAGAGAGAGAGAGAGAGAGAGAGAGAGAGAAAAAATATCACTAGCCAGCTAACCCTATCGTATGAGCGAATGATATTGGTACCTCTTGATGACACGGCAATCTTATTCAGCCAGCTGCTCTAATATGTTCTCTTCTTTTGCAGATAAAAAAAAGACCCGAAAGTGAAAAATGTGTTGTACTATAACAATCTCATCGAATGCCTTGATCTCCATCTTACAGAAACTGATTTGATCGACTACCGAGGCAGCACATCTAAGATTAAATTGGCCAGGTTCTTTGTTCTGGAGGCAAGTGTGCTCAAGGTAATGAGGTTTCGCGTTCTCTGGCGCAACAATGAATGGCGTGCTGATCACCGCAAGCGTCTAAGCCTAAATGACAAAGTCTCCGCAGAAGCTGAATTTGTTTTTGAAACATCAAGTGGCCAGAGGCTCGAAAACTTATTTGCCCATTAGTAATTTGTCAGGGCGGTGGATTTTAGTTTGTATGATAATACTGCATCCACCTAAAGTAACGAAAGTTCTTACGTAAACTTCCTAGTAATTCCCTCTTCCTAGGTGCAGCATTACTCCTAACATTTGTAATATCAGTTTGAAACTTGTAATATTGCCGTGTCCTATTCCTGCGCTTTCAAAATCCTGCGAATCAAACAGGTCCTGAGTTGGTGATGATGTTGTGCCTCCCATCTTTCACCAATAGCCGTCGGATCTAGATCTGACGCATACAAACCAAGCTTCTCCTTTTTTGCAAAAATATACCCATACTTGTTCCCTATTTACAAACAACTCCTTGTCTCTCACAATCAGCCTTATCTCCTCCCCACCACATCTAGAAGGCGGTGGAAAAATCTGGCGCGATGGCCGCTGCCGGAGCCGTCCACCCCCAATCTTGGTGTTCCGTGCAATGCACGGGCATGTACGCACGGGAAATTATGTCGAACAGGGCTAGTTGTAAGTAGGCTAACTCTACAGCCATGATGATAGTGACTGCAGACGGTGAGGCTGACTATGGTATGCCGAACACGACGCCTATACTCAGGTGTCATCTCCGGCGCAGGGTCTTGTCAGTTCACTGTGAGGAGCAGCACGTAATAATTTGACCAACGGGTAGTACAGTGCTAGTACTAGTAGCACCACCGTCTGGATTTAGGAGTACTACCACGTCCATCTGGATTTTAGTATTTGACTAGCAATATCTAGTAGTAATGCATGTCACAAAAAATGTACTACTCCCTCTGTAAATAAATACATGGTGTTTTATTCCTATCGGCGAGAGAACTTAATGTTTTTTTGCTAACTACTAATAGGATTACATGCAATGAACTAAACATTGCATGTCATGTTTGGTAGTCTCAAGTCATTGAAAGCATGCACAGCCCACATCTCTCATTGGTTGATATGTCACGAAATAAGAAACAAGGAGGGAGTTAATGCACCGTGCCTAAGTGTTTTGGGATTATTTGGTTTTTGTAATATGACTTACACAACATTTTTGTTTACAAGCATTAACATTTTATTAGTTAAATCAAAGGTCAAAACTTGGCGCAAAATGCAAAGGGGACCAATAAACCAGTAAACATCAAACTTCTCTCGTTTGGCCCCAACTAGAGGTCCGGTGAGATGACTATACTGCACCGGCATGGAGGGGGACGCAACTTCATTGACTTACGGCAACTGCCTTTGGGTGAATGACACGTGGGCCCATGGGGTGGCTGGCCCACCTATCATACAACCAAAGGCAGGTGCAGTAGAGGGCCGAGGAGTAGTACGAAATCCTACGCACCTACGCATGCTAACCAAGGGCAAGAGTGATCACTCGAATCGCAAGATCAGTTGACCCATGGAGGCGATGAGCGCGAGCATCAGCCGGCTGTGCCAGATGGTCCACGACGTCGGCCTGCGGCCCGGCAACGAGGAACGTCTCCAGGTAGTATTGCTTGAGGCCGCCAAGGCGAGGGGCCACTTGGACGACAGCTTTGTCTCCTTGTTCGATGAGGTCCTCGTCGATTTCCTCGACAAGTTCACCGTTGTCAAGAAGCTCGTGGACAACTTTGACATAAGCCTCCAGCCGACGCGCCCAGGCTCTGCGATGCCCGCCACCCTCAACGGCCACTATGGTGACAACCTCTTCGACACACTGGTGGCCCTGCGACTGCCCGCCGTCACGCTGGAGAATGTCCACCTCGAGGTCGCGCTTGCCGCGCAGCACGTGGCGCAGCAAGACACCATCGACATAATCACCCACGTCTACGCGCAAATCATCCACAAGGACTACTACATGCAAGAGGAGGACGATAGGACGCTGGCCTTCTTGGACCGCAGGGAAACCTTGGACGGCATTGTTCAAAAGCAAGTTGAGCTCATCGGCAACGCCGCTGCTCCTCACACGTCGGTTGGTGACCCGGCGCACTAGGGCGTGAGGATGTCGTTGATGGATCCGTATGTATTTTTATTTTTCCGTCAAATCCATGTAGTAGTATATGATACTACAGTAATTATCTTACTTTTCGCATCAACTTCATAATTTTCGTACGTACTCCATGCATGAACGGTGCCAGAACCAAACTTCTCATTACTCTAGGCAAAATCGTTATTTTCTATCTATCGATCGCGCCATGGAGCATAACCAAATTTTACAAGTTACAAGTTCAAAAGGAAAAGCCTGCCGTGTTCGCGTCGCACCCCCACACGGTCGGTCCGGCACGCCGCTCAAGCGGGAATGCGTATGGTGTTGAATTTTCACTTACAAGTGGGACCACAGTTGAGCAAACCGACTATCGGCAAACCCCCACCCCGCCCACCGCGCGATGGCTGGAGGGAGAAGAGATGGCTATAGCATGGACTCCAAGAAAATTGGTGTCGGATGGGACTCGTGTTGGTGGCGTGTGCCGTACTGCTAGACATGAATGCTAGTTATGGCCCATGCCAGCCCACTATATCGAGCCTATATCCAGGTACGTAGAACAAATTTCCTGCAGTCCGTGCTCAGCCCTCCTCTATCTCTCTTCTCAACCAGCCAGCGGACGCGCGGAGCCCATCGTCTGTTTGCTCACATGCGGCCCCACATGTCCGTGAAAACGCAAGAAGACCCACTGAACCTGCACATCTTTCACCTCGACGTGCTGGTGATGAAAAACAAATCCAAGAAAGATCTTCGGTGGCCGCTTTTGGAGTTACTCAAGAGTAGTAAGATTCTATTTACAGTTTAACCCAAGATGCACATCTCGTGGCTTCAACTACCACTCTATTTTCTTTCATGACACGACCTGGATGCTGGATGTCCCACGTGTCGGCAAAAGGAGGAAGAACCCGGCCAAATCTTCGGTTGTGCTCTCGGATTAGACTAGTTGTGCTAACTTAAAATTTTTATTGTGTACTCCCTCCGTTCCAAAATACTTGACTTCCATTTGTCCAAAAATGGATGTACCTATATACTAAAACATTTCTAGATACATATATATTTTGACAAATAGAAGGCATGTATTGTGCAATGGAGGGAGTAGAATGGATGCAAGTTTTTGTATTGGGAAGAAGAGTACATCCATATATTGATAGAGCGCAATGTAGTAGATGTTCTATCACTTTTAGCTAGCACAGAGGATATATATGAGATTAGTGCACTTGTTGATACTCCTACTTGGTATGCGTGTTGCTGCTTAGACGCAGAGAAAAATGGACCGGAGGGAGTACTAGAATAGAGGCTAGACATGAGACTAGATGCGAGGAAGCAATGTCTACTTCTTTACACTCGAAGAAGAAAGAAGCACGCAAGATCGAGCCTCCGCAGATCAACAATGAATGCATCGAGAAGGCACTAATCCAACTTACAGGAGTAGTAAAATGTATTCTTGTGGTTCTTGTTTTCTTTGGTCTTGCTTTTCTAGTCAAAATTATTGTTGGAGTTCGTGCAAAACGGAGGTCCATTTGGGGTCGTGCGTTGCAGTTGGCCTTACAAGTGGGACCGCGGTTAAGGAAACTGACTATCAGCAAACCCCCACCTCACCCGTCGCGCGATGGCTGAGTTAGAGAAATGATGAGGTTGAAGAGATTGCTCTAGCACGGACTCCAAGAAATATGGTGTCAGATGGAAGTCGTGTTGGTGGCGTGTGCCGTACTCCTGGACGTGAGTGCTTGTTCTGGCCCATGCCTCCCTACTACTCCTACTACTTACTATATAGTAGTAGTACTACTAGTATCGAGGATTCAAGGTGCTGGTTACGTAGTAGAGTACAATATGGCTAGAGTAAAAACACCCGCACAACGCGCGAAGTATGTGAAGCTAGTACAAATAGTGTACTACTATTGTTGATTGGCCTCATCCGATAATCTGTTGCAATGCACGTACAATTATGTATTCGGAAAATATTTTTTTGCCTCGTCGCACCCCTCACTCAAAGAAGCGACTCGAAAGCCATTCATAAATTTAGTAAGTTTATCACAGGCATATCATTTTATTACATACAACAGGTCATCAACCCACATCGACAACGAGGATACATTATAAATACTAAAGTTTTCACCACACAAAAAATAACAAGCAATGAAATGAACTTCAACTCAACCATTCCTCGGCATTGGAAACGCTTGGTTTGAACCACAAGTGAGTTCTCTGGGACGGGCCATCCATTGTCGATCTGGAGACCAACGCAGGACTGATCATCCAGGCTGAAGCGGCCTACTATATCAGTACCAGGGTAGGGAACCACCCAAATGTCTGAGGTATAGACACAGTTGCTTCTCATAAATGGTAGTAACATTGTGTCAACAGCAGTTGGATCGCCTTTCACCATCATTGGATAGTTTTGTCCAAGGAAGAGCGAGTTTTCTCCAAGACTATCAATTCTGTACCAGTGAGAAGGAGTTGGCGCTAGCACACTAGTATCCATCCCGAATACCATGCAACGGGTGTTGGAATAGGTCCGAAGAGTGCGACCATGGGAGACTACACCTGCTTCCTTAGCAGTAACATCATCAGTGGGTTGTATACACACGAGAAGAGGTGATCCATCGGAATTAGTTGCCAGACGCCAAATAGTATATGGGGGCTGCGTGTCCTCATGCTCGTGATCATCACCATCGTCATCTCCCCCTTGGTTATAAAAATCTTCAAGTATAGGTGGTGGAATGTTCGCAGGACCTTGGAAACACAAGAAGGTTAATTAGTAAAGGGAAACTTGCTAACCCGCATGCATGTGGATGAAACAATTATAATTACGGTGGAAGACAAACGTACCGAAACAACGACTCCATGCAAAAACAGTGCCACGAGTGGTGGCAGCAAACACAAGGCCCTCGTATTCAATTGCATCACAGTACTCATCCGTGTACAGAAACTAATTTTTGAGCAATATACATCGAGTCAAACCAGCAAGGACGGCAACAAGCTTGTCAAAGATAGCAACAACTTCATAGTTTTTGTAATTCCAAGAGCGGCTGGGAACTCGAGAAATTGCTATCTTCCGTAGAAGACAGTCACCATGATTGTATTTGAACGTGCGTACAATACCGGTGTGCTCAACCTCTGGGCAGTCTACTGAGATTTTTGGAAGTGGAACCCGGTCACGAGTGTACACATTTACAAGTTCCCACTCGCAGTTGGACCCAATGTAAACAACCCAATCTCCATCTGTGCCTGCCCAAGCCTTGCCCTCAAGCGATGGCATCTTAACATCATACGTATCATTATCAAGCGGCATCAACTTGCACAGGGCGAGGCCTCCGTCGTGATAGCGCCAGTCATCAGGGTCACGGGGAAGAAGGTAAGGGAGATCAAACCGCTCCTTGAATCTTGGATTCCTTGTAATGATGTTATTAGTTGAGTCAAGAATGGGCTTGAACGAACCTGCCATGCTAGCCGAGGTGATGACGTTGCACCGATCAATGAGTTCCTCCACCACCTCATCTTTCAGATCGGGGCAAGAATAATGGGGTTGTTTCCGTCCTGTTCCCTCCTTGGAGAAGATGATCGAACAATGGCAGAAGAAAGGATGAAGGGCTGAAGGAAAATGGAGGAGGGAGAGGAAGAGCGTGCGACAGTAGTTCCAAATCGAGAGGGAAAGGCGAAGAGTCGGTGGGCGGTTGCTAGTTTGCCACGGTTCACGAAGGGGCGCCCCGGCCTACACGTCGGTTCGGAAATACTCCTACTACTCGCCGTCGTCTCACTGATATGTTGGAACGGGACCACATGTCAACGAAACATGGTGTGTAATTTCTCGTGCAAAATGCGATCTGGCCGCGTTGGCCCGAGGTGCCGCATTAGTTATCGACCTTTATTTTTTTTAATGGCGTGTCGTTCAGTTTTGAAGCACGACTAACTGGTACTGTACGCAGAGAAAATATAAACTACTCTACCATTACTCCACCTCCAGTACTAGTAGTATAAAAAAGATATATAGGCTGGAGCTTCAGCGCTTTCTTGCCAAGGGCTGCCCACTTGCTTCTAACACTACCACCCTCTCTCCAGATCTAAAAAAGACGACCCCTCTCTCCCTCCTCACCGGTGGTCACAGATCCGCTGGGAAAGAAAAGGACATGCAGCGTTGACGAACTCGTCGTCGACAAGCGAGGTCACGCACTGACGATAAGGCCGTCCTCTCAGACCTAGCGCCCGCGCTAGATGGCCTCCGTCCCCAAGCTCGCTGCCGTAGTGTGTGCGGAGGACGACGACCATGAGCGAAGCCACTTCCCGCCGACCCTCAGGTATGCTACCTCTTTTCGAACCATACCCTTGTTCTATTGCCCCATCTGGCACGTCGTTGCATGTGGATCTTTTTCCACTCCACCATCTTCCCAATTTGCTATCCTCTGCTCTGCTCGCCACGCAGACGAAAACCATAATTTGCACTATTAAAGGAAACCCTACTTCATGCAGACTAATCCATGTCTGGGTTGAATAAGGAAAGGAAGGGAGACTATACTGTCCAAGAGAGTAGGCATCGAACCCGCATCTAGGTTGAAAAGGGGAAAATCAGTAGCTAAGGAACGAGTCTCGTGTCTCTTGGTTGAAGAAGGGTAGAAAGGCATGACAACGCAATAGAGAATGACCAGGTCGATCGGTTTGTTGTCCTCACATAGGAAAAAGGTGGCTAAAGAGAACAAAAATGGGACGTAATCCACATATGCTGCCTGGATATTTGTTGCTCTGGCAACCATACCTCCCTCACCACTCTGCGTCCGTGGAGGTACATCGTACTGGTGCGCCCACTGTCCGAATGGGCCTCCCATGCTCTTATTGCCACTTTTTTGCTGTTAGTATAACACCAGCATTCAAGTCAAGCAATGGTACTGCTAAAGTGAAGCCACATTTAACTAATGCCGCTCTCAGTCTAATGCCACGGATAAATTTAAGCAATGCCATTTAATGTCACTGGATTATTTCAGGGTTAGCTGTTGATTGTGGATGTATTGTTACCTTTACATTTTGTCTAATGCCACTAGTATACCAATGCTGAAACTTGTTACCTTTACATTTTGTATTGTTAATTCTTATAGAAACCTTCCAGTGCTAGAGTTTATTAAAATATGTTCAGTAAAACCATTGTACTGTACCTTGTAATAAACTAACTACTCTACTGTTGCACTAGCCACTGGATTAGTGTATATTTGTAGTATTCGAATGGTGTAGAGTTCACTCAAATTATCCCGGTAAAGCTAGTCACACCTTTGTTAAAATTAATGTTCATTATGTTATCGGAGGAGGTCTGTATGTTTGTCTCTAATGCCTGTCGACTACATACCTGACATCATGATAATGTTAAGTCATTTCCTTTTGTACAGTGTCACTGAATTGTCAAGGCGGTGATGGCATTCTATTTTAGTAGAACTGCACAAAATTTGCTTAAAAGAAGAGGAAAGGTCAGGAATGTCTCAGTTTTTCAGAAAAAAAAACTATGTATGCCTTCCTGACATCAGCCGTTGTTGCTTTATTTATTCCTTCAAACAGGTTGTTAAAAATAGTCTTGCTACCTTTTCCCATTAAGAAATTGGAATGCTTATATTTGTGAGTCTATGCTTCAACTAGTGCCACTTTTATAGTAATCACACTTTCAATATCTATGCAAACAGGGATGCTCGATTTTAGTGGAGCTGCACAAAAAGTCCAACTGGTTCAACATTAGGAGCATGTTTTTTTTCAAACCTTTATATCCAATTGGTGGCACTATGAGTTGTTCATTACGAAGGTACATGGTTTGCTACTATCTTGCTACTCTTTTTGTACTGTCATTAGATAGTAATACTAGTGGTTTGCTAGCTGCTTGATATGTTACTAGTTGCTTGATATTTGTGCAGACAGAGATGTCTGCCCGTTGCTATTTGGCAAACAAACAAAGTGTCCGCAATTTTGGTTGAACTGCACAAGAGAATAGTATAGTCACTACATGCAGTGTCATTTGAAAATAGACACAAAGATTGGATAGTCACTTCATGGACTGCAGAAAAGTAGTACTGTACTATTTACTGGCCAACACTTGGTGCTTCATTGCTTTGGTATGATTATACAATAGGCATCATTTTGCCTAAGTTAAAGTTTGTATTCCAAAAATAGTCTCGCAGTGTGATCGAGAGAAGACCAAATCATATTGCAGTGGATGTTCCTCCATCATGTGTGGTTCATTCTCATGGTTCCAGTTGTTAGTGAAACCACTTACATTTGCAAGAGGAATTGTAGACTTCACAAACAAATTTGTCTTTCAGTCTGTACTGAATGTTGGCCAATAGAAGCATCCATGTTAGTAGGAAGAACATATGTTTTTTCTAGATCTTTGCTTTTGGAGCTACATATTTGTATATGATCTGTGAATCATTGAGATGCATTAACATGTTGATCTTATGTATGGGAATCGTACTAGTTAGTTTTAGTTGCGACGCAAGATCTGAAGTGGCTGATCTTTGCTTTTGGAGCTACATATTTGTATATGATCTGTGAATCATTGAGATGCATTAACAATTACTTATTTTAGTTCGCTCAGTATTTACAAGTTACTGATCGATCACTAGCTAGCCTACAAATGCGCTCCTGGCAGTTTTATTTGCGACGCAAGATGCGAAGTGGCAGTTTTTTGAATAAAAATGCCTACCTCTGAACAAACTGACAAGCTACACTATCGATCCTACACGGATAAAAATTCCTACCTCTGAAGAAACTGACAAGCTACACTATCGATCCTACACGGATAAATATCGGATCACGCACGTACTACCTCCTTTCCGGTTTGCAGGGCTCAATTCAAGAAACGACCTACTCGATCCTACACGAATAAATAGTGGATCACGCACGTACTAGTACCTCCTTTCCGGTTTGCAGGGCTTAATTCAAACCTCTCACCAACCAAGGTACTCCCTCTGTCTGGGTTTATTAGTCCCATGAGCAAAGCAGCAAGACCAAGGCATGGCAATAATTAACGACATGCAGAAGTTTAAGCCTAATTAATTCCAGTGATTTAAGTGGCTGCATGCGTGCCCTCGGCTGCGACTCGTTGCATGCTGCTTCGCGTACTGCCTGCGAGCGATTCTGAGTGCCTGCATGAAGCCGGCCGTAATTAAGGCAGCTAACTGATACGAAAAAAGTTATGCTTTAATTGTTGCGGGCTTTTTAAATCCGTGGAATCATTATTGACAAGGAGGGAGATGATTCGAGTGCACTTGTTTGACTGCCATGCCGGCGTGCGACCCAGACGGGACGGGACGGCACAGTCATAATTTCAGTTTCCCTAGTTTTCCACGGCAAGCTGGTGCGCTAAGCCATTATGCATTGAATTCCGATGACCGTCGCGCTACCTTCTCCTATAAGTACTGTTTCCCGGCCTTCTCCGGTGCCACCGTGACCCAACTCGCCATATCCTCATAAGCCCCCACCGGCCCGACGTCGCTCGCCACGTCCGCCATGCCCCCGCCCGTCCGCGGTAGGCGACGCCGGAGGCGGTCACCGCCGGAACTAGTGTTCGGTTTTTCACCGGAAGGCAGACGGAGGGAGGAGGCATTCTATCTGTCTTTAGACGGCAATGCGCAGATCGAGGAGTTGTTGGAGCGCGACCGCATGGCGGAGGAGCAGGAGTTGTTGGAGCGCGATGGCCTAGCGGAGGAGCAGCGTATCGCCGATTTGCGCCGCCAGCAGGACATGGAGCAGCAGCGCACCGACGCTCTGAGTCGCGAGCAGAGCGCCCGCAACTGGGCCGACTACGTGGAGGCTAGCGCCGGGAAAATAGCCCTGGAGGCTGTCGGGCACACACGCACTCGCGACGCTGATTTTTACTACCATCTCATCAAGTGGGTTTCCCGCTTGGAAGCTGAAGCTTCGGTGGACCACGCCAGCATTGAAAGGGCCAACGCGCGCGAGCAATGTGCCCTATCGCACCTCTGGCAAGTCCGAGGCGAGGCGCAGGACGCCGGTGCCGGCGTTTAGCGTGTACCACAGATGGCGGTCGGCATTGTCTAGTTAGCTAAGAGTAAGTTAGTACTTGTCTAGTGGGAGTAGATAGTTAACTTGGCTATGATGGTTGTCAACGTGCAAGTTCAGTACTCTATATGTGGATCAGACCTGTTACTTTGCTCTGAATGTTGAACTTTCCATTTGAACGTATGGAATGGGCTGTTATTTTTTTAAATGGGTTGTATTTGTCCTCCACGGGTTTAGAGGCTGACTTGTGGGCCTAGCAAGTTGACGTGTACACAATTAGGAGATGATTGTACATGGAGAGGATAACAGCAGGGACCCGCCAAGGTCATGGCAGTACGCAAGCAAGTGCCTCCTTATTTCAAGCTAATAAAAAAATGGCTCCTCCTAGTGGATTTCTGACATTTGGGTCCCATGCCATTGTCAATGTAGTCAATAAACGAGAGAATTGCACAACGAGCGGCTGACACCAGGGACCAGCAGCTCGCCCATTTATTTTTGTTTTGGGTTAATTTGATAAATGCCTCCAAGAAATGCCACTACAATTTCCAAACTTTGAAAAATGCCATTTCATGCCATTTCTAGTGGCATTTTTCGAAGTCTGGAGTGGCGTTTTTCAAAGTTTGCAAACTGCAGTGGTGTTTTTCAAAGTTTGCAAAAATTGCAGTGGCATTTTTCAAAGTTTGGAAATTGCAGTGGCATTTTTATGAATCGTCATAATTGGAGTGGCATTTATCTAATTTTTTTTAGATGGAAGCAGGGTGTGAACTGGGCTGTGCGGGACACTCTGGCATGTCTAGACATCCTTTTCTTTTATGTTTACCACAGACCAGCCGAGAAGTTTTTTTCTTTCTGAAAATGGCTAGCCCAGTTTTTTTGTGATTTGTCAAGTAAGTCGCTTTATCAGGCATGGTGGGCTGTAAATCTTTCAAGACGAGGAGAGCTTCATTCGGCTGGCCGAGAAAATGGCCTATCAGTAATGAGAAATGGGTTGTACATTTTTAAAAAACATCAAACCGGCAATTAGTTTCAAATATCTTTTTTTCATCTTGAGATTTTAAATTGCATTGATTTTTATGCGTGGACAATTTATTGGATTTTATATTGATATACATTTATTTTTAAAATCAGTCTGAATGTGACTCGAAATTTCGGGATTAAAAACAGTTCAGACCGCACCGACATATGCAAAATTTCGTATAATTTTTTAACCGTGGCCACAGTATGGGCTGTAATGCTAACAAAAAGAATATGGGCTCCAAAAAACCCGTAAGAATTAGCAAATGGGCTGTAAACTATTTGAAATAATGGCAGATGGGATGTATGCTGTTTTCCACAGATTTGAGGCTTTCCACAGATGGCCTGTATACTGTTGGATGTCCAATCAACGGTCGTCGTGCTTCTTCAATCTCTGCTCTTCCTGCTGCAGCCGCTCAAACAAGCGCCGGCGGGACTGCCTGCTCCCTCCTCCACGCGGCCGGCTGTGCTGCCGCGCAGGCCTCACCACCCCACTGTACTCCCATCGCGGGCCTAGCCATCCCTCTACTCACCCACAGTCCCACACTTGTTGTTATTCTCCAGCGACGGCAGACGAACCAGTAAACCCTCGTACAGTCGTACTCCCCTCCGTGTGGAAAACAATTGTCGAGTCTTCCCTGCCTCCGTGTCGTTCCCTTCCTAGGCCTCACCGTCGTCCACCACCATGGTGCTCTCGGTGTGCCGTGGTCAACGTGGTCAACGACCGACATGCATCTGAAGTGGACTGTACGTGGAGAGGCTGACAGCTGGGTCCACGGACGCACGCAAAGAAATGCCTCCTTATTACGCGCAAAATAATGATTCCTCCACCTGACATCTGGGACCCACCGAAAGGGCTTCTGTGTTTCGCGGAAAAAATGTTACCGCCGCTAACAGCTCGGACCCACCAGCTATATCTTCGCACGCAAGGAAGTGCCTCCTTATTACGCCCAAAAAAAAGAATACTCCCCATACGATGTCCACTAAGTTGACGGGGCCTACTAAGTTGACGGGGACGAAGGGCTTTGTCAACTTAGTCAATATATGCATGATTCTAGCTCGACTGACCGTACAATGTCCATCCAACGTCCATAGTGCTTCTTCAACCTCTGGTCTTCTTGCTCCAGCCGCCCAAAGCAGCACCGGTCGTGCCGCCTGCTCCTGCCTTCCGTGGCCGGTTGTGCTGCCGCGGAGGCTTCACCGCCTCCATACTACTCCCACTGCTGGCCAGGCCATCCCTCCACTCCACTCACCCACACCCCTTGTTATTCTGCGGCGACGGCAGCGCAGCCGAACCAGTGAACCCTCGTACTCCTCTCCGCGTGGGCATCCACTGCCGCGTCTTCCCCGGCTCCGCGTCGTCCCCTTCCTAGGCCTCGCCGTCGTCCACTGCCGTGGTGCTCTTGGCGCGGCGTGGTCAATGTGGTCAATGACTGAATTCCATCGGAAGAATACTGTACGTGAAGAGGCTGACAGCTGGGTCCACGGCAGCCGCAAGGAAGTGCCTCCTTATTACGCGGAAAATAATTATTCCTCCACCTGACAGCAGGGACCCACTGGACGGGCCACCAGTATTTCGCGAAAAAAACGTTTGCCCCTGATTGCTGAGACCCACCCGACGGGCCACCGTATTTCGTGAAAAAAACGTTCCCCCTGCTGTCAGCTCGGACCCACCGGAAGTGCCTCCTTATTACGCACAAAAAAATGAATACCCCCCTGCTAGCTGGGACCCACCTTTGTGGGAGGCTGACTTGTGGGCCTACTAAGTTGACGGGGACGAAGGGCTTTGTCAACTTAGTCAATATAAATGATTCTAGCTCCAGTGACCGTACGATGTCCATCCAACGGCCGTAGTGCTTCTTCAACCTCTCGTCTTCTTGCTCCAGCCGCCCAAAGCAGCGCCGGTCGTGCCGCGTGCTCCTGCTTCCCGTGGCCGGATGTGCTGCCGCGGAGGTCTCACCGCCCCCTACTATTCCCACCGCTGGCCAGGCCCTGTGGCGATGGCAGCCTCACACCGCAGCCGAACCAATGAACCCTCGTACTCCTCTTCGTGCGGGCTTCCACTATCGCGTCTTCCCCGGCTCCCCGTCGCCCCCTTCCTAGGCCTCGCCGTCGTCCACCGCCCTGGTGCTCTCGGCGCGGCGTGGTCAACATGGTCAAGGAACGACTTCCATCGGACGTGGACTGTTTGTGGAGAGGCTGACATCTAGGTCCAGGGCCGCAGCAAGGAAGTGCCTCCTTATTACGCGGAAAATAATTATTCCTCCACCTCATAGCGGGGACCCACCAGACGGGCCACCGTATTTCGTGAAAAAAACATTTCCCCCTAACTTCTAGGACCCACCAGCTGCACCTTCGCACGCAAGGAAGTGCGTCTGGGCAAAAAAAAATGATTCGCCCCCCTGACTGCTGGGACCCACCAGCTACATCTTCGCACGCAAGGAAGTGCGTCCGGGCAAAAAAACCGATTCGCCCCCCTGACTGTTGGGACCCACCAGCTACATCTTCACACGCAAGGAAGTGCGTCCGGGCAAAAGAAAACGATTCGCCCAGCTGACTGCTGGGACCCACCAGCTACATCTTCGCAGGCAAGGAAGTGCCTGACAGTCGGGACCCACCTAGTCGAAGCGTACGTAGCGTTGTCACTATGGTCGCGAACGTGTACGTACATATATACTGGTGGATGTAGAGGCGCGCACGTGTCATAGTAGAGGCGCGCATGTAGCATGTACACGTACTTACAGCGGTGAGGGTGCAAGAAAGAAAATACGGCCACGTACGTACATACGGGCAGGGTCTCGAATGCCTACTCGCGCATACATACATGGCTGGGTCGGAACAGAGAAACAGCGTCGTCGTCGTGTTCATGGGGAGCCAACCGGCTGGGTCGGAACGGAATGCGTGGTCGTGTTCATCGGGAGGGCTTGGACGGAACAGGCGATGGAAACGAGGCCTGGCGTACCGCACAACGGAGGAAACGGACCTCCTACATTTGGAACGGGCTCCTGTTGGTCGGGAGGGGTGTGGCGTACCGCAAAACGGAGGAAATGGACCTCCTACGGTCGAAACGGGGGTCCTGTTGATCGGGAGGGGTGTGGCTACCGCAAAACGGACGAAACAGACCTCCTACGGTCGAAACGGGGGTCTTGTTGATCGGGAGGGGTGTGGCGTACCACAAAACGGACGAAACGGACTTGCGTTGGAGCGCTACGGTCGAAACGGGGGTCCTGTTCATCGGGAGGGGTGTGGCGTACTGCAAAACAGATGAAACGGACTTGTGTTGGAGCGCTACGGTCGAAACGGGGGTCCTGTTCATCGGGAGGGGTGTGGCGTACCGCAAAACGGGACTCCACGGGATACTGTTCATCTCCACCGTCGACCTCCTCCAGCCTCCACGGGCTCCTGTTCATCCAGCCTCCACCGCGCGCTACTCCATCGGCTACTGTTCACCACCCCTCCACCGTCTACTGTTCATCCAGCCCTCCACCGTCTACTATTCATCCAGCCCTCCACACCATGGGGTCCTGTTCAACCACCCCTCCACGGCCACTCCTCCACCGTCTACTATTCATCCAGCCCTCCACACCACGGGGTCCTGTTCATCCAGAGGCAACGCCACCGCTCACTGTTCATCCAACCCCCCCGCAACGCTCACTGTTCATCCAATCGATCGGCTTCAGTTACCAGCAGTAGCGAAGGAATCGCTCCATCGGGTTCAGTTAACAGCCATCGATCGATCGCTCGGGTTCAGTAACGCGTAGCCTACTGTGCAATCGCTCGGGTTCAGTTAGAGCCCAACGCCTCGCTCGGGTTTAGTTAGAGCCAACGCCTCGCACACACGCGCGTACGTGTACGAGAGAAGCGCGCATCTCTCGGCCCCCGACCTCCCACCGTAACCGGCAACTCCCCGTAATTTTCCTCCCCCTCGCTTCTACCACGGTTTTTTCAGTCATGGACGGCCCAAAGAATGTCATGCAGCTGCGTCTCCGGCCTGCCTAGGACGAAAAGCCCATTTTCTGTCATGATTTTTTATCATAGAAGTAGGAGCCCACCACATCTATGATGATATCAGGTTTTGTCACAATTATCGTCATAGAAGTGTCATATGTATGACAGAAAAAAAATTGTTGGCCCAAAATGTCATGGATGTGTCTTTTTTTGTAGTGGATTCTCCTTGCCCTTTGGGGGTCCATCCTTCACGAGCTTCTCAGCATCCAGTTTGGCCCAATGCATCTTCGCACGGGCAAGGGCCCGTCGGGCACCCTCAATACATACGGATTGCTTGATAACTTCTAGCCGTGGACAGGCATGCACCATCTGCTTCACCAGGCCAAAGTAGCTGTCGGGCAGGGGCTCGCCAGGCCACATCCAGACTATGAGGTCCTTCATGGCCTGTTCGGCCGCATTGTGGAGTTCGACCAGCTGCTTCAGTTGGTCACTTAGAGGCATTGGGTGTTCGGCCCCAGTATATTGGGACCAGAACAGCTTCTCCGTGGAGCTCCCTTATTTAGCATGATAGAACTCCGGGGCATCCGAAACGCTGCGTGGCAGATCTACGAATGCCCCAGGAGAGCTCCGGAATCGTGTAAGTAAAAGAAATGACTCCTCCACATGCTTGCTTTGCATAAAGAATGCCTTACCCTCCGCTATCTTCTTGGCCGCCTGGATTTCCTGGAGGGCCTTTTGGGCTTCGGCCTTGGCGTCAGCCGCGCTTTGGAGGGCCTTCGCAAGCTCAGACGCTTGCGTCTTGTAGTCATGCTCCAGGGAGTCGAACTTCTTGCCGAGCTCCTGGAGCTCTTGTTGTACCTCTCCCACCCGAGCATCTTGCTTCTCGCGCTCGGTGCGCTCCGTATCCGCCTTGGCTTTGGCTGCGGACAACGCTTCCTTCAGGGCCTCCACTTCGGTCGCGGTCCCTATCAAAAGCAATGATGCTTTTTGTTAGCATCACCAACTTTTTATCCTCTATACGATATATGGACAGGGTTTCACTTACCTTTGTTCTCGTAGAGCTGCTTCTTCACGAGGTCGAGCTCTTCTTCGGCCTGCCCCAGTTCGTGCTTGAGTCCGGCAACCTCAGCCGTACGCGTAGCGGCGGTTAGCAGCAGTGCCTGTTTGTTCATACAGACAAGTACTATTAGCTTCCTGTGGTTTTTTAGTTGACCCTCCGTTTGGCTTTTCTTTCCGAACACCAACCAGAGTATCAGGGGCTACTGTCTATTGGGTGATATTTCCTCACACTTTTTTACTTACCTCAAAGCCTGTTAGCAGGCTGGTGCAAGCTTCGGTCAATCCACTTTTGGCGAACCAAACCTTCTCAATCACCGTACCCATAAGCGTATGGTGTTTATCATCGATGGAAGCACCTCGAAGCACTTCCACCAAATTATCCGATGCCTCCGGCTGGGCAGAGGTCATCGGCACGGCCGGCTCGCCCTCCTTCGCGAGGGACTGCTTACTGGAGCCCGGAACCTTTGTAGGCTCCGGCGCAGTAACCGACTGGGAGCCAGACTTGTTGTGGCTCCCGTCAGCATAACCCATGGGGGTCTTAGCCCCCACGTGTCCGGCGCCTGGGATTTTGCCTTGGGGCGTCTCCGGAACCATCGCCTCCTACTCTGGTATCCTTCGGGACAACACCTCGGTGTCATCCGCAGGTCACGGGGAGGTGGCCTTCGGGAGTGAATTCATCTCCGACTCGTCCAGAGACTCCCCCGAAGAGGACACCCCGAGATTGGACCCGGCCGGACTGCATATACGTGTTCAGCGTCATTACAAACCATGAGGTCAAAGTCGCATGAAAAACATTATGGAATGCAGATACTTATGACCTCGCTCGGGGCTTGTCCCTAGGCAGCCACTCCTCGTCGCTATAGGCAGCGGTTGAGGAGTGTTCGGGAAGGGACGCTTTTCCCTTCTTTGGCGTCCCGGCCTCCCCCGACGGGGCGGCCTTCCTTTTCTTCTCCTCCCTAGTGCGGGGAGGGGGCATTTCTTCGTGTTTTCCCCCGTCTGCGAGGGGGGGGGTCTTCCTCGTCATCTTCGGATGATGATTCTATCACGGCCTTGCGCCGGAGACCTTTTCTGGTCCCTACGGCCACCTTCTTGGACCCTTCGGCCCCCTCAGTTGAGGCGGCCTTTCTTTTTCTCTCCCCCCTTCATGGGAGGAGTGCGCCTCGTCATCTTCTGGTGAGGCATCTGGTGCGGCCTCGCGCCGGAGACCCTTCTGGGCCCCCGCGACCTTCTTTTCGGCCTTTTTCTCCGGCACCTTGTAAGGTGCCGGAACCAGCATCTCCGCCAGGAGTGCGTCTATTGGGTCCTCAGGCAATGGAGTTGGGCAGTCGATCCGCTCCGCCGTCTCCACCCAATCCAGTTCAGTCAGCATGGTGATTTAAGAATCCTCCCACGAATGTACTAGAGAGGGAACATCTTGTAACAATCAAAGGACTTATCAGACTGGCGAGGCACTTTGCGCTGAGCCCACGGTCCTCGGAAAGGGGATGAGGAACTTCACCGGTCTTGAACAACACCTTCCAAATTTCTTTGTGCATTGTGTCGAAGAGCTCTAGCAGCGTTTGGTGTTCGGCCAGGTCGAACTCCCACATATCAAATGCCCGTCTTTGACACGGGAGAATCCGGCGAATGAGCATGACCTGGACCACGTTGACGAGCTTGATCTTCTTGTCCCTCATACTTCTGATGTAGGTCTCGAGCCCGGTCAGCTCCGTGGGTTCGCTCCAGGCCAGACCCTTCTTCTCCCAAGAAGTGAGCCGCATGGGGATTCCAGATCTGAATTTGGGGGCCGCCACCCAGTTGGCGTCGTGCGGCCCGGTGATGTAGAACCACCCTGATTGCCACCCCTTTATGGTCTCCACGAAGGAGCCGTCAAGCCATGTGACGTTGGGCATCTTGCCGACCATGGCACCTCTGCACTCCACCTGTTGGCCGCTCACGATCTCCGGCTTCACGCAAAAGATTTTCAACCACATGCCGAAGTGAGGCTTGATGCGGAGGAAGGCCTCGCACACGACGATGAACGCCGAGATGTTGAGGACAAAATTCGGGGCTAGATCGTGAAAATCTAGCCCGTGGTAGTACATGAGCCCGCGAACAAACGGGTGGAGTGGAAATCCTAGTCCGCGGACGAAATGAGGGAGAAATACTACTCTTTCCTGAGACTCCGGAGTGGGGGTAATCTGTCCCTCTGTCGGAAGCCTGTGCGCGATACTCTCGGCTAGGTATCCGGCCTCCCGAAGCTTGGTAATGTTCTCCTCTGTTACAAAGGAGGCCATCCACTTGCCTCCCGCTCAGGACATGTTGCAGTCCTACGGAGAAGGTGAGAACTTGGGCGCTGGAGCTCGAGGGTGCGAGAACGGATGAGCAAAGGAGGAAGAAGGCGTGGGTGAAAACGGGAGATCTCTACCCCTTTATAAAGGCGATGTAGAATGTGCGCCTCCCCGCTTGCCTCTCGAAATCTCTTATTTTTTCAAGCGCCTCGATTAATGGCGCTGGTTGGGTTACCCATACCTGTATTGATGGAGATCCCATGATAAGGGGACACGATCTCTGCTTTGACAAGACGTGCCAAAGAAACTGCCTCGCGATGTGTGCGGAAGCAGGTTGTAGAAAATGGTTCGAATAATTACCGAGCCGTGGCGTGATGTCACACTATGAAGGGTTGTCAGCAGATCATATTCGTGGATTATTATTCTCTCTACAGTGGTATATGGAATTTGTCTTGCAGAGTCGGACACGGTCCTTGTGTTCGGAACTTATCTTGGAGTATTCGGAGATGGAACCCGCCTCGCAATGCCGAAGACAATCTATGCGCTGGACTCATCGTCATTTAAGCCTGGTTCAGGGGCTATTGAGGGAGTCCTGGATAAAGGGGTATCCGGACAACCAGACTATATACTTTGGCCGGACTATGGGACTATGAAGATACAAGATAGAAGACTTCGTCACGTGTCTGGATGGGACTCTCCTTGGCGTGGAAGGCAAGCTTGGCGATTCGGATGTAGATCTCCTTCTCTGTAAACCGACCCTGTGTAACCCTAGCCCCCTCCGGTGTCTATATAAACCGGAGGGTTTAGTCCGTAGGACAAGAACAATCAGACCATAGGCTAGCTTCTAGGGTTTAGCCTCTCTGATCTCGTGGTAGATCAACTCTTGTAATACTCATATCATCAAGATCAATCAAGCAGAAAGTAGGGTATTACCTCCATCGAGGGGGCCCGAACCTGGGTAAACATTGTGTCCCCAGCCTTCTATTACCATTAGTCTTAGACGCACAGTTCGGGACCCCCTACCCGAGATCCGCCGGTTTTGACACCGACAACAACGGCGACGAATCCCCCTCTCCGGAGCCCCGAACGAACTCCAGATCAGCCCTCCCAGACAGATTAGGGCTTGGCAGCGGCTCCGTATCGTAAAACGCGATGAAACTTCCTCTCTGATTTTTTCTCTGCGAGACGGAACATATGGAGTTGGAGTTGAGGTCGGCGGAGCCTCAGGGGGCCCATGAGACAGGGGGCGCGCCCAAGGGGGAGGGCGGCCCCCCACCCTCGTGGACAGGGTGTGGGCCCCCTGGTCTTGATTCTTTCTCCAGTATTTTTTATATTTTCCACAAAGGGCCTCCGAGGATTTTCAGGATATTCCGAGAACTTTTGTTTTCTACCCATGAAACAACATCATAGTAATTCTGCTGAAAACAGCGTCAGTCCAGGTTAGTTTCATTCAAATCATGCAAGTTAGAGTCCAAAACAAGGGCAAAAGTGTTTGGAAAATTAGATACATTGGAGACGTATCAAGTGCCAACAGTAAGTTATTTGCATCAACTTATATCTGTAAGTAGGTATTATACACTTGCAATTCATCAAGTTAATGCATTTAAATTAAGTCTTACATATTTGGTGGAGGCTCTAGAATCAGCGAAGGTTGTACCCTTATTGTGAGTCTCAGAAAATTGTTTGTCTATTGGTAGTGGCTTGTTTTCCTTTGCTCCATGTTCCAACAGAGGCAAGTAGCTATTATTAATTGAGATAAAATGACAAGACACGGCACAATGGGTTTATATTATTGGAAATGAAAAATAGCAAGTCTTAAATACATGTTCAAAAAAATAGAATGTCATAGGTAAACAGTACAAAAAATTCAGATTATAATGTTGGAGCCTATAACCAAACTTGCCTTAATTGAGTAAAAAATATGTTTGAGAGCTGCGCTAGTAATATTGGATTACAGAGGATTCTACCCAATTGACTTAGTAAAATTTTGGAAAGAACGTGGAGATTTAGTGCAAGCATGATGCCATTTCCCAGTTGAAAGAACATGCAGTGCCCCCATGTTTGGTTTTGGCAATTGATGACAATCTCTATGGACTAATGGTTGCCTTGAGTTATATTTGAAGGGTTTGTCCATAGGCTTTTCTTGGAGTCCATTTGTTGGTTTCAAGGAGAGTTTGTGATGACCAAGTTGCCATTAAGGAATTATCCAAAGATTGGTCTTATGAGTGTTGAGCTTATTGCAAGCATATCTTGAAGAAGAAGATTGTGTGATCATTCATGTTTACCTTCAAGACATCATCCAAATGAAGAGAGTTGGAAAGATTCAAGGTTGATCAAGACTAAGTCAAAGTATGAATCAAGTTGATCAACACACAAAGCATAGAAGATGTACCAAGAGGGATCAAGTGATCCCATGGTATGGTAAGCATGGTCAATTACGCTTTGTGTACTAACCCATGGTCTTCGTGCGAGTTCTTTGTGGGGTTAGGTTGCGGTGTGCAAGCTCAAGTAGAATCATCACGAAGAGATCATATGCTTGAAGCTTGCCATCCATTGTGGCGATAATGGACTTGTGAAGATGTGCAGAAGAGTGGCTCACCCATAGTGGAGTATGGGGGAGCAATCAACTAGTCTTCTTCGAGCCAATGCAATCAAGAAAGGTGGTCCAACTTGAGGGAGTCAAGATCGTCATCATCTAGCTCAAGTGGACCATGTGCAAGGCAAAGGTTTGCCCTTGATAGGTTTTCTATTTTACCGGTCTCACGGTAGTTGTGGGAGACCGGGTTATAGGATTGATTGCCGTACTATCAAGGGGGGCTCTCGATGAGTTGCTTGATCGTATCGTTCGTAGAGAGCTCAAACCATTGCATCCTTGCATCATCTTTTTGGTTCTTGTTTGGTTCTTCTCCTTGTGATATTTGGAGCTTATGGTCATCTTGATGACAACCTTGAGTTCATCGAAAACGGAGTTCGCATGCATCTTCTATGATGTTTTCGGTGTTGGAGGTTTTACCGGTCTTATCCAAGGAAGGGTTCTCACCATTTTCTTATGGGCCTTTTCTCATTTGCTTCTTATTGATATTTCTATCAAGATTGTGTTAGCCCTTGTTGCTAGCTTTCCAACAAACTTGGTTTCATCGAATTCGGAGCTCGTATGCGAAAGTTGTGGCTGTTTTGATATTGCCTGTTTTACATAGAGAGGTTGTACCGCCCCGTAGAGAGGTTGTACCAGTTGACCAGTACAACCGGTGTTTGGAGCGGTTGTACCGCTCCAAAATTGGTCCGGAGGTTGTACCGGCCATGTACCGCTCTACCACCGGACTAGTTTCTGTTTCGGAGCGGTTCTTGGGCGGTTGTTGACCGGTTTAACCGGTTTAACCGGTACTACCGGTTCCCCAGGCTGTTGTACCGCTTAGAGCTTTTCCCAGGTTGGGTTTTCCTCTGCTTTGGCCGGTTGTACCGGTTCGTGCACCGGTTGTACCGGTCCTACAGGTTTCTGCACATAACGGGCAGATTCGTGGGGACCTATTTAAGGGGGTCTTCTTCCCCAATGGTTCCCTATCTCTTGAGCTCGTTTTTGCCCCCATTGTTGACCTTCTTTGAGCTTGCTAACTCTCAATCCCTCCATGGATTCTTGCTAGTTTTTGAGGGAAAAGAGAGAGGAGATCTAGATCCACATTTCCACCAATCACTTTCTCCTCTATGTGAGGGGAACCCCTTGGATCTAGTTCTTGGAGTTCTTGGTGTTCTCCTTCTTGTTCTTCCTCTCATTTTCCTCCCTAGCATTAGTTGCTTCGGTGGGATTTGAGAGAGAAGGACTTGGGCACTCCGTGTGCTCTTGCCATTGCATTTGGTGCATCGGTTTGAGTTCTCCACGGTGATACGTGGAAGTTACAAGTTGAGAAGCTTATTACTCTTGGGTGCTTGGTGCCCTTGAGCTTGTTCCTCTTGGGTGCTTGGGCGCCCTAGACGGTTGGTGGTGTTCGGAGCTCAATCATTGTGGTGTAAAGCTCCGGGCAAGCGTCGGGGTCTCCAATTAGGTTGTGGAGATCGCCCCGAGCAATTTGACGGGTACCGGTGACCGCCCCCAAGGGTTGCCAAAGTGTACGGGTTCGGTGACCGCCCCCAAGGGTTGCCATTTGTACGGGTTCGGTGACCGCCCTCAAGGGTCCCTTAGTGGAATCACGGCATCTTGCATTGTGCGAGGGCGTGAGGAGATTACGGTGGCCCTAGTGGCTTCTTGGGGAGCATTGTGCCTCCACACCGCTCCAAATGGAGATTAGCATCCGCAAGGGTGTGAACTTCGGGATACATCATCGTCTCCGCGTGCCTCGGTTATCTCTTTCCCGAGCCCTTTACTTATGCACTTTACTTTGTGATAGTCATATTGTTCTTGTCATATATCTTGCTATCACATAGTTGCTTATCTTGCTTAGCATAAGTTGTTGGTGCACATAGGTGAGCCTAGTTGTTGTAGGTTTTGTGCTTGACAAATTAACCGTTAGGTTTATTCCGCATTTGTTCAAGCCTAAACCGTAAATATTTTAAAACGCCTATTCACCCCCCCCCTCTAGGCGACATCCATGATCTTTCAATTGGTATCAGAGCCTCGTCTCTCTTTATTAGGCTTTACCGCCTAGAGAGTAAATATGTCGACTAGGGGATTAGGATTCTCTGACACTCTTAGTTTCGATGGCACAAATTTTGATGTTTGGGTAATTCGCATGCTTAATCTCTTTAGGGTCATGGACCCAAATTTAGAGCGAATTGTAGATATGGGTTTTTCTCCTCCAAAGGATCCCCAAAGATTATCTTTAGAGGATGAGAAAAACTCTTATCTCAATGCTCAAGCTTCTAATGTGCTTTTCGATGCTTTGAGCAATGTAGTTATATTTCAACTCATGACGTTCCGAGATGCTCATGAGTTGTGGACGAAGCTTCAAGATAAATATGGCGTGTCCAAGATTTGTAAGGATGACTGTTCTCCCTCCACCTCCGGTCGTATAGTCTTCTCAACTTCTTCTACTTCACCTACATGTGGTTTGCCACAAGGTAATGATATGGTGAGTAGTGTTGGTCATTGCAATGATGATAGTATGCTTATTGTGGATGATCCTTCATCACTATATTATTGCAATGCTCCTTCTTTGGGCTTTAACACTTCTAGCACTCCAAATGTTTCACATGCTTGCGTTGATAGTCCTTGCATATCATGTAGAAATTGCTTGACTAAATCTCATGATGATATGCTTGCTATGTCTTGTTGCCATGATAAAAATGCATCTATTTCCTCAAATTGTTGTGCTAACAATGTAGAGGAAACCCAACCCTCCATGGAACAAGATATGGTGTTTAATGGTGCCTCAAGGGATCCTACACCATCATCTATTGCTTTTTGCCTTATGGCTAAGGCGTCAAAGGTATCTCCTACTTTGTACCCCAATATGTCTCTTGATGATGATGTTGATGCTAATGATGATGAGGATAATGATGAAGAGAATGATAATGTTGCCTCCTTAAAAACTAAGGGGGAAATGATTTTTAAAGCTCTTCATAAAAATAAATTTGCTCGTTCCAACTTCATGGAAATAATGTCCATTGCCATTGATGGCAAGAAATACATTGAGGAGTTGGAATCTCATCTAGAGGAGCATGAGGCCACCATTGATAAAATGGAAGGTCATGGGCGTGATTACGCTAATGAGATTGCGGACCTCTCTCAAGCTCTTGAACTTGAACAAACCACCAAGGAATCTCTTGAGGAGACTTTTGCTCTAGAATTATCTAGAGTGAAGGAATCTACTGATATATCTCTTAAGGTGGCCAATGTTTTTGAAACTAAAAATGCTAAGCTTGAAGTTTCTCATGCTAGACTCCTTGAGGATTTTGAGCACCTCGAAAATGGCTCAAGGGTCATCAAGGGTGAGCTCATCAAACTCACAGAGTCTCATGCTCAACTTGAAGCTTCTTATTTGAAATAGCTTGCCAAGTTGCCTTCTCCTCTTGTTGTTAATGATGATGCTTGTGCTACTAATTCTATTACTTGTGAAGCATCCATTTTGAAGGAGAATGTTGAGCTACGGGCTCAACTTTAGGTGCTATCTTGCAATTATGGGAAATTGGAAGAAAGTCATGAAAAGCTCTCAAGCTCTCATGATGATCTTCTAGTATCCCATAGTGTGCTAAAGATAGCTCATGAGGCCACGATTGCTAAGGTAACATCTAGTGAGCCTCATGTGGATACTAGCACTACTTCTAGTCAAAATAGTATATTGCCATGTGCTAGTCCTTGTAATTCATCTACTCACAATGTTGGTACATCTTGTGATGAATTGCTTTCCTTGCCTTGTTGCTCTAACGATGAAGCTTATACTTCCTCTAGTACTTGTGTTGAGACTAACCATGTAGAGGAAATCAAAGAGCTCAAGTCCCAAGTCACTTCTTTGAAGAAAGACTTGGAAAAGTGTCATGAAGGGAAATCCACACTCAACAATATCTTGAGTGTGCAAAAATCCCCCAATGACAAAGGTGGACTTGGATTCAACTCCAATAAGAAGAAGAAGTCCAAGTTTAACAAAAAGAAGGGCCAAGAACAAGTCAAGAATTCGGCCAAGATTGTTTGCTTCAAGTGCAAAATAGAAGGGCATCATGTTAGATCTTGCCCATTGAAGAAGAAGGCCATTAGTGTCAAGCAACAAGGGAAGAGGGCACAAGTTCAATCTCATGCTCAACATCAAGTTGAAGAAAGGCCTCTTCCCAAGAAGACTCAAGTTAATGCTTCTCAAATTGAGAAATCAAGTGAGAAGAAAGTGAAGAGTAGACATTGCTACTTATGTCGTGAGAAAGGTCACGTCGCTTCTTCATGCACTAGTGGTAACTTATCCAACCCAATTATTATTGATGATATCTATTCTCTTGGTAAGGATAAGGTTGGCAATGTGTTTGCCAAGTTTGTTGGTACTCAAAGTGGTGTCAAGCAAAGAACCATTTGGGTAGCCAAACCTATTGTGACTAACCTCTTAGGACCCAACTTGGTTGGGGACCAACAAGCTCAAACTTGATCAATAGGTGTTGTTGGAGGGCATTGGAGACTTGGCTACATTATGAAGAATTAAGGGGACTTCATCATTCTCTTTGTCTCAAGCCAAGTCAATTGGATTATCAAGTTTCTATCTTATATCCAATGTGCCTCCTTGCGGTAACTTGTACTTAAAATTGCTTACATTCAAAGTTACTTGCCCCCTTGCATGTTTTGGTTTTGTTCCTTGCATGTGTTTGTATATGCTGTGATTCCAACTTGCTTATCTTGAGCAATCAAGTATGTGTGTGTTGGTTTGCACATCATGTACGTGTGTGTCGTGCGTTGAGCCTTTATGTTTCTTGTTTGTATCCTAGTTGGCTCGTGTGAGAGATTAATGGAACATCCCATTTTGGGGGAGTGATGTGCTTTGTGCACCTCACAATCCTATAAATGTGTGTACATGAGGAATACCATCTAGTATTGATATTACAAGATTATCTAGTCGCTAGGTGGTATATCTCTCATGAGAAATTCAAACTCTAAATAGTCCATTAATTATCTCTTGTTTGTTCCTATTATTGCCTCTTGTTAAGTTCTTATTGGTATCACATTATGGGGGAGTAATATGCTAAGTGCATATTACAAGCCTAGAAAATGTGTACATTTGAGATATTGTCACCTAGAATTGATATTGTAGATTATCTTGTTCCTAGGTGGCATGTTAGCTCTACAAGTTGCAATTTGCGTGTGTTTGGTTTGAAGATGATGTTGGATATCATTGCTATCTACCAACGGGAATTATTTCCAAATACTTCTTGTCTTTTGACAATTGGTACTCACTTATGTGTGGTAGAAATTATTGATCATCTTCACGTTGGCGTTTGCTTTTTATTTGCCTTATCTCTTGCCAAGTTTGTGTCAACTCCCATTGTCTTCCCTACCACTTGTGGATCTTGTTTATTTCTTGTTCTTGTCTAGTGTTTTCTAGATATAGTGAAAGTGATGATCCCACCTTGTGCATTTTGTATTCAAATGCAAATCCTATGTAATGCACAACTTGTGGGGGAGCTATTCTATTTTCTCTAAAACGCTCATCTTGTGATCCTCATCAAGTGTGTTTTGGTGGAAGGCAAGCCATTTCTTTTTGGTAGTTTGTGCCATCATGAAACTTTGTTGAGAGCTTGGTATGTTTGGAACCATCCTCTCTTTGGGAGTTTGACATCTTTAGTTTAGTGTGTATCAATGGGTATCTCATTCCTTGATGTATCTTTAATGATATCTTCCAAGTGATGATTTCTCCATTTGGTATCCTTTTTACCTGGCATTTTTTTGTCTTTTGGTTTCGGGTTTTGAAAGTCTTGAGCATGCATGTTTACTTCATGTATTTCATTTGGCATGCTTTCTTTCTTTGACTCAATATATAGGGGAAACTCCACCTAGTCTCAATTTGGATGAGATGTGCATGAAATTCATTTTCATATCTATATGCACATATTTATGTGGAGTTTGTCCTATGTATTGGTGTTTCTAACTATTTGGTCCCGATGAGTTTGGGTACCGTTTAGTTTGTGTTGTTCTTCTAGGAACATTTGGAGATGCATTGGATGCTCGGCTCACTCACAAGGAAGGTGTTGTCACCATGTGCATATTGGAGTCAAGCTAGGATGATCAATGAACTAATATCTACCTTCAATTGGTATCTACTACATCCTTCCAATGATATCTCGGTAACAAGTATCTATTCATGCTTTCTCCTCTTGCATTCAACCTTGTGTAGGTTGCATCTTGGCATGATTTTCATTTCATATCTTGTGATACTTGTTTCCTTTCTCAAAGCATCCCAACGATGATCTCGTGTTGCTAGTTGTGATGCCCTTGTTGGATGTGTGTTTAGACTTCATTTATATACAATAAGACCATATCTAGCCAAGTGCTATGCTTTCAAGCAAATATCTTATTGGTATATTTATGACTTCCTTGTGGATATCTTGTTCCTTCGTGTTGTAACTATTTCGGGTGTACATTCTTCTTTGTAGATATATATATCATCATGATTTCGTCTACATAGAACCTTATACACTTGAGAGAAATTACATCTCTAGTTGATATCCTTTCTTTCACGTCCACCTTGTCTTTCTTATGTTATTTCTTTGGTGGCTCCGTGAAAGCTTTTGCCTTGAGTGCGTGTCCTCTATCGTTGCATCTTGATGCACTCTTGTGTGGTGAAGATTATTTTCCTCATGCTTATCGTTACGAGGCTTTTTCCATCTTAATTGGCATCCCTCGTCTTGATGAGGCTTTCATCTTCTATCTTCACCACGGGTTGTCACAAGCATAAGTTCTTTATATGCTTATTAGTAAGCTTGTGAACCCATTTGCTAGTTGTGTGTGGGAATGACAGGCCTTGCACCGTGTGCCTCATTCTTTCAAGACTATGTTGATGCTTAATGCTCATCCTAATTTTAGTCTTATCAAGTGCTTCACCATGACTCACACACATCATTTTGGTTGAGCCCATTCTTAAGTTGCCTCTTTTACTTGTTGCTCAACCATGTGTTTGTTGCAAGTACTAGGCTTTGTTTTCTTTATGCTCACTTGCACTTGTTGTAAGTTTCTATTGATTTTGGGGGAGATAGGATCCTATTTTGTGCACTTTGTATCCAAATACAAAAATTCTTGATGTGCACAAATCATGGGGAGCTTCTCCAGTTTCTTTAGAACACTGCTCCGCTCTTATCATAATATCCTTCATTCATGTGGCTCATAGGATCTTTGGTCTAGTTGGTTCAATTGATATCCTTTGATTGCTTGCTTCAATTGGTATCTTTTGATTGCTTGATTGCTTGTTTCTATCTTTGTTATGTCTTTTTGGCATATCTTTCTTTTGCAATCTTTGGGCCTCAATATAGTTTGTGTTCCTCCAAGTATTAACCGTTGGATATGTATATTGCATTCCACTCTCTTGTTGAGAAATACACAATTTATGGAGGACCACAATTTATATTGGCCTTCTTAGCTTTTCGCCCATTTTGGCAATCGATGCCAATGGGGGAGAAGTTTCAGAGAGTTTTGTGGAGAAGTTTAGAGAGCTATCTCCTCTTGCTTTGGTTTTGTTCCTTAGCTTTTGCATCTCATTCATTGCACTATTCATTGCACTATTATTGCATTGCATGGTGATGCATAATTCCTTATATATATAAACTCTCTTGAAAGTGATTGTCATCAATTACCAAAATGGGGGAGATTGAAAGAACATGCAGTGCCCCCATGTTTGGTTTTGGCAATTGATGACAATCTCTATGGACTAATGGTTGCCTTGAGTTATATTTGAAGGGTTTGCCCATAGGCCTTTCTTGGAGTCCATTTGTTGGTTTCAAGGAGAGTTTGTGATGACCAAGTTGCCATTAAGGAATTATCCAAAGATTGGTCTTATGAGTGTTGAGCTTATTGCAAGCATGTCTTGAAGAAGAAGATTGTGTGATCATTCATGTTTACCTTCAAGACATCATCCAAATGAAGAGAGTTGGAAAGATTCAAGGTTGATCAAGACTAAGTCAAAGAATGAATCAAGTTGATCAACACACAAAGCATAGAAGATGTACCAAGAGGGATCAAGCGATCCCATGGTATGGTAAGCATGGTCAATTACGCTTTGTGTACTAACCCATGGTCTTCGTGTGAGTTCTTTGTGGGGTTAGGTTGCGGTGTGCAAGCTCAAGTAGAATCATCACGAAGAGATCATATGCTTGAAGCTTGCCATCCATTGTGGCGACAATGGACTTGTGAAGATGTGCAGAAGAGTGGCTCACCCATAGTGGAGTATGGGGGAGCAATCAACTAGTCTTCTTCGAGCCAATGCAATCAAGAAAGGTGGTCCAACTTGAGGGAGTCAAGATCGTCATCATCTAGCTCAAGTGGACCATGTGCAAGGCAAAGGTTTTCCCTTGATAGGTTTTCTATTTTACCGGTCTCACGGTAGTTGTGGGAGACCGGGTTATAGGATTGATTGCCGTACTATCAAGGGGGGCTCTCGATGAGTTGCTTGATCGTATCGTTCATAGAGAGCTCAAACCATTGCATCCTTGCATCATCTTTTTGGTTCTTGTTTGGTTCTTCTCCTTGTGAGATTTGGAGCTTATGGTCATCTTGATGACAAGCTTGAGTTCATCGAAAACGGAGTTCGCATGCGTCTTCTACGATGTTTTCGGTGTTGGAGGTTTTACCGGTCTTATCCAAGGAAGGGTTCTCACCATTTTCTTATGGGCCTTTTCTCATTTGCTTCTTATTGATATTTCTATCAAGATTGTGTTAGCCCTTGTTGCTAGCTTTCCAACAAACTTGGTTTCATCGAATTCGGAGCTCGTATGCGAAAGTTGTGGTTGTTTTGATATTGCCTGTTTTACATAGAGAGGTTGTACCGCCCCGTAGAGAGGTTGTACCGGTTGACCAGTACAACCGGTGTTTGGAGCGGTTGTACCGCTCCAAAATTGGTCCGGAGGTTGTACCGGCCATGTACCGCTCTACCACCGGACTAGTTTCTGTTTTGGAGCGGTTCATGGGCGGTTGTTGACCGGTTTAACCGGTTTAACCGGTACTACCGGTTCCCCAGGCTGTTGTACCGCTTAGAGCTTTTCCCAGGTTGGTTTTTCCTCTGCTTTGGCCGGTTGTACCGGTTCGTGCACCGGTTGTACCGGTCCTACAGGTTTCTGCACATAACGGGCAGATTCGTGGGGACCTATTTAAGGGGGTCTTCTTCCCCAATGGTTCCCTATCTCTTGAGCTCGTTTTTGCCCCCATTGTTGACCTTCTTTGAGCTTGCTAACTCTCAATCCCTCCATGGATTCTTGCTAGTTTTTGAGGGAAAAGAGAGAGGAGATCTAGATCCACATTTCCACCAATCACTTTCTCCTCTATGTGAGGGGAACCCCTTGGATCTAGTTCTTGGAGTTCTTGGTGTTCTCCTTCTTGTTCTTCCTCTCATTTTCCTCCCTAGCATTAGTTGCTTCGGTGGGATTTGAGAGAGAAGGACTTGGGCACTCCGTGTGCTCTTGCCATTGCATTTGGTGCATCGGTTTGAGTTCTCCATGGTGATACATGGAAGTTACAAGTTGAGAAGCTTATTACTCTTGGGTGCTTGGTGCCCTTGAGCTTGTTCCTCTTGGGTGCTTGGGCGCCCTAGACGGTTGGTGGTGTTCGGAGCTCAATCATTGTGGTGTAAAGCTCCGGGCAAGCGTCGGGGTCTCCAATTAGGTTGTGGAGATCGCCCCAAGCAATTTGACGGGTACCGGTGACCGCCCCCAAGGGTTGCCAAAGTGTACGGGTTCGGTAAACGCCCCCAAGGGTTGCCATTTGTACGGGTTCAGTGACCGCCCTCAAGGGTCCCTTAGTGGAATCACGGCATCTTGCATTGTGCGAGGGCGTGAGGAGATTACGGTGGCCCTAGTGGCTTCTTGGGGAGCATTGTGCCTCCACACCGCTCCAAACGGAGATTAGCATCCGCAAGGGTGTGAACTTCGGGATACATCATCGTCTCTGCGTGCCTCGGTTATCTCTTACCCGAGCCCTTTACTTATGCACTTTACTTTGTGATAGTCATATTGTTCTTGTCATATATCTTGCTATCACATAGTTGCTTATCTTGCTTAGCATAAGTTGTTGGTGCACATAGGTGAGCCTAGTTGTTGTAGGTTTTGTGCTTGACAAATTAACCGTTAGGTTTATTCCGCATTTGTTCAAGCCTAAACCGTAAATATTTTAAAACGCCTATTCACCCCCCCCCCTCTAGGCGACATTCATGATCTTTCACCAGTGCTCCTCTCGACAAAGTTGGCATTTCAGTTACAACTTATTCAGTTCAAGAAATGGGAAGAATGCTGCATGAAGGATATAAAACATACACCTGACGCGTGTAATTCACGGGAAGTGCTTAACTATGTAATACAAAAAAATCTTATCAATTCTATTGAATAAAAACTGCACTTTATAGTGTTTTTGCATTGTTGATCCATCTGACTAAACTTAACTAGCTAGAATCCAGCACATCAAGTTCTACTAGAATATATACGTAAAATACTCGTGAGATGGTCAGATATATTATGTAGTTAGCGTCCTGGTTTTTTGATGAACAAAACATATTGCACAGAAATAAAACACAAAGAAAAAAATGACGATCAAGCATATAGCCTTGTGAAATTTATTTGCATAATTCTGAACAATGGAATAGTTGGAGCAAAACAAAGTAATGTATAAGAATATATTGACACATGTAACGACCATACTCTGCATTTACTCTGGACTTCAAAGTTTTCTCATACTGTGGGTGCCAGACTGCCAGCATAGGAGACCAAAGCGAAGATGGTGGCTGCTCCCCAGGATGACTTCTTAGGTTCAATCCATATTTGAGGACTCAAGCACCTGGCAGGCATGGCAAGGCCTGTGGTGTAGCAATGTTGGGGGCGAGCATCACCTAAAAATGGTCGGTGGCTGGAAGCACACTAGGCGGAGATGTATGATAAGGAGCCCCACCGGAGCCGGCTGCGTCAACGCCATAAAAAATGATCCACTAGTGAGCCGCCATGCCAAGCAGGGGAAGGCCGCGGCCGCCAACACCAAGATGAGCAGCGCGCGGCCCACCCCACAAGACCCATCACAGAGGATGCCACCGGGAACTGTAACCACGCCGAGCTCAACCAGAATCCGTTGTTCCGCTCAAGGTTGGGACGGAGATGGGAGATCAGAAGTGGGGGAGGCGGCGGCTGGAGGGCCGGGCGGCGGCTGGAGGGAGAGATGCGTTGGGGAGAGATTTGTGGGCATAGGTGGACTTTTCCCCTTTTCAGTATGGAATACTTATCTCCCTTTTTATTGGTCGTTTCAGTAGATAAGGATGTGGAATTTCCTTCTAAACATAACAAAACAACGACCGTCATACCTAGAGAGGGTTCACGGGGCTAATTTGGAGGTGGGACTCAATCATGTACCAATAACAACCAAGAGTTTTCAATCGTTGGTCGTTATTGACTTAATTTCTAGTAGTATAAGGTTCATACTTTCACTAGTGCAAGTTCTCTCAACAATAATAACATAACTGGATCACATAACAATCCCTCAACATGCAACAAAGAGTCACTCCAAAGCCACTAATAGCGGAGAACAAATGAAGAGATTATGGTAGGGTACGAAACCACCTCAAAGTTATCCTTTTTGATCTATCTATTCAAGAGTCTGTAGTAAAATAACATGAAGCTATTCTTTCCGTTCGATCTATCATAGAGTTCATACCAGAATAACACCTTAAGACACAAATCAACCAAAACCCTAATGTCACCTCGATACTCCAATGTCACCTCAAGTATTCGTGGGCATGATTATACGATATGCATCACACAATCTCATATTCATCTATTCAACCAACACAAAGTACTTCAAAGAGTGCCCCAAAGTTTCTACCGGAGAGTTAAGACGAAAACGTGTGCCAACCCCTATGCATAAGTTCACAAGGTCACTGAACCCGCAAGTTAATCACCAAAACATACATCAAGTAGATCACGTGAATATCCCATTGTAACTACAGATAAGCACATGCAAGACATACATCAAGTGTTCTCAAATCCATAAAGACTCAATCCGATAAGATAACTTCATATGGAAAACTCAATCCATTATAAGAGAGTAGAGGGGGAGAAACATCATAAGATCCAACTATAATAGCAAAGCTCGCGATACATCAAGATCGTGCCGAATTAAGAACACGAGAGAGAGAGAGAGAGAGAGAGAGAGAGAGAGAGATCAAACACATAGCTACTGGTACATACCCTCAGCCTTGAGGGTGAATGTCGGTATCAAAACCAGCGGATCTCGGGTAGGGGGTCCCGAACTGTGCGTCTAGGCGGATGGTAATAGGAGACAAGGGACACGATGTTTTTACCCAGGTTCGGGCCCTCTCGATGGAGGTAAAACCCTACTCCTGCTTGATTAATATTGATGATATGGGTAGTACAAGAGTTGATCTACCACGAGATCAGAGAGGCTAAACCCTAGAAGCTAGCCTGTGGTATGATTGTTGTTCGTCCTACGGACTAAAACTCTCCGGTTTATATAGACACCGGAGAGGGCTAGGGTTACACAGAGTCGGTTACAATGGGAGGAGATCTTCATATCGAATTGCCAAGCTTGCCTTCCACGCCAAGGAAAATCCTATCCGGACACGGGACGAAGTCTTCAATCTTGTATCTTCATAGTCCGGGAGTCCGGCCAAAGGTCATAGTCCGGCCATCCGGACACCCCCTAATCCAGGACTCCCTCAGTAGCCCCTGAACCAGGCTTCAATGACGATGAGTCCGATGCGCAAATTGTCTTCGGCATTGCAAGGCGGGTTCCTCCTCCGAATACTTCATAGAAGATGTTGAACACGAGGATAGTGTCCGGCTCTGCAAAATAAGTTCCACATACCATCGTAGAGAGAATAATATCTGCACAAATCTGGTCTGCTGACGTATTCCGCAGCATGACATCACACCACGGCCAAGCCTTTATTCGAATTGTTTTACTGTTCCACCTCAGCGCGTTTAGCGAGGTGGTTTCCTCGGCGCGTCTTGTCAAAGCAGAGATCGTGTCCCCTTATTCCGGGATTCTCATCAATACGAGCGTGGGTAACCCAACCGTGCCTTTGGTATGACTTCCTAATTGAAAGTGAGTCCCAAACGGTTACGGGGAGGGCTCTTGGTATTCAACCTCTTTATAAAGAGACCAAGGCTCGGCTCCTTTCTTTTCAATTCAATCAAATCCGCCCCTTGCCTCGAGTTCCAACACCCAAAGCTCCAGATTCAGGTGCTTCGGACCTTCGATGATGTCCGGCTCCGACCTCCAAGGCCGGTGGATGCCTTCCTCCGTTACGGAAGAGGACATGCGAAAGCTGAGAGATGCCAGGTATCTAACCGGTGAAATCTCGCATAGGCTGCCTGCTCAAGGGCAGGCTATTCCCACTCCCCAGCCCGGTGAGAGCGTGGTGTTCACATCTCACTTCCTTCGAGGGCTAGGCTTCCCGATTGATCCCTTCGTGAGGGGGCTCATGTTTATTACGGGCTGGAATTTCACGACTTAGCTCCGGAGTCCATCCTCCAAATCTCATCGTTCATTTCCTGTGTGAGGCCTTCCTCCATATTACTCCTCACTTCGGATTGTGGCTTAGAACCTTCAAGGTAGAACCGAAGATGATCGAGGGGCAGCACGCTGAGTGCGGAGGGGCTAATATAAGCAAGATGGCCAATGCTCCATGGCCCGAGGGCTCTTTTCAAGAGGAGTTCGGCTTATGGCAACGGGACTAGTTTTACATCACATCCCCCAGGGGCACCACATGGGTGGCACCACCTACTTTTCGCTCGGGCCCCCCACCATGGCTAGCGTCATGGGTCAATGAAGGGCTTAACTGGGGGCCGTCCAAAGACGTGCCCTTGCTGCAGGGCCGCATTCGAAATCTCCTAGAAAGAGATATCAACTTGACCGTAGTGGCGCAAGTCATGCTGATTCGCCGCATGCTACCCTGCAAACGTCGCCCTCTCTGCCTGTGGGAATTTAATCCGGAGGGACTACGAGTCCTCCAACATTTTATGGGCACGACGCCCGTGGAGATGTACAAATTGTTCTTCGGATCACAAGCAAGGTGTCCGGACTTGTCCGAGGACGCAGGTCTGAGCTGCAATCGCCCGGATGCTCAAGTAAGTAGCCCCGTATTTGGACACGCCATCCGTATTTTTATCATAAAACTGCCCTTAAAAGAGCTATCCTTTGAAAAGGAGTGGATAGCGAAAGCAAAGCTTATCAGGTGTCTGGCTCCCCTGCCTGAGACCACGCCGGATCCCGTGTTGACCAGGATGCTGAAGATTGCGCCTTCGGAAGAAGGCGAAGAGGGGAACCCAGGAGCTACCGCCTCCGTGAAGGAGGTTGTCAGGAAGGGAGGAATCGAGAATTCCCCCAACCAGGGAAAGAAAAGGACCGCCTCTGACGACCCGAAGGCGATGGCCTCAAAGCGGGGGAAGAAATCTTCGTTAGAGGGTCCGGCGCCGGTGAATGCCCCGACCGTATTGCGCCCCCAAGGGGATCAGCTCTCCACCGAGCCGTAAGTAAAGAGAGGGGTTCCAAAATGAGTGACATCCCTGTTTTATTTCTGAGGAAGATAACCGAAATATTACCTTGCAGTTCGGATCTCAACCCTTCTCAGCAGAGCTCATCTTCAGGGGATCTTCGTCCGGAGATGATGCAGAGCGAAACGCCTCCCCCAGCTGTACCATCTTACAAGGCAGGCGACCCCGAGGTGTCGTCTCAGAGGGTTTCTCCAAGTCTGGACCCTGAAAAAGGTCATCAGACTAGTCCGGCACCCTCTGGTGCGCGGTCGGAGGGGCTGAAGGATTTGCTCGGGCGAGCGTCTATCTCAGAAGAACACCGTGTGTTGATGAACATGATGATTGGAAGGATTTCATCCGCAGAAAGCAGATTGTACGAGGCCTCCAGGAGTTTACTGACAGGCTTTGAGATACGTGAAAAGGTGTACCTTTTGGTAGAGCCGCATATATAAAATGCGCCCTATATAAGTAGTAGCCCTTGAGACTCTATGTGTTGTCAAAAATGACGGCGCACAGAGGATCATAATCCCAGGTATAATATGTCACCTTTTCTATGTAGGTGGCGAGGCGTTCGGTGGCTAGCCGGACTGATGAATCTGCCGAGCTAAAGCGGCAACTTGACGTAGCAGATGCCGACATCGCGCTTGTAAATAAGCGGCTAGACGAGGCACAAGGTATGTAATGTCTCCAAAGACATCTGATAAGAGGAGCTCGATGCTTGTGCCTTATAATATATGTGCTTAATGTAGATGGTGCTGCTGCCTTGGAGAACCTTCGGGCGGAACTTGCCCGAGCCAAGGAGCAAGCGAGGAAAAGTGATGCGGCTGTCGTTAAAGCGGCTGAAGAGCTAAAAGCCGAACAGGCTGCTCACTACCATAGCAAGAAAGTAATAGCCGAGATGGCTATAAAATTAAAGGATGCTGCCGACCGTTGTAAACTTCTTGAACAAGAAGATAGGGTGGCTCAGAAGGACCTTAAAAAGGTCACCGCCAAGGCCAAGGACACTCGCTCTGCAATGAGAGCTATGAAGGAGGAGCTACGTCAGGCCGGAGATATCACGGCTGGAAAGCCTTATATGCTGCGGATGAAGTTCGGGGATCCTACGTATGCTCCGTTAGACCGGAAATGGAGTGCGGCGAACACTTATCTGGATTTGGCGGCGAGTGCCGCAGACGCGACCGAACACTTCCGGGGTCGAGGTGACCATGAATTGGAAGAACTTTTTTGGTCGCAGTTCCACAATCCAGAGCGCCCACTTTCGGTATCCGGCCATTTGGCCGCTTGGGCGGAGCTGAACAGGTTATCTGGACTCGCCATGAGGTACGTCGTGAGTCGTCTGTGGCCGGAAGAGCCAGAGCCGAAGAGTTATTTTAGCTTGGTGCAGCAGTTCCTTGGTTCGGTGCCGCATGTTGATGCGACGAAGAGGTCAGTGTGCATAGAGGGCGCACAGATGTCCCTTGCCCGTGTCAAGACATACTGGGCGGATATGGAAGCCAGTATTGTTGCATCCTGAGATACGGACGAAAGTCGAGTACCTGCCAAGCACTATTTTGAGGAAGTCCTGCAGGGCGCTCGTGTAATAGAGACGCAGTGCTCGAAGGATGTTGTGTTCAAATAGCATGTGCTATTGTAAAACAATATTTTGATGAAATATAAAAGCCTTTTATACTTGTGCTTTCAAGAATTAGAATGCCTCCTGTGCGGCCGTTAATGTATATGTATATAACCTGAAAGATGGCAGTCGTTGGCTTCAGCCCCCACGCATATAATACCGGGGTGTTCGCAGAAGGCGCCTTTTCACACTTAATCCAATGTCTTGGTCCTATAAAGGAGGTGATAGTACAGCGAACTAGGCAAACGGACTATAATGCTTTATCACTTTCACTTAGCTATAGGAGTTTGACAGTGGGGATACCGAATAGCCCCTAGGGGCACCGCGCTCGCCCGAATTCGGGGCGCGTGTGTGCCTGACCGGGAAGCGGCCCTTCGTTAATGTGGAGGAATCCTAAAGATTTCGAAGGTCATCGAGTGGTTGACCAGTCTCTCGCTATATCATGACAGTCAGTTTTCGGCTTTCTCTACTGAGGTGCTCGCCTGGCCGAACCGGGGCACAATCGCAGTAGTTCTCCTGGTGCCGCCTTAGCCGATAGAGCGGAACGTAAGGCAGCAAAACACAGGAGCCGGGCAAACCCAACTTTTGACCAAAGACATGATTCAGAGCTGATGCATATAAGGCCAAACTCGCGACGCCGAACACTCCCTAAGGTATTCGGTCTTTATGAAAATGGGCCGAACAAAAGCCCTTGGTGCCCAGGAACGCGCAAAATTCTGGCGTGGCCACATGCCAAGACGCCAGCCTCCTCCTCGGTTATAGCAAAACCCGGGGGATGTTATCAACAAGAGACAGTAAAAAAGGTTTACGCAGGGTCTTAATCTGAAAAGAATCCTTGAAACGGGTCCCTACTGCACGTCTACGCCTGTGTCTCCGTTGTGCCGTATCCTGGACGGGTGTAGCACGGTGTTTGTCTGCGAAAGAGAGGAACTTAGTGGAAAATAATCGTGCGAGAAATCTATGTTAAAATAAACAAAATATAATACAAAAACATGAGTAGAATCGAGTTGTATTGTCTCCTGGTGTAAACACGCGGAGCCCCTTGTACAGGGTTATGCGGCTATTAAGCCTTTGTATGTTTATGCCGGACTCATTGAGCCATGTCCGGGGTAGTAAACCTGGATTAGTGTGCGGCTGTCAAGGCAGCCGCACCATTATCCGCACTTCGGAGAACACTTGATATTTCCCTTTAATGAGATGATGCCTCGTGGACCGGGCATTTTGAGTGTGAGGGATGCATAATGCGGTATTGCGTTAAAGCGGGCGAAAGCTACGCGTCCCAGTAGCGCTTGATAGCGACTTATGAATGGGGCGATGTGGAAGGTTAGCTTTTCGCTTCGGAAGTTGTCGGGGGAGCCGAACATGACTTCTAACGAAAGGGAACCCATACTCTGGGTATCCGGGCCTGGCGTGACTCCTTGAAAGGAAGTGTTGCCATGGCAAATTATTGCTGGGTTTACTCCCAGTTTGCGGGTTGTGTCCTGATATAGCAGGTTTAGGTCACTGCCGCCGTCCATTAGGACTTGTGTAAATTGGAATCCGTCAATAACCGGATCTAAGACCAAGGCAGTCCAGCCTGCGTTCCGAATACCTCTAGAGTAATCCTGATGATCGAAGGTGATTGGCTGTAACAACCAGTGGCGGGGCTCCTCTGGGGCAGGCCGTATGGCGTGTATCTCCGTAGGCGCCACTCTGTTTTTCCCTTTTGTCACCTGAAGTGAATTTACTGTTTTGACTTCTTCTGAGAACTTCTTTTGTTCTCCGGTGTTCTGCTTGTGGGTGCGTCGTTATCCTCGCTTGGTGTGTCGAGCCCCTTGTGTTCAGCGTTGAGTTTGCCGGATTGCTTGAAGATCCAACAATCTCTGTGGGTGTGGTTTGCAGGTCTCCCCGGAGTACTGTGGATTTGACATATTTTGTCCAAGATTTTGTTGAGGTTAGATGGCTCGTCCCTGTCATCTTTGGGGGGCGGCTTATTCTTATTTTGCCGAGAGCTTTTGAATCCGGCGTTGACTGCCGTGCTCATCGGGCTGTTATCCTTGATCCAGCGCGGTTCTTTGTTACGACGCGGTTTCCCGTTTCCATCTCTGAGTTCGGATGTACTTGGGTCGCTGGTGCTGCTTCTTACCAACCAGCTATCCTCTCCTATGCAAAAGCGGGTCATGAGGCTTGTCAATGCGGCCATTGTTCTTGGCTTTTCTTGGCCAAGGTGTCTGGCGAGCCATTCGTCTCAGACGCTATGTTTGAAAGCTGCTAGGGCTTCGGCGTCCGGACAGTCGACTATCTGATTCTTTTTGGTAAGAAATTTGTTCCAGAGTTTCCGGGCTGACTCTCCAGGTTGTTGAGTTATATGACTCAGATCGTCTGCATCCGGAGGTCGGACATAGGTTCCTTGAAAATTTGCCCGGAAAGCATCCTCGAGCTCTTCCCAACTTCCTATGGTGTTTTCGGGAAGGCTTTTAAGCCAATGCTGGGCTGGCCCTTTGAGCTTAAGGGGTAAGTATTTTATGGCGTGAAGGTCATCTCCTCTAGCCATGTGTATGTGGAGGATATAATCCTCAATCCAGACTCTAGGGTATGTTGTTCCGTCGTATGCTTCTATGTTTACGGGCTTGAATCCCGCTGGAAATTCATGGTCCAGTACCTCATCGGTGAAACATAGGGGATGTGTGGCGCCCCTGTATGTAGGTGTGCCGCGATGTTCGGATATTTTTTGCGTTGTATTGCTTACTGGAGCTTGCTTTCTTGGCCCGTAGATGGATCTGGTTGGACCTTTTTTTGATGCGAATCCTTGGGCGGATCGCGTACCGGATTGAGTGTGGCGCCCTTTGTCGCTTGATGTTGATCGTGGGGTCGTCTATCCGACCTGGTGGCTTCCTTGTTTTTTGACTGTGGGGGCTCGAAGGCCTCTTCATCAAATTCCGGTAGTAATTTCCGCTTCGGATAGCTCTTTGTGTGATGACTGTTGTTGTACTTGTGTGCGGTATTGAGTACTTTGCCCCATCTGATTATGAGTGCATCTTCCGCTGTTTTGAGCTTACGCTTCTGCTTTTTCAGGCTACGCGCAGTGGCAACGAGCCTTTGGCGGAGGTTCTTCTATTCCAGCGACTTGTCCGGCGTGAGGTCGTCCAGACTATTATCTTTGCCGGGGACGGATTGTTCGGTTTGTCCGCCCTGTTTGGACTGTTGCTCGATGGCATGTTCGTCTTTCGTTGATCCCCCCTGCTCTATGGCTGGGTCTCTGTTGAGGTGGGGCTTGGCGCGGTGCTTACGCCGCCGCTTTGATTGTTTTTCGAGGGAACGATCCCTGGTTGCGCCCTTTTGATCCTCGTCGTTGCTTCTTTTAGGTGTGTCCACCATGCATACATCGTGTGATGAGGTGATTGTCCGGTGCTCTATAGGCGCTGGTTCTTGATTATCTCCTTCATCGGCGTCCATACCGTCGATGTCTTCAGAGTCGAAGTCGAGCATGTCGGATAGATCGTCGACAATGGCTACGAAGTGGGTGGTGGGTGGGTTTCGAATTTCTTCATCGTCCGCATCCCAACCTTGCTGACCATAGTCCGTCCAGGGCTCTCCTGACAAGGAGAGAGACTTTAGTGAATTCAGGATGTCGCCAAAGGGCGAGTGCTGAAAGACGTCCGCGGCGGTGAACTCCATGATCGAAGCCCAATTGGGTTCGATCGGAAGGGGTGTGGAAGATCCGGAGTCTGGAACGGAGTCCGGTACCTTGGAGTCACATGCCTCACAAAGGACCTGGCTGGTATTCGGCTCGATCGCCATAGGGATTGCGGCTTCCGAGGCGGCGTCCAACCGTCCGCCCCCGATTGGCGCGGTCAGCTCCGAGCTAAGGGTCTGAGCGGACACCTGAGCGGCGCTCTGAGCGTTGTCCGGCGGCAGAGCTAGATCATGCCCGTCGTGACAGTGCGGCGCGCTCGGCCGTGGCTCGAATCCGTCAAAGATCAAGTCCCCGCGGATGTCGGCCGTGTAGTTTAAGCTTCCAAATCTGACCTGATGGCCAGGGGCGTAGCTTTCGATCTGCTCCAGATGGCCAAGCGAATTGGCCCACAATGCGAAGCCGCCGAATATGAAGATCTGTTCGGGAAGAAAAGTCTCACCCTGGACCACGTCGTGGTTGATGATCGAAGGAGCCATCGGGCCTGAAGGTGACGACACAGAGGAACTCTCAATGAAAGCACCAATGTCGGTGTCAAAACCGGCGGATCTCGGGTAGGGGGTCCCGAACTGTGCGTCTAGGCGGATGGTAACAGGAGACAAGGGACATGATGTTTTAACCCAGGTTCGGGCCCTCTCGATGGAGGTAAAACCCTACTCCTGCTTGATTAATATTGATGATATGGGTAGTACGAGAGTTGATCTACCACGAGATCAGAGAGGCTAAACCCTAGAAGCTAGTCTATGGTATGATTGTTGTTCGTCCTACGGACTAAAACTCTCCGGTTTATATAGACACCGGAGAGGGCTAGGGTTACACAGAGTCGGTTACAATGGGAGGAGATCTTCATATCGAATCGCCAAGCTTGCCTTCCACGCCAAGGAAAATCCTATCCGGACATGGGACGAAGTCTTCAATCTTGTATCTTCATAGTCCGGGAGTCCGGCCAAAGGTCATAGTCCGGCCATCCGGACACCCCCTAATCCAGGACTCCCTCAGTGAACTACTCCCTCCTTGTCATGGAGAGCGCCGGGATGATGAAGATGGCCACCGGTGAGGGATCCCCCCTCCGGCAGGGTGCCGGAACAGGGTCCCGATTGGTTTTTGGTGGCTACAAAGGCTTGCGGCGGCGGAACTCCCGATCTATTGTGCTCTAGGATGTTTTCGGGGTATATGGAGATATATAGGCGAAAGAAGTCGGTCAGGGGAGCCACGAGGGGCCCACGAGGGTGGGGGGCGCGCCCAGGGGGTAGGGCGCGCCCTCCTGCCTTTTGGCTTCCTCGAAGCTGCTCTGACTTCTACTCCAAGTCTCCTAGATTGCTTCCGTTCCAAAAATAACTCTCGCGAAGGTTTCATTCTGTTTGGACTCCATTTGATATTCCTTTTCTGCGAAACACTGAAATAGGCAAAAACAACAATATGGGTTGGGACTCCAGTTAATAGGTTAGTCCCAAAAATAATATAAAAGTGTATAATAAAGCCCATTAAACATCTAAAATAGATAATATAATAGCATGAATGCTTCATAAATTATAGATACGTTGGAGACGTATCATGAGCTCATAAAACTGCTATTGTTGGTAGTGTTGTTCTTCCCTCCCTTGGTCTCGTTCTTAGAGCCAATGCTCCTACCTGGTGAGGCTCTCAGCCAGCCCCCCCCATTGCTCCGCCTTGTTTATAGGAGGATTGCAGCATCCTTTCACATGCACCAGTCTTCCACACTGAAAGCAAAAGTGCAAAATCTTTTCATAATGAAAATCAAACCAGGTGCCCACTTTATCCTCCTAAGACGTCTTGAGAAAGAAACCACGGACCAGGGGCTCAAAGAGCGAAATCCTAGCTCTAACTCACAGCTGGTTTCCTCTGGCCATACCATCTTTATCGACATCCACTTTCACAACTTCACCAAGCCAATTGCCCACGGCTTTGCCAAATGCCTCCGTTCGCTTTCCTGGTGGGAGGCCCGTGACTGAACCACACATCTGTCTTGTCAAAAACCATCTTCGATGGTCGTACATTACTCTCATATAGTCATATTCCTTCAGTGCCAGCACATTGAAATCATATTGCCATGGTCCGCTATTCATTGCATGCTTCCAATCCCCTTCACTCCCAAAGTGGACAGCGAAGATGTTGTCGCCCATGTCTCGGAACCTTGCCTCATGATGGATCCCCCAAGCCGTATGCATCATTTTCTCTAGCACCGTCCTGTTGAGGGGTCGCGGGGAGAAAGCCTTCCCCACCTCCGACCACTTCAAGTTCTTGGGCAAGATCTGATCTGGTTTCTCGAAGACGAAACCCTCCGCCTCCTTGTCTAACAACATCATACCTCCCAGTCTCGCTGAGAGGCTTGCAGCGGGATCCAGCGTCTTGCACGTGATCGGGGACTCTGAAGATCCTCCGCTTGCTGCTTTCCCCGGGGTCGCTGTCGCCGCCGAGTTTGCCTTTGTCACCGGTGTCACCACAGATTTCTCCTTCGCCTTCTCCCCCATGGCAGCGCCCCGTAGAGGAGAGAGGCTACACCAGTCCGCGTCGAGGGAAGCACAGTCGCCGCCACGGACACCACCGTAGACACACCACCCCCGCCGCCAAAACCCTAACCCTAGCGCTGGCAGGAGATCGCCAAGCAATCGCCTCCCAGTCGCCCGTAGCGTTTCACGTGTGGTGGACCCTTAGTCAGTTTACATACATACATATTCTAGTGGTCCAATATCATTCATGCTTGACATACATCTTACATCCGCGAACCAACTTGTGTTTGGATGGTTAGAGGGACTGGTGGTCGCATTTATTCCTGGATTTATTTCAGGATTTCCGGCGATGCACATTCAGTGGCAGGAGACGTTCCCGGCGACGACGAGGCGCCTACGATGACTTCGTATATCGATGATATGCCGGCTCAGTCTTTCGGAGGCGCTCATAAGGGTAGGGCGTGCGTGTGTGCATTCATAGGTGTGAGTGTATGCGCGTGTATATGAGCGCTTTATGTCTGTACTGAAGTTAAAAAATAATCATACATCTTACATCCATCATATTCTGGATTTCGGTGAGTTTTGATTTGATTACGGACGGAGAAAAGGGAGAATGTTTTGATATGGGCGAAGTTTTGAAAGATTTGATTTGATTTGAGCGTGGGTGAGGAAAGGAAAATAAGTTTGGATTTAGGTGAAGTCTTGGTAATTTTGATTTTATTTGGATATGAATGAAGGAAGATAAGCAAAGTTTTTGATTTAGTTGAGGTTTGGTGAGGTATGATTCGATTAAGTTAATGCATAAACTCCCCGCAAGCGAATCAACCTGTGGTTGAGATGGTTAGGTGGACAGTGGTATCCCCAACCCACCAGGGTTCAAATCCTAGTGCTCGCATTATTCCTGGATTTATTTTAGGATTTCCGGCGATGCGCTTTCAGTGGGAGGAGACATTTATAAGGGTGAGTGTATGCGCGTGTATATGAGCGTTTGTGTCTGTACTGATGCTAAAAAAACTCCCCACAAAAAATAAAATAATGCAGAAACGTGAGATAAGGTGGCGGGCCGGAGGCAAAGTAAAACGTACAAACCAGATTTCCTTTAGTAGTAGAGATAATGGAAAAAAAATGTTACGGGAGTTTGAAAACACTCATATAAGATATCTTCCCTTCCCCTAAAAAAAAGATATCTTCCCTTGGTCACGTATCTTTTATTCAATTTTCATCATCGCAATAAAGCGAAGATAAGTTTGAGATACCCCAAGGAGAAGACATTATTAAATTCCTAAATATTATCTCTAGATGACAGTTTCAAAAGAAAAAGTTGTCTAGATGACCACGCGGCGCCGTGTCGGTGAGCGGCGACACGCTTTCTTTTTTCCAGAAGGAAAAAGAAAAGCACATCCACGAGACGTTTTGAACCGGAACCCCTGCCCCCCACCCCACCGGGCCGGACCCGACTGGTGGGCCCACCCCCGTCCACCACCGCTTTTGACCCGAACCCATTCCGTTCGTCCCTTTCTATCTACTCCCCCACCCCACCCCCCTCGTACAGCACCGCATTCGCATCGGGGGCTGCACCCTCTCCCAAGACAAAATCTCCAGAGACGAGGCCAAAAAAAAGGCAAAACAATCTCGCCATCCCTCGATTCCGACGAGGGTTTCGCCGAAGCCGCCGCCGCCGCCATTGACCGCACAAGGTTCGTCCCCATCCCCATCCCCTCCTCTCCTCCCCGATCCGCCGTCTCCCGGCCCCGCCCCTCGATCGATTCGCTAACCCCGCCGCGCCCGATTCGATTCAGGACGAGGAGACGGCAATGACGTGGCTCCGCGCCGCCACGGGCCTGGCCCGCCACGCCGCGCGGCGGGCGGCCCTCGCCCGCGCAGCCACCCCGGGCCACGCGGGCGCCCGATCCGCGGGGTTCCACACCTCGGCGCTCCGCCGCAGGGCCGCGGCGCCGGCCCCGCGGGCCGTCCCGCTCTCGAGGCTGACCGACAGCTTCCTCGACGGCACCAGCAGCGTGTACCTCGAGGAGCTGCAGCGCGCGTGGGAGGCGGACCCGGCCTCCGTCGACGAGTCGTGGGACAACTTCTTCCGCAACTTCCTCGGCCAGGCCGCGGGCTCCCCCGGCGCGGGCCTCTCCGGCCAGACCATCCAGGAGAGCATGCAGCTGCTCCTCCTCGTGCGCGCCTACCAGGTCAACGGCCACATGAAGGCGGCGCTCGACCCGCTCGGGCTCGACGACCGCGCCGTGCCCGAGGACCTCGACCTCGCCCCCTACGGCTTCACGGAGGCCGACCTCGACCGCGAGTTCTTCCTCGGGGTCTGGATGATGGCCGGCTTCCTCTCCGAGAACCGGCCGGTCCTCACCCTCCGCGAGATCCTCGGCAAGCTCGAGCGCGCCTACTGCGGGCCCATCGGCTTCGAGTACATGCACATCCCCGACCGCGACAAGTGCAACTGGCTCCGGGAGAAGATCGAGACCGTCGCGCCCAGGGAGTACCCCAAGGACCGCCGCCTCGTCATGCTCGACAGGCTCATCTGGAGCACCCAGTTCGAGAACTTCCTCGCCACCAAGTGGGCCACCGCCAAGCGCTTCGGCCTCGAGGGCGGCGAGACCCTCATCCCCGGCATGAAGGAGATGTTCGACCGGTCCGCCGATCTCGGCGTCGAGAACATTGTCATTGGCATGCCCCACAGGGGGAGGCTCAATGTGCTGGGGAACGTCGTCCGCAAGCCCTTGTCTCAGATATTCAGCGAGTTTGCTGGCGGGACGAGGCCTGTCGAAGGCGAGGATGGGCTCTATACTGGAACTGGTGATGTCAAGTACCATCTGGGTACCTCCTACGACCGGCCGACCCGTGGTGGCAAGAGGATCCACTTGTCGTTGGTCGCCAATCCCAGTCATCTGGAGGCCGTCGACCCTGTTGTCATTGGCAAGACGCGTGCAAAGCAGTTCTACTCCAATGATGATGACAGGACAAAGAACATGGGCATTCTTATTCATGGAGATGGTAGCTTTGCTGGGCAGGGCGTGGTGTATGAGACGCTCCATCTGAGTGCCCTTCCAAACTACACAACTGGAGGAACCATTCACATTGTTGTCAACAATCAAGTTGCCTTCACAACTGATCCAAGAGCCGGCAGGTCTTCCCAGTACTGCACGGATGTTGCCAAGGCCGTGAATGTCCCTATATTCCATGTTAATGGTGATGATCTGGAGGCTGTTGTACGTGTCTGCGAACTTGCAGCTGAGTGGCGCCAGACCTTCCATTCTGATGTGGTGGTCGACCTGATCTGCTACCGTCGTTTTGGACACAATGAAATTGATGAGCCATCCTTCACACAGCCAAAGATGTATCAGGTAATCCCCATGCTACTGAATCTGTGTATTTTGCATATGTCGTTGATCATTTCCACTTAGGTAGTTAGGTTTCTAACCAATGAAGTATACAGCTCAATGTTCATTCCTTTTTAGCCGCACCTGATTACCCTCTCTATCGTGTTCCTGTCCAATTCCTGTCTCTACCATGCTTGTGCTTTTATGCTGATATTGATGTTTTGTGCTTAGGTAGTTAGGTTTCTAATCAATAAAGTATACAGCTCAATGTTCATTCCTTTTTATCTGCACCTGATTACCCTCTCTATCGCTGCCTGTCTCTATCATACTTGTGCTTTTATGCTGGTATTGATGCTTCAGCTCAATTCTCATTCCGTTTTAGCCGCATCTGATTACCCTCTATCTTGTTCGGTTGTTCCTGTCTCTATCATACTTGTGCATTTATGCTGATATTGATGCTTTGTGCTTCTAGCACCCTGTGGTTCACTGTTTCTGATGAAAATTATTCTTTGGCAGGTCATTAAGAACCATCCAAGTTCATTGAAGCTTTATGAACAGAAACTGCTTGAAACAGGTGAAGTCACTAAAGAAGATGTTCAGAGGATCCACGACAAAGTGAACCGAATCCTAAATGAAGAGTTCGCTAAAAGCAAAGATTATGTTCCCAACAAGAGGGATTGGCTCTCGGCTTACTGGACTGGCTTTAAGTCACCTGAGCAAATTTCACGTGTTCGCAACACCGGGTAACAGCATTTTTTGTGTTGATTATGCTTGTAGTTCATGTCTTCAACAGTTATGTCATCCATCATCATTGAAATGCTTGCTTTGCAGGGTTAAGCCGGAGGTACTGAAACGTGTTGGGCAAGCAATTACTACTCTGCCTGAAAGCTTCAAGCCCCACAGAGCAGTGAAGAAGATTTTTGAGCAGCGTGCTGCAATGATCGAGAGTGGTGAAGGTATTGATTGGGCTGTTGCCGAAGCCCTTGCCTTTGCAGCACTCATAGTTGAAGGCAACCATGTTAGGCTGAGTGGACAGGATGTGGAAAGGGGAACTTTTAGCCACCGGCATTCAGTTGTGCATGACCAGGAAACTGGGGCGAAATACTGCCCGCTCGATCATGTTGTGATGAATCAAAATGAGGAGCTGTTTACTGTTAGCAACAGGTAAGTCTGCTAATGGAACTACTCCCTCCGTCCCAAAATTATTGTCTTAGATTTGTCCAAATACGGATGTATCTAGTTACGTTTTAGTGTTAGATACATCTGTATCTAGACAAATCTAAGACAAGAATTTTGGGACAGAGGGAGTATTATTTATGTCATCCTAGTGACTGCTGTAATAATATCTGCACTTATTAAATTTGGAAGCTTATAAGATCGTTCTTGTTCCCCTGGTCCATAGACAAAAATGAAGAAACTATATCTGGTTCTGTAGGTTTATTTGGCCCATCTATGCTTTGAATATTGTTCAGCTTACCAGTAGAACAATAAGCTCTACTTTCCCTTGTCTTTAGACATGAATGAATCGATAAAAGTATCCATTATTTAGATAAGCTCTACTTTTACTTATTGCCTCGAATCGCCCACTTAATTTTATTAACTTGCCACCTTTCATATGCAAACTTAGATTATTCCAGTTATATATAGTTTTGAGATGGCTCCTGTTTTACCTGTAACAAGTTTCAGTTTGAATAAGGGGAATTTGCTTTTTCTTGGGATTTGAGGACACGAATGTGCCTTTTGCAGTTCACTTTCGGAATTCGCTGTTCTTGGATTTGAATTGGGCTACTCCATGGAGAACCCGAATTCGCTAGTACTCTGGGAAGCTCAGTTTGGTGACTTCTCCAATGGTGCACAAGTGATGTTCGACCAGTTTCTGAGTAGTGGAGAGGCAAAATGGCTGCGTCAAACTGGCCTTGTTGTTCTACTGCCTCATGGTTATGATGGCCAAGGTCCTGAGCACTCCAGCTCCCGTTTGGAGCGCTTCCTTCAGGTAATTCACAGAACATACTTTTTTTTCCCTTCTGTATCATGCAGCCAATTAGTCCTGTCCAGTCAGAAGCGTCTTGTTTTGCATCCTTGTTGTTTGCTAGTTCTCTAGCATGCTTTAGTTGTTTGTCGGTTTGAAATATCCAGTCACTATTCAAGAAAATACGGTTTGTTTTACAACTTTTGATAGCTAGCCATGTTATGGTGATGGTGGTCTTTGTTATTTGTGGATGAGTGGTATGATCGGTTCTTGAACGTTTGTTGCTTACTGGAGATTATCAATTTGCTTCACAGATGAGTGATGACAATCCTTTTGTCATACCTGAGATGGACTCAACACTTCGCAAGCAGATACAGGAGTGTAACTGGCAGGTTGTGAATGTGACAACCCCTGCAAACTATTTCCATGTGCTGCGTCGTCAGGTTAGTTTATTTTCACTGTTCTGAAGTTTTCGCCAGATGCCATCTTGTGGCTACTAGCATGAAATAACCCTTATACTCTGTCTGTGGGACCTAGATACATAGGGATTTCCGGAAACCGCTGATTGTGACGGCCCCCAAGAACCTACTTCGGCACAAGGAGTGCAAATCCAACCTCTCTGAGTTTGATGATGTTGAAGGGCACCCAGGATTTGATAAGCAAGGAACATGTTTCAAGCGGCTGATAAAGGACCGTAACGATCACAAGGAAGTCGAGGAGGGTATCAACCGCCTTGTATTATGTTCTGGAAAGGTATGTGTTCCCTTTTAGCACAAAATCAAGCTAAACAAATTACCAGTTGAGTGCAGATATGAACTCCCTTTTTGAAATCGTCATATTGCAGGTGTATTATGAACTTGACGATGAGCGGAAAAAGTCCGAGCGCAGTGATGTTGCCATCTGCAGGGTTGAGCAACTTTCCCCATTCCCATACGACCTTATCCAGAGAGAGCTAAAAAGATATCCAAGTATGAATCCTTCTCCTCAAAAATCCAATCCATTGTTTTTGTGAATGCTTGCATTTGCCATGTTTTTCAGTAGTTCCCCTTGTCTGTGGTGGCATTGCTTATTTCACAGCGAGCTTTGGTTTTGTTGCACCTGTATTGTTATTACCGGTATGCTTGTAGAGAGCAGCATAGTCAGTTTTGGCACCTGTGGATGGTACCACACCTCACTGGGCTGGTGTCCTGAATCCTGATATGTACTAGCTGATTGTTCACAGTAGATGCTGCTGGATTGCTAGCAGTTGTTGCTGTCCAAATTTTTATGCTGCATTTTTCTCTCGGGTATATTTAGTTGTACGGCTGTTCATGTTCGCGCTATCTAACACAGATGCGGAGATCGTGTGGTGCCAAGAGGAGCCGATGAACATGGGCGCATACAGCTACATCTCACCCCGCCTCTACTTGGCCATGAAGACCCTCGGGCGCGGCACTTTTGAGGACATCAAGTACGTGGGCAGGGCGCCCTCGGCCGCCACAGCCACCGGCTTCTTGACGGTCCACGTGCAGGAGCAGTCGGAGCTGGTGAAGAAGGCATTGCAACCGGAGCCGATCAAGTTCCCCTGATGCGGGAAACCCTCGCAAAAATAACCCTTTCGCAGGCTCGGGTTGTCCAGCCTTTGCACACACCGTCTTAAAAGTTTTGGCCTGTACAAGTTCTTTTTTGCTCTCTCTCTTTCGTTCTTCTGTGAGGCGTTTCGCTCCGAAGGTCGCGAATAATCAACTCTTATATGAACCTTCTTGCTGTTGGGGAGGCGTGAGCCCTGTCTCAGCACGAGCAACATTCCTGAATCGTTATGATAGTTTTTGCTGACAGTATGGCACTACCTTTTATCGTATTCTTCCACTGATGGTGCTGAAAGCAGATTAAAACGGTAGCGAGTCGTTATTTCCTTCCATCATCTTACGACCAGAACACCAGCAATTTCAACGGAAATACGATACTGAACCGCAGAAAAACAAGTATTTTTTGTCAACTGTCAGGCCACCTCCCAAGCAGCAGCATCTACCTTCCCCTTGGATCCAATATCTGTGAGAAGACCCTTGTTGCCACCCCAGCGTCCGCACCATCTTCAGCATCGCCGTCCACCGGACGAACCCTGCCCGGAAGCCCCTGCCCGCCGTACGCAATGCTGCTGCTCCCCTCTCCGCCGGTGCTCAGGAACGCCTCCTGCAGCCGGAGCGCGCGCTCCAGGCTCCACAGCACGTCGCCCATCGCCGGCCGATCGGCGCCGTACTCCGCGAGGCACTTCTCCGCGGTCTCGCCGAACTTGCGCAGCGAGGCGGCGCCGACGCCGCCCGCGAGCCGGGGGTCCATCACCCTCTCCAGCTCGCCGAGCCTCTGCCGCGGCATCGCCCAGTCCACGAGGCTCGCCTGCTCGCGGGGCAGCGCCGGGTCGACGGCCGGCCTGGCGCAGAGCACCTCCAGGAGCACCACGCCGAACGAGTACACGTCCGACTTGTCCGTCAGCGTCTGCCGCCTCAGGTAGTCCGGGTCCAGGTACCCGAAGCTGCCCTTCACCGCGGCGGCGGCGGCGGCGCCGACGTCGCGCGCCGCCTGCTCGGCGGCCGGCGCCGGCATCGACAGCCCGAAGTCGGAGATCTTGGCGGAGAGGTTCCCGTCGAGGAGGATGTTGGTGGTCTTCACGTCCCGGTGGATGATCGTCTCGGAGACGCCGGTATGAAGGTAATGCAGGCCCTTGGCCGCGCCGATGCAGGCCTCGAGCCTCTGCTTCCACGACAGCGGCCGGAGCGCGCCGGGAGCGCCGTAGAGGTGGCTCCGGAGCGGCCCGCCGGCCATGAACTCGTAGACCAGCGCCATCTCGTTGTCCTCGTGGCAGTACCCGATGAGCGACACCAGGTGCCGGTGCCGGAGCCTGGACAGCATCTCGATCTCCGTGCGGAACTCCTGCAGGCCCTGCTGCGACCGCGGGTTCCCGCGCTTCACGGCCACCGCCGTGCCGTTCTCCAGGACCCCCCTGTACACCTTGCCGAACCCGCCGACGCCGACCACCCGGCCCTCGTCGAAGTCGCCGGTCGCCCGCCGTATCTGGCCGATGCTGAGGGACGGCCCCGAGGATGGGCGGCTGTGGCTTCTAGTAGCGGCTGAGACCTTGGACGCGGAGACGCCGGTGTGCGTGTGGAGGCCTATGGAGGAGGACGGCGGCCGGCCGAGGGACCGCCGTTGTTTCTTACCCCGCCGGCGGTGCCTGAGGAGCAGCAGCGTCCCCGCGATGCAGATGGCGATGAGCGTTGCTCCGCCGGCGGTTGCGGCGGTGACAACCGCAATCTTCTTCTTGCGCGCGGCCTTCGATGTCTGAGCGGTGTTGAGGGCGTCGACACGGCGCACCGCCTCCCGGTCACCGAGCTTCATGATCTCGACGCCATTGAGGATGGCATTCGGCTTCGAGTATGACAGACGAGGCGGCCCAAGCTGCAGCAAGATTTTCTCGGACCCTGGCGGTGCATCGGCGATGAAATCCACGAAGTAGGCGTTGAACAGCCCGAGCTTGCCGGACAGATCGAAGGAGCTGAGCACGGCGCCGCCGTTGATGTAGACGTCGAAGACCAGGTCGGTGGAGTTGCGGCCGACGATGTCGCAGAGGTGCAGCCTGACGGAGTAGCGGAAGCCCGGGTCGACGGGGAACGCCCAGGAGAGGTTGAACCGCTGGTTGCCCACGCCGGCGTCGGCCATCTCCTGCGCGTCGGCGTACACCGCGGCCGGAGCGGCGTACGGCGGGGCGCCCCCCGCGGGGTAGCGGACGCTGGCCGGGTCGACGGAGACGGAGCGCGCGGCCGCGGGGTTGAGGAGGTACGCGGCGTCCCCCTCCCACAGCCTCCAGAAGGAGTCGTTGAGCGAGGCCTCCCCGCTCGCCGCGCCGGCATTGACGCGGTAGCAGGTCTGGGCGAGCCGGAAAGGCTCCGGCGGGCTGAGCGGGAGCGGGAGCAGGGCGTCCGGCGCCGGGAGGAGCTCGACGGCGCTGAGGAGAGCGAGGGAGCCCGGGCGCGGCGAGACGCGGAGGCGCAGGAGCCCTCCGCCGCCGCGGTGCGGCAGCAGGTACTCGCGGTAGCGGTGGCGGCCCGTGGTTGCACGAGAGGCCGGACGGGCGCCGGAGACGAGCTCGAGGTCGCCCGCGGCGACGGCGAACTGCGCGGGCTGGGGGAAGTGGAGGCGGAGGAGGAGGTGGCGGTGGGGCGAGCGGGGGACGGGGAGGGAGTAGGTGGCCTCGGCGGAGAAGGCGCGCGCCGTGGAGTAGAGCGGCGAGGACGCCGTGGTGGTGGTGGCGCGGGAGGCGTGGGCCGGTGAGATGGAGACATTGGAGTCCGGGAGGAAGACGCGGCCGTCGGGGAGGGTGATGGCGGCTGGCGCGCCGCACGCGAGGAGGAGAGGGTCGCCGGCGACCACCACCGCCACCGCAAGGTGGGAGAGCAGGAGGAGGACCAGACCGCCGCCGGCGGCGGCGTCGGTGGTGGTAGCGGCCATGGCGCAATCTCTTGCTCACTCACTGAAGCTCGGTGCCACTGAGCTGGACTGCAATGGGGAGCCAGGGGACATGGAGTTGGGCCAAACTCAAAGCCCATAACCAGGCCCAGACCGAGCCCAACCCAACAAAAAGAGTGGGAGCGAGATGGTGGCCCGGGCGACCCAGCAGGCCAGCACCACCATGCCGCCCCTGGCCGCCGCCGACGCCTTCCGCGTGCTCGAGTTCGTCGCCGGCAACCGCCGCGTCCCCCACTCCCTCTTCGCCGGCCTGCTCGCCGCCCTCCCGCCCGTCTCCCCGCACACCTCCCCGCGCCTGCGCAAGGCCGTCGCGCTCCGCGCCCTCGACGCCGCCCTGTCGGGCTCTGACGCCGACGGCTCCGGCGAGCTCCTCCGCAAGGCGCGCGACGTCCTCGCCGACCCTGCCATCGCGGTCTGCTTCCCCGAGCACCTCGCCGCCGTCGGAGATGACGTGGCCGCGCTCAGGCGCCTCGTCGACGCCGAGTGGGAGAGCCTCCCTCCCTCTGCGCTCGAGCTCGAAGCCGACCGGATCGCCAGCGCCGGAGCCCTCGACACGTGGGCCAACGCCGACCACGACAAACGCAAGAAGCTTCGCCGGCTGGGTGAGCGCCGCATGCCCTTTCCTTCCTATCCAGATCTCATTGAGAATTTCCAGATCTCAGAATTTCCATGGGTCATGTTGAGCGAACCTCCTCCGACTCTGGGTTCTGAACTTCTGATCTTGTTTTGATATAGCTAGAAAAAAATTACATCTCAAGTAACGCAATTTTGTTGGTTGATGCAGTGGGGGAGGCGACGGAGCGTGAGATTTTGGGCAAGCTTGGGCAAGATCCATCCAAGGCTCCTCAAGTTGATGAGGCGGCCAATGCGCCCAGCACAAGCGGCGCGAACGAGGGTGATCGTGCTCAGCAAGATGATGAAGCTCATCTTGGTAGGGAAAAAGGAGAAGCTAACCATGCCCAAGAGGATTGCGCTCGACATCAACAAGAGCCAGTAGAAAGAACAACAGATGCTCGGGTTCCTGAAAAGCCGGTAACAAGCGCAGCAGTCAAAGGCAAGGAGCAAGCTACGTCTTCTCATGTCACTGGACAGGCTGCCCCTGACCATAACAAGAGCCATCCAGTAGCTGGTTCTAAGCCTAGTCTTATGGAGAGGAAACCTAGTGCAATCGTTTATCAGGTGATTTCACGTTGGCTTTTATTGATGTTCTGTTAAAGATCTGATGCTGCGAGGCTTATGGGTATTTAAATTGCTCGATAGCGTTCCAATTTCACTCAGCTTCTAGCAACTTTGGTGTGGGGCTGTGGGCAATATATCAGCTTTCTTAGCTCTTTATCTTTGAGGATAATAAAAACCCAACATTTTGGCATAAATCCTGTCATAGTTATTCATGAATAAGTTTGATCGTACAGGAGGAATGAGTTCTATGTGTGATCTACTTGTATGATGTTAGGTCATATTGTTACTCTCATCACTTTGTTAATATGTCATGCTCCTATTTTGATGTTCTCTGCAAAGGGCGGTGTAGGGATCTCATATCTATTTTCTCAAAGTAAACCCCTGGTATTGTTAGAAAGTACAAATTTAGATAATCACATAAATGCCCGACCACAGATTTGAGTTACAGACTTCCCACCATCTGCAACAAAAACGCTTGCTGAAAATGCACATTTAAATTTGGCAGTTTAACTCTGCTAGAAGACACAAGAAAATCCAGTTTAGTATTGATCGTCTTCAACGTTATTTTTTGGGTTGCATGGGGTGCAGTATTCCTGATCGTATGCTGTCATCTTGTAAATGCAGTGGGATGATTCTGGCGACTCCGACTCTGAAAGGCCGCCACATCAGCGCCGGTTACCGACTTACGAAAGGAAGATGAGGCCCCCGCCCGCAATTCCACACAAAACAAGAAAGAAATGGACCGAGATACAAGAGAGAACCCTGATTGAAGGGGTTGCCAAGTACGCTGTCTTCTCTCGCTCTTACTTTTCACATCGAAAACAGAGCTCTCCTAGAGAAACCTTTGCCTCACTTCTTCCTGATGGTGTGTTCATTCATTCATCCATTCTTTCATTCACTCATATAATTTCATCTGCTGCTGCTGAAGGTACGGAAGAGGCAACTGGAAGGACATCAAGATCGCCTACCCGGACGTGTTTCAAGACAGATCGACGGTACGTATTCCTCGGTTCCTGTACGTGGCCCTTCGCTTCGGTGACACGGTCTGCCTTTGGGTTTGTACCATGTCTGAGGCTGAAATGACGGTTCCTGTGCGCAGGTGGATATGAAGGACAAGTTCAGGAACTTGGGGAGGCACTAACAGCGAATGTGCTTGGACATGGAGGGCCATTCGGCCAAGTAGACATCTCCGGCACATATAGTAGGCGAATGTATGTAGATTATAGAGCGGCAAATTGCCATGGCGCAAAGGGCATGAGATATCTTGCCCTTTTGGTTTGTGGCAACCCTACCAGCAGGTGTGGTGTGAGGGAGACCCCAGCACAGCACCTTTCTCTTGTACAGGGAGATGTGGGCAATCTCTGCTAGCCATGATCTGAAGTTCTCTGTAAGTAAGTAACTAACTGATGAGGTGTGTGATTATGATGATGATGATGATGCCTGTGCCATTCTTCTTCTTCTTCTGTCTGCATCATCCATCTGGTTCATACTGTGAGTAGCATCTTTTCTTTGTCGTTAATGTCACTGATGCCAAGTCTTGTTTTTTGGAGGACTAGCAGATGTCTGTGTCCGGTGGGTGGGCCGGTGTCGGTTTGGCGGATTTGATAGATCCAATCCACCTCTCTGACTGGCACAAATGCATCTCACTTAGTTAATACTGTACGTGGATGCAGATTAGTAGTTAAGCATGAGAAAGGGATGGCAATGGCATGAGAGAGCTGAGGACGCATGTGATGTATACCTTACGTCTCTGTCTGTTTGCTCATGTTGTTACAGTTAGTTGTACCAAACCCAAACGGTCTAGAACTCTAGATCGTCCGTGCAGGTGCAGTGCAGCATTAACGGACATGCAGCCGCAGAAGGAAAATAAATTTGTTTTATGTTTGTTTGTGTATGCATGTGGGTCCAAAATCAATGATTCTGTAATAGGGTCCGCCCTGCGTGGCTGATTCTGCAACAGTTTATCTAATTCACATTTAGATGTTTTTTATGGATGTCACATCTAAGCTCCCACAAATATATAATGCAGCAACAAGAAACAACAACAAAAAAAAAACTAGGACAAAAAAAAGAGAGACCACAAACAAAGTGGACATCAGCTTCTAGATGTGTCCTAGACAGGCCCATTATGTAATGAAAGATTATAAAAGAACTTGTTAGTTAATTATCTTTCTCAAGTTGGGCAAGAATCAAAGATTGAGTTTTAGATATTTACGAGCATTGGGTTTTTATCATGCGGAATGTTTATCAAGATTATTACAGCATGACTGAACCCATCTACTTCTTTAGAGAGATAATATATAACCTTTTCATTATGATGAATGCACCTTCGAAGATTTTGGTTGAAATTCTTTTGGTGATGCTTAAATTTATTCATTGTCTCCTTGAGCTCGTCTTCCTGTTGATAAATACTAAATGTATCTATTTTTTCATTAATGACTTGTTCAACAGGTTTACCTTTTTCTTGAATAACCTTCTTAAATTCCTTCATGTCTTCAACATGATAGATTTTTCCAGTATGCTTAACGGTTCCTCAATATTCTATTGTTCCTTAGCAGCGGTCATAATACTTTCCATGAGTGCTTTTCCTTCTTCAAGAGTTAGAGCCATGAATCGCCCACCTGCACTCAAATCAAGAGTAGACTTGGATTCATCGTTAATGCCATGATAGAACATATGGAGTATAACATATTCAGCAAAACCATTGTCAGACAAAGATTCAGAAATTTAGAATATCTCTCCCAGGTTGCATACAAACTTTCTACCACTTCTTGAGCGAAGGAAGTAAGATTTCTTCGTTGTTTGGTAATCTTGGATCCAGGGAGGAGTTTAGCCATGAACCTCTCTGCACACATTTTTCCAACTGGTTATGCGGCCATATGGCAATCGAGTGTACCATATTTCCGCATCATCCTTGAGAGAAAAATTGAAGAGTCTCATTAAAACAAATTCTCAAGATGCATCTTTCATTTTAAAAGTCCCACATAAAGTATCAAAGAACATAAGATGTGCTTGAGGGCCCCCCTCTTCAGTCCCTGCAAAGGCACGCCTTTTGACTTCCTTAATAAGATCACAGTTAGTCGAATACTCGGTTGCATAATTGGTAGGATATACTATGGGAGATCTTGAGCCCAAGAACGGAGCACAATACTCTCTCACTGATTTATCTTGTTGTTGAGTGATCGATATTTCTGCAAACAAAGTATTAAGCTCAGTAGTCGGACTTTTAAAATGAAGCTTGTTACTCCTGAGGAAACGGAAAATGTATTTAGGTAGATAAGTCTTCCCTAGAACGAGTAGAGCCCTTGTCACCAACATGAAGCATCATCTACAATAACAACACCTGCAAAACAATTACGAAACAAATACTCTACACTTAGATCCTCGGCAACAGCGATAAAAAAATGCTTGATAACTTGCAAACCAAACGTGGTGGTGTAGCACTTTGACATAAATATCCCAAATAGTAATCGTCCCAACGAAGAGTAGAGGCGAATATTTATAAGTAGTGTTTTTGTCACACACAAGTTGTCACAGTTCTTATGTGTAGCAACTGCTTGTGACTTTGCCGACGTTGTCAGTGTCCCAAGATGCAAATGAACCAGAGTAGTAAATATGATGAGTTTGTGGCGACAAGAGTAATAACACTTGAAAGTAAAGAACACAAATATAACAAAAAGTAGAGATGTTTTTCCTACAATGGAGAAATTAGGAGCGGAGACAATTCAGTTCATGATATACATCAAGTGTGCCAGTGCGACAGTAATACCAGTTACCTTGTATCATGGATACAGTACTTGATTTATTTGTTCAGTTGGCAGATCATCCTAAGGTTATGGATCTCCTCCTCACCGGATTATATTCCATTCTATGGTCCTGCTTCACCGTTGCCACAGAGGGGTCGTCTCCATAATTAAGGTCATTAGACCGAAACCAAGCATTAACTCTGGTCTTGAAAACCGGTATAGTTCTAGGAACTATCAAGGGTTCGAATCCCTCTCTGTCATTTTGCTTATTGAATACGCTTGTTTCTTTCATTTTTCAGCTTCCTCCGACGACACCACTTTTACTCTCTGTCGGAATCTGTAGACATAGTTTCTGGGCATCTTTAAAAACTGATCGACTTAGTTGTTACACACAGACCTGCGCAACGGCTTGGGAGTAAAAGAATTTCCTGCCTGGATTATATTCCATTTTATGGTCCTGCTTTGCCGTTGCCACAGAGTGGTTGTCTCCACAATTAAGGTCATTAGACCGGAACCAAGCATTACGTTTAATGGATCATCATTGTCTCATGTTGTCTTCGGTCCTCATAGATGTCTTCACCTATCACGTCGGAGGTCGCTGATTTCCTAAACAATATGTGTTACCTGTGTAGGTCTTGAGATCATGCTGCTTGGGCCCTTAAATTGGGTACAACACACATAGAGTTCGCCATAGAATAAGAACTTACTATACAGATCATAAGACTACAAACACGAATGATGACATATAGAATATGCACAAATGAATCTTACCACTCACCTACATCTCCTACGCTTAGGGGGAACTACTCACACATCTCAGAGAATAACCAATCATCTCAGAGAATGAACCAATGAAAACCATATCAATAATACCGTGAAGATCCACAATAAGATGAATAATCAAACAAGTCTCGATCTCCAGATGAGTATGAATAGAGTTTACAACCCGATCTTACAACTTGGAGTTTCTCTTACAATAGTGAAGGTGGAATTGACGACTGAGATGAAAGGACCAAAACTAAGAAGATCTCCGGTGGTTCTCCGGATCTCTTCTCTTTATGTTCTGGATGTAGTGGCGGCGGCTAGGGTTCTTCGCAGAAGTTTCTTGTGCTGGTAAGGTGGAGCCCCAAGCACTTCATATCACCATCCATGAGAGCATGCTCGCTCGTATGGAAGGCTGTCTTTTACTCGGGTGCGCCTGGTGGTCGAGTCTCCAATACGGGAGTTGCTGCATTTGGCTTGATTTTGCAGTAATTCTCCTTGATTTTCTTCCATATATGATATTTCCTGCCAAACAATGAAAAACCCGTTTTTCTTCTCACTTGAAATGTTAGCGTTAGAAATTACCGAGAAGTGATATAATTCCGGTGAAAACCAAATGAAAACCCCTTGCAAATAATCTTAAATTCTTGAGCCATCATGAATGTGATCATATATAGGCATTACGTCCAAATACTATGAAACCGAGATCCTCTATGCACCTAATCTAATAGCTAAATAGCGTGTCCACAGATCAAGATCCTCTCTGCACCATCTAGACTTTAAGTGTACACAAGGGTAATTGCACTTAGCAAGATGACATACTGTTATGAAATGGGGACTATGAATTATCTACTAAGCCATAACCCTTAGTGGCAATAATTCAATGCAAGCCTTCTTCACTTTCTGCCACCACAGTAGATTGATTGCAAGATTGAACCCAACTAATGCACATCTCTTCCACTATTGATTCACTAAAAAAAATCTGTGATAATACGTGTTGTCACAGTAGGTCACGTTTTCTGTCACGCATGTACATCCGTGATGATTTTATGACATAATCAAGAAAGCCATACTTGTGCTGTCACGAAAGTGTTCCATGACAATACTCAATTTATTGTCACAGAAGTGTTTACTTTCGTGATGATAAATGGCGCGTCAAGGAAGTGTTTTTGTCAAGGGTAATCAACACGTGGCATCCACCATAATGGTTCGTCGTTAAGCTATTGGGTGCCGATTTTGGATCCAATACCCGTTAACAGCCCCGACCAATGACAATTTTCCACGTGTCAAATTCTCATTCATCAACAGGAACACGTGTCAACATGGTGTTGTGATAGTTGCATCCGTCCAATGGACAGGACGCGCCAATGAAACGTTGACACATGGAACGGCTTAACAGCAGCCCATTTAGGTTAAAAGGGCTGGCCCAACCAATGGCCCACAAAATTTGGTCAGATACTAGTGGGCCGACCATTAACAGCCTGCCATGTCTTTGGGCCAAATTACGTCCCATATGAAGATCCGGCCCATAAACAATCCATTATGTTTTTGGGCCTAATGAAGGCCCGGTTTGTCTTTCGGCCTGTGTAAAGGCCCATTGAACAGTCTGACCTACTTTGGCCCAAGGTTTACTTCGGCCTCTTAACACCCTTGGTACAATTAGTTCGTTGTCGGACCGGTTTCACTTTCGTCCATTTCACAGTCCGTGCGGTAGTTGGGCCCATTTTCTGGTCCGAAGTGACTTTCGGCCTCTTAATAAACTGTGGGCTTCGTGGATAAATTTCAGCCCGACCTAACTATCAGCCTGTTAAAGGCCCGTGATATAATTGGGCCTAATTACGTCCTGACTTTGCATCTGGCCTACTTATAGCTGCTACTTGTGGGTTGCGTTGGGATTTCCTCGAAGAGGAGAATGATGCAGTACAATAGAGATAAATATTTTCCTTAGTTAAGAACCAAGGTTACCAATCCAGTAGGAGAACCACGCAAGACCTCGTGAACAGCACCTACACATAAAAGAACAAATAATTGCACCCAACGCAAATAAGGGGTTGTCAATCTCTTGGCGGTTAATTGCAAGGATCAAATCTCGTAGTGATAGATAGATAAACAAACACACACAATAAAATAACGGTAAATAAATTGCAGCAAGGTATTTTTGGATTTTCATATATGATAAAGATAGACCCAGGGGCCAAAGTTTTCGCTAGAGGCTTCTCCGTTGAACATAGTATACGGTGGGTAAACAAATTACTCTTGGGCAATTGATAGAAAAGCGCATACCTAAGGGTTTGTTTGGTTGAGGAACCAACTGCCATGGAATGGAATGGTTCCCTTCCATAGGAACGGGTCCGTTCCATTCCTGTGTTTGGTAGGAGCAGAAGAGCGGAATGGAACGGTTCTGTTCCGGTGTTTGGTTGGAAGCACGGAATGAAAATAGAATGACATAAAATTCAAAGTTTTGGCAGCATTCATTTGTATTTTCAAGAAAGACAACATAACAATATATATTGACAATCTTAACATATAAATGACAACACATATAACATAGTTTTCAACAAAGTGCACATAGTTAACACAGTTAACAACCATACATGTGTAGTTGACATACGAAATTCCCAAAAGCAACCACCAAGGCAATAGATCCATACATGTCAAGTTCACATATTTGACAGCCACATGTCAAGTTCACATACGAAATCTCCAAAAGCAATCAAAGTGCACTACAACCTTACATGTCAAGTTCACATACTTGGCAACCATACAACCATATCGAATTTAGAAGTTCTTCTTAACATACCTACTCACCCAAACGGAGTTGTTGATTTGGGTAAGTTTCATGAAGGCTATTGCAGTCTTGGGGTTATCCACAAGATGAGCATAGTAGTGGGCTAGGTGCTCTTCATCAAAATCTGGCAATGTGGATATTACATCCCAAAGGTCATCGAGTATGTCATCATCATCTCCACTAGACTTCACAATCGCTTCAGCCACAAGTTTGAACCCATCTTTGAGAGTGATAACTAGTGGATCATCAACAACGTGCTTTACCTTAGCCTTCTTTTTGGGTGGTGCTTTGGGATCAAAAGACTCACCAACATTTGGTGAGGTGTTCACCTCACCATTCTCCTCTTCTTCGAGATCAATAGAAATAACATCTTTCCAGACCTAGCATTCTGCCCCTTGGCCCCCATTGTCCCATAAATGGAAGCCATGGCATGCTAGTATTCAATTGGTGTATTCAAGAAAGGGGCATCTGCTTTGTGGGTCTACGAACATTGTGCAAATTAATTAGCATAATGCAAACATAAATGGCATCAAATTTGTGGGGAGAGAAGCATACCATACAATGCCCTGCATAGTGCTCATCGTTGAGCCTAATTGTGCAAGTGTCTTCATCCCATAGAGCTCCACTTAAATACTTCAAGTTGGCTACCCTTCCCCAAATCTTCCTCCACTTCTTGAGATGGTTTTTGACTTGTTCTCCAGTGACAGAAAGCTTGAATTTCTCATTCAAAACAACAACACATTGTCTATGATGCACATCCCTGAATCCACTTGAAGTTCTCTTCCCATCAGCAACAAGACTAGCCAAAAAACCAAGCATGGTTTTCATCATGGAATTGGTCCATACAATGATCCCAGCTCTCCTGGAGCTCCCACTTACAGCGGTGACTTTGACACTCTCCATATCTGTACAACCAACAAAAGATTGCGAAAACATGGATTATAACATTTCAATTATATTGTTCAAATAGAGTAAATGATACAATCTATCCAGCCATCAAATAAGTTCAAATGTAGTTGCCTAAACATTTCAATTACATTGTTCAAATAGAGTAAATGATACAATCTGTCCATCCATCAAATAAATTCAAATGTAGCTGTCTAAACACCACAAATACACGGTTCAAATAGAGTAAATGATACAATGGAGTGTGCCACACTCATAGATTAGCATACATGAGTTGTCTATCTTCCCACATTTGGGCTGCCATTTGTAGCCTACGGTCTACCACGACCCCAGTGTCACTTGCTTGTTGCCTTGATGTTCGAATTGGTTGAGTGGTCCATGTCATTTCTGGTATAATAAATTCATTAATCCCTTGTGATAGTGCATAATTGTGAAGGACACAACAAGCTATAACAATGTCAACTTGTGTCGGGAAAGTAAAGAATGGTTTGGCATCATCTAAAATTTTGAAATGCCTCTTGAGAGATCCAAAAGCCCTCTCTACCGTCACCCATAGTGAAGAGTGCCTAAGGTTTAATAGCTCCTTATCATTTTGGACTGGATTGTTGCCCCACTCATTCAAATGGTACCTCACACCACAAAAAGGTGGTAAGAACCCGGGCTTGGCTCCATAACCGGCATCAACTAGGTAGAACTTTCCTAAAAAGGTGAAACAAATAATTGTGACAATGGTTTCTTGAGGCAAAGAACATATGGAAAATCTGTATCTAAGCCAACTTCTTACCTGGTGGTACTTGTAAGCCTCTCTCACGCATTAACACATCAGCTAAAATGGTTGCATCATTTGCCGACCCTCCCCAACTAGCCAACACATACGTGAAGCGGAGATCAAAATCTACCGCTGCCATCACATTTTGGGTTGTAAAGGCCTTCCTACCACGAAAAGAATGCTCCACATCTTTGGTAACACCTGCTCGCACATGTGTACCATCGGTAGCTCCAATACAATCCTATATAACACTACGAGGGAAAAGCCTAGCAGCAGCGTGGGTTCTAGGTATATCAGTAGCGCGGGACACGATGCTACTAATAAGGCGCTATAGCTAACTCGTAGCAGTAGTGCGTGCCCGCCCGCGCTACTGCTATGCAAGTGTAGCAGCAACGTTCTTCCCGAGAGCTCGCTACTGCTAATAGCTATAGAGCGGTTCTCCTGAGCGCGCTACTGCTACTGTCGCTCTGCTGCTAACTTTTCTTCACTCGCTACTACTAATTCTAGTAGTTTTTGTTTTTTTCTGCATATTTGTTTTGTATTTGAACATTCTTTATAGAAGAATCTTTAGCACATACAAATGTCATCATGATACACATACAAATGGTTGTGAGACCACAAATGTAATCATAGCATATACATACAAATAGTCTCATCATAATCATCATCCAACACAAAGTCTCGAATACTTGCAACTACAACGTCATCCATCTAAACAAAGGTATACGCGAGAAGAGCTATCACTATGAGTGAGAGCGGAACTATGCAGTACATGAGGCGGCGGTTACGAGTCCTCTCTCGCGCTAGCGTGAACCTCAAGTAACTAGCTTCTCCTTCTTGTCTGCTTTTGAAGCCTTTATGGCTGGCGCCCGAGAACCCATTCACTTGCGCTTGGCACTCAGACCACTCATTGTACACCCCCGGAACCTTCCCTTTGTACATGACATAACACAACCATCTCGCCATCAAGAAGCTAGGTACCTATTAGAGATGCATCTTCATCAAGAGGATGTACAATCATATGCAACAAAATATACTAGAGAAACACGAAAAAGAAAGGGTTAGCAACTAGATGCAACATACAGTACGCAAACTAATTAACTAGAGGTACGCATGTCATCATACCCAAACTAACAAAGTAGCGTTACGCAAGTTCGGCAGGGATCGTGGACATCACAAAGTTTCATTGTTACAGAAAGTATACAAGTTCAATCGACACATATCATCATCATCGGCATCGTAAATCACTAGAAGTTCCATCCTTCCATATCATCCAGGATGGACCCTAGCATCTTGAATAGCGTGAGGTCATGACGTTGCATGCCTATGCGAGTTCGGACGTCAGCTCGCGATATAGGGCCGTGGTGGAACATCCCCTTCTCATCAACGACTTCTTTCATGATGATCGTCGCAATGTCCCTTTGGATGCGAAAGAAGTCATCTCTTCTGAGTATATAATCCGCTTGTCCATGAGATTCTACCCACTTGTGGATATGATCATCATTTCTGCCTGTTATGCGAAGCTTTTGGTGATCCGTGCTGAACTCAATCATGAGTTGGAGGATGTAGAATCCATATTTCTTGCTTGGTTTTGGGACTTGGATGTAGCAGAAGTTAGTTTTATGCGCGAAACCCATTTTCTTGTTCCTTTGTTTCCTGATCTGCATGTGGCCACCTCTAATGTTGAAGCCTTGGAGAGCATCATCTAGAATATTCATTATGTGGGTGTAGTACTTCTTCTCGTAATCTCTGGAAGGGTCGAAATAGACGGCGTGGGAGACTCGCGGGTAAAGAATGATAAGGACGGCGCGCCCGTTGCTGCGGGGAAAAGACACCTCAAATTATTCTCCATATGAGCGAGAAGGAATGATTGAAATGTACAAAATGGTTGTCCGGAACTGACTTACTTTGGATGATAAGGCACGAGGACTTTCCTGGTCCTTATTCTGTACCATGAAGTTTTGGAGGTAGTCCCTAGCAGTTTCACGCTCAAAGTCGCCGAGACTCAAGAAAGGCTCGTGCATGTAGTACAGATCCGCCACACAGATTTGTGAGACTTCTTCACTCTTCATGACTGAGCTCATATGTAGCGCAAAAAGGCGGACGATTGTAAAATCGAGCCGCCTTGTCAGAAACATCTCAAAGATATGGTCAAACCACAGGAAGAACACCTCCATGGGTCGTGTGTCGATGTAGCACTTCCCCTCAGGCACACGAGCCGCGTATGTCGGATATCCTGGATCCTTTGAGGCTAGTAGGCTTTTCTCAATGGGCAGCACATGGTCATGCAGTCTCCTGAGATCCCCTGATAGTGCCTCCAGCGGTTTCGGCGGTAGCATCGGCTCGCCCGTGAGATGGAACATGGCCGCACCTTTCATGGGTACACGCTCTTCAGAATCCATCCTCTGGCTGCTATGTGCTCTGGCTTGTTTGGAGGCAGTTATCTTCCCCGATCTGTTCCTCTCCTTTTTCTTGGGACACCTTCCAGACCCTTCCTTAAACCCTGCCCAGGGTTCCCAGGCTAAGCACTATACGACCCCCGACTAGCTGAGCCTGTGTTGAGGCGGCATCTTCAGGCGTGTCCTGTGAGGAATTCATGAAGAGAGACTTTTTGCAATCCTTCCAACGACCTTCCTGCCCGGGCATATCATCCATATCCTCATTAGCATGCTGATAGCCCGATTCGTCATATGGTTGACTAATCATATCTATGTCACAGTCATACGCGTTTGCATTGAGGAAACCCATAGGGTCAACCTCCGTCTCATCATCCATTCTCTGTTCTACAAGACCAATTACATCAGCCAGTACTATTGCACCCCCTTCATCACGTCGTCCGCCGCTCTCAGCCGGCACTACAGGAGCTGGTAATTGCGTAGGTGGGGTGGCGGTCTCCGCACATGCTTGTTGATGTGTGGTTATTGGTGTGCTCTCGGTCGGATCCAGACGAATAAGATTCTTTGGCCATAGCAGCACCCAACCCTTGCAGCTTCCCCTCTGCGGCGGGGTCTCGTCGTCCTCTCCCACATGCTGTACTGGAGGAGGCAAAGCCTCGTGCCCGGATTTCACACTGGACAAGCTAACCCTGAAATGCCCAGCGGGGATCGGCTGGTTGTGGAACGTGGGTTGCAATGGGTTCATTATCATCCCCTTTCCCACGTTCACCTTCTGGCCTTTGATCAAGTAGAGTATGGTGCACGGGGTTTCTTCGCCCTGCAAACACATATGTCTGTGGCGAAAAACATCCGAAAGACAACGAAAATGGAATATTCTATATATATATATATATATATATATATATGTTGGTGCGACATGTAATTACTGTGACGGCGTCGAGCTCAGCCAAAGACGAAGGCCCGCCTAGCACGCCGGAGATTGAGGACGGGCCGCTATGAGCGGGAGCGACTGCGAGAGGAGGCCTGGTTTCATGAGCAAGTGATGGTGCGGTGGTGTTGTTGTTGTTCATGGAGTTGCTCCCGACGAAACTGGGCATCAGGAAATCATGTACCGTCTTGTCTGGATTTTCCTTCGTCTAGTTGATGATAGCTGGAACCAAGTTAGTAGCGAAATCATTTCTGCAGGTAGTTACAGCTACATTGACTGCCTACTGTAGCAACTCATTTTTCTCCTCGGCTGTTTTTTTCGCATCCTCAGCTGCTTTTTTCTCGACCGCAAGCTTCACCTTCACGTCGATGTCCGCCTGACTAAACTTCTTTTCTGCTTCTTGGCCTCCGGGCCCTCGTTGTAAAACACCTTCCACATGACGCCGTCTCCAGCGCCGTGCACACGACCATATTGCGGCCGCTGGCCCAAAGGGAGTCCCTTCAGTTTGTTTAAGGCCCGGTTGAGAGGGGTGTCCCACTTGGGCCTCATCGGAGAAGTAGGGCTTTTGGCTGCAAGCTGGTGTTGCTTCTCCTGCAGAAGGAGCGTGAATCATTTAGGAATGTGTAGTCGACTAGATATGGAGCTAAATGTAAGGTGGTACAAGAATAATTACCAGTAGTCTAATCAATTTCCTCATGATCTGGTCCATGTAAAAAACCTTTTTTTCCTTGTCCCACTTGTAGCGGGCCCTGATGAAGTCATGCTCCAAGGGGTTGGTGAACTTCACGAAGGGGTCTGGGATACCCGCGGCTTCACATTCCGCGTCCTCCTTATCCCATATGGGCCTTTTACCGAGGTAGCCACGGCTTCCGAGGCGATGCTTCCCCGTGTTCCTTTGCTGAAGGCTCTTGAATTTCGCAGCCTTAGCCTTGGATGCCTCGGTAGCGCAAGTGTCCTTGAACTTTTCGAACTCCTCTTCCGTAAGTGTCGGATTTTCCTCCAGAATCTTGGACAGGGGTTCCTCAGCCTCAATAGCTCGTTTCACCCTCCCTTTCCAGGAGGCCAAATCATTGCTGAACATGCCCATGGTGTGATTGTTAATCTTTTTCATCTTCGGGTCATCCCACGGTTGTTCTATGTTATCATCCCGGTCAGGGAACTTGAATCTCTTGTGCAACTTCGTTAGGAGCAACTGTGTCAAATGGTCTTTACTCCTTAAGTCATCGTCGTTGATGCTCGCGCATTCCCGTAGGATGCATCCTACTTGGTTCCCATAGCACTTGCGAGGTTCTTCCGGCTCTAATGGCTCAAACTTGCTAGGTGCCATCTTTGTGATCACTAGTCGTCCAATCCCTAGTTTGTTAGGTTTTTGTATCCTCTGCTTTTTATGCTTCTTCTTTTCGGTAGCGGCATCGGCGCCGGTACCTTCCCTGCCGCCATCAGTGCCGGCGCCGTCGGTGTCGATGTCGGCGTCAGTACCATCATCGAGGCCGACCTGCAAACCTTGCTTAGCAGTCAAATAGTCGAGGTGCTCTTGTTCACCCTCGTAATCCATCTCGTCCGCATCTTGGTCAGAAGGCCCAGTTTCTTTGTTGTTCGACATGTTTCCTATGATTAAGTCTCCTCGTTTATTTCTAAAAGTATGAAACAAATGAGAAATGACATAAAAAATAAATCATGTGCCAGCACTCGATATGCCTACTATGTAGCACAAATCATGCCAAAATCCACGTAAAATTTCGGCATGACCTTTGCTAAAAAATGGACATATCGAGCGCCTGAAATTCACCGGAACGGAAATGAATCAACATTCCGTCGTAACATAGGCCACTCGGATCATTTATCAAAATTGAACCAAGACATCACATGTCCAAATGACATGTCCAAATTCCAAACATGACATGTCCAAAACATGACATATCCACATATCACATGTCTAGTTCAAATTTGCATATAAATTCAGCCTACCTAAATTCAGCCTACCTAAATTTGCTTTAACAAGGGATGTTGATTTGGACAATTTCTTAAATGTTGCATTTTCTTTTAACTACAATTGCTTAACCCTAAATTTCTGTCCTATTTTAAAACCTAGCTAAATTCATAACTAAATAGATAACCTAATTAACCTACTGCCCAAACTAAAACCTAAGTAAATTAACCGTAGAACCCTAGCTAGCAGAGAGAGGGGGGGATTACAGAGGGTGCAGGGGTGAGGAGGCAGGCCCGACGACGGCCGAGGTTGGGAGGGGAGGAAGCAGAGGAGGGAGGCGTGGCACGTCGGGGTCGGGGGCGAGCGCCGGGGTCAGGGGCGAGTGCAGGGGCGCGGCGATGTGACGGGGGAAGATAGAGTGGGGATTTGGGGGGAAAGAGGCGGGATGAAGTAGAGAGAGTGAGGATTTTGGGTTAAGTGGGCGTAGCAGTAGTGCGTTTAGACCAAACACGCTACTACTATTATAGGCAGCTATAGCGGTTTTATACGGAAACCGCTACTGCTACCTTGACTAGCTGTAGCTCTTTTTCAGTAAACCGCTACTACTATAACCAGTTTCCCTTTTTCTTTTCCTTTATTTTCTCTCACTTTTCCTTTTTTTTCCGAGAGCAGTGAACGAAGGGAAGGCGATATATATTGCATCATTTGACGGTTAAATATGTATACAAAATAGGAACATATATATTACATCATTGGACCCATGCATAATAATGGCTAAGTGTGTATACAAAATAGGAATATATATATATATATATATATATATATATATATTACATCATTTGACTGATAACATACGGTTCCTCAACGTTGACGTTTTCGTTTTTGAGTCAGCTTCTTTCCCTTCTTGTTCGTTGAAGAATAATTGTGCCCCTCATTGTGACTTTGCCTTTTCCATGGAGTATGATTTTTCTTAGGTAATGTAGTATTGATTCTTATTTTGACGTATACTTCATCATCATCATCATCTTCCCTCATTGGGTTGCCGTATTGATCGTAGTCTTCCTCGTTGGCGACTCCATCCATTCCAATGATGTTCCTTTTGCCTCTCCTCATGACAACATGGCTGGGATTGCGCGGGTCGGTTATGAAGAAGCATTGTGTCACGTGCTTAGCATGTAACCATGGATCGTTTTTTGCGATAGCGTTCACGGTAGCGCTCTTGGCGTCGGGTATAGTCATGGTAGTGAAAATCCGGTTTTCTCTTTCGACATTCTTAGCCCATCTGACACGGAACATCGTCGTGTTGTGTAGACCAGAGTAGTCAACCTCCCAGATCTCCTCGACTCTTCCATAAAATCATTCAGTTGCACTATTGTCACTGCCGGTCATGCATTCCATCGTCACCCCTGAGTTCTGATCATCACTGTCCATATCTTTGGCCTCCGTGTAGAACGTGTATCCGTTGATATCATATGCCTGATAGGTTACAAGGTTGGGCGAGGGGCCATGTGCTAAGGCGTATATGAGCAATCCGTCCTTAGAGCTCTCCTCCGGGGGATTAGCAATAATATGCTCTTTGAACCAATGCAGGAAAGTGGAGTTGTGCTCTCTAGTAACTTCGGCGTCCATCCTGCATACCCCCCGGTCACGATACTTCTTTGCAATAATTTCTTTGTGCAGTGCCACGAAAGGATCTACCTCCTCTAGGTGTTGTAGCACTACCAAGTTTGCTCTATCAAAGTCGCTGCGTCGATCTGAGTATGCCACGTGCAGTTCCCTGCGATCGTTGCAGTGACCTTCTCCTTCGAGCCTCCCATCGTGCTTGTTAACGGGCAAACCAACACTAACACCAGGCGGCTGCTCTGCGCCATATAGAAAATTCTCGCAGAAAGAGATGCACTCTTGTGTCACATAGCCCTGGATGATGCTTCCATCCGGATGGGACATGTTACGAACGAATCCTTTGATGATCCCATTCATCCTCTCAAATGGATCATGTTGTGCAGGAATGACGGCCCCAGGTCTATTATGTCATCCACAATATGGACACACAGATGCACCATCACGTCAAAGAACGCGGGCGGGAAGTACATCTCAAGTTCATTCAATATCACAACGATCTCTTCCTGTAGCCTCCGGAGCTGCTTCACACCGATCAACTTTCAAGAGATGACGTCGAAAAAGTTATAGAGACCAATAAGCATGTCACGGACGTGCTTGTCCATTATCCCTCTAAGGGCAACAGGTAGTATCTGCGTCATCATCACATGACAGTCATGGGACTTCATCCCGCTGAACCTTTTCTTGTCCGTGTCTAGATAGCTGCTTATCTTGCCACAGTAACCGGAACTAACTTTGAATCCAGTAAGGCACTTAAAGAATTGATCGATCTCGGCCTGACTTAAGGTGAAGAAAGAAGGGGGGCAATAATCCTCTTTCTTTATTTTCTTGCCCTTCTTCTCCCGTGCCTCTGTCTCTGTCTCTGTCTCGTCTGACATTTTACGAGGCGGCATGTGCAGATCTTCCCTGATTTTCAAATCTTACAAGTCTTTTCTTGCCTTCGGCCCATCCTTGGTCTTATCCGGCATTTTCATCAGTGTTGCGAGCAAGCTCTCAAGGACATTCTTACAGATATGCATTTGATCAAGGCAATGAGGTGTATCGAGTTTGTGCCAGTACTCCAAGTCCCAGAACACAGACCTCGTCTTCCATACCTTCAGCAGCGGCTCCAACGCCTTTCTCATCGTCTTTCCCGGCGCGGGGCACTCCTTCTAGTTTTTCAATAGCTCATTGATTTTGGCACTGCTCCGCTTACGTGGAGGTCCTCGATGCTCAGCGTGACCATTGAATAGATCTCCACGGTTTCTCCACAGGTCGTCCTGTTCGATCCATCTTCAATGCCACATGTACACGATTTTCTCAGACCCGCCATCTTTCCTTGACGTTAGCTGTTGAGACATCGTATCATCCATGCACCGCGTGCATCCGGAATATCCATGGCACACCTGGCCTGCGACATATCCGTAATCGAGATAGTCATGCACCGTCGTGATCAGCGCGGCTCTCATGTAGAAATACTCGCCTTTGCTGGCGTCCCATGTCTTGGCCGGTGTTTTCCATAACGTGTCTAACTCCTCTTGAAGTAGCCCAGATACAAATTAATATTATTTCCTGGTTGTTTCGGCCCTTGAATAAGCATGCTCATGTGAATGTACTTCGACTTCATGCACAACCAGGGGGAGGTTGTACATCCATACAAACATGGGCCATGTGCTATGGTTGGTGTTATGGTTGCCAAACGGATTCATGCCATCGGTACACGTGCCGAGCACGATGTTCCTTGCATCACATTCTAAATACCGATAGAAGCTGTTCAACGCTCTCCACTGGCTTCCATCCTTGATGTGTCTCAGCTTCGGATTATCTCCATCGTCAGGCTTCTTCCTCTCCGCATGCCAACGCATTAGCTTTGCTTCCTTGGGATCTACAAAATACCGCTGGAGACGGGGAGTGATTGGTAAGTACCATACAACTTTTTGGGGACATTTCTTCCCGGCCTTCTTGTATCGAGAAGCATTCCACACCGGACAACTTGTTTTTTCCACGTGCTCCTTCCGATAAATTATGCAATCATTGATGCATGCATGGTATCTAACGTGTGGCAGATCAAGAGGGCACACGATCTTCTTGGCCTCATCAACACTAGTAGGACATAGATTCCCAGTGGGAAGAACATCCTTTAGGTACTTGAGATGCTCATCGAGGCTAGTGTCGGTCCATTTGTTTTTAGCCTTCGTCTTCAGGAGTTGGAGCGTGAAACTCAAGCGGGTCACCTCAGGATTGCAACCATCATACAATGGAGTGTTCGAGTCTACCACCAGTTGCTCCAGCTTAGCCTCCTCTCTAGAAGCAGCTCTCTCAGTACTCGTCTCCTTGCGGAGCAATGCTTGAACATGAGGGTCCCGCACGATTGAACTTAGTACCGATGAACTCTGTTGCGTGGAGTCCACGTCGTTCTCTCTGCCGCCATGTCCGCCCCCCTCTCCGCCGCTATGTCCGGCCTCTTCCCCGCCGCCATTATCGATCATCTCTTCGTCTTGCCCCGTGTCATCATTGCCTGCCCTGTCGGCGTCCTCAACATCATCATCCTCATCTTCAATTATCCACCGAGTATAGCCATCCATGAAACCAGTCATGAGCAGGTGCGCTTCGACACGACCATCGTCATGGGGGTCGAGCCAAACTATTCCTTTGCATTTTCGACATGGACATAAAACCTCTGTCCGGTTATTTTCTTTCATGTCCTGCACCGCCGACCGCAACCACCTGTCCACCATCGTTCCGCTGACCTTAGTGAACGTCTGCACGGAAATAAAAAACAAATTGATTATAAAAATGCGTGCATGCATCAAAGTCATACAAAATTTTGGCATGACCTTCCCTAAAAATAGGACATATATAGATCTAGAGTTTGCCCGAAATTCGCCAAAATGGAAATAAACCAACATTTCGGAAAAACATAGGCAACTCAAAAGCACAATTTGGCGTCAACTCATGCCACACACACAATTTCCATCATATCTTGCAATTATGATGAGGACATGACTACCTTGGATACGACCAAAAATATTGCATACATGCATATTTGTCAGGTGATTTCTAGTGCAAACTATTCAATAATCTATTTATGTTATCCAGAACAAAAATACTTCACACACTTTTGTGTTTTGTCTAATTGCAGGTGTATGGGATATTTGTACAATTCACATATGAAGATAAGGGAGAAAGAGATGTTTAAGTGCTGTTCAAAAAGTTCTTTCACGTCACTTTTGGGCCAAGAGAAGATAGAGTCCAAGTCTCTCACGTTCTGGATTCAGATTCGGACTACACAGACATACCTAACTCAAAACGCAAACAACTTTTTCATACGGACTCCGAATTGGGTGATTCATTTTTTGTTGGATTCTAGATTTCGTGCTCTTTGCAGTCCAATTGGATTCACCTTCAACTTCATCCGGAGCGTTGAGATATCGACGAAACAATCAGACGCTGCAGTAGAATCCGAGTCAAACAACAAGTCCAAAAGGTGTTGCATCACCTCCACTTGGGCCCATTGGCCTTGTACGACCTAGGGTTAGTTTTAGGCTGCGTTGGGACGTCCTCCCACCTCCTAGGCCGCCACCCCTTGCTCCTATATAAGTAGATCCATCTAGTAGCTTTTCCCTTGGGGTTTGTTTAGTTAAAAGTTAGCCATTGCAACTTCGTGTACTTCGTTTGTGTCCAACGACCAGACCAAGACCGCTTAAGGATCCCCACCTTTACCAATACTTCATACATATTCGCAATATTCAGATTGCTTTTATCATATTCTTGCTCGTTCTTCGATTGCTTGCATGAATAGACCTTCATGGTCAGGTTGATCGTGCTCCGACGTGGTCAATAACCTCAGGAGATTGGTTTAGCGATTGCTAAGGTGCAACATCGTGCACGTTTGTAGTCGGATCGTCAAAGTCGTCTCCACCAAATCGATAGTTATCATCTCATCAAAAGATCGGGACACCCCGCCTCTATCAAGTGGTATCAGTTTTCAGGTTGCTCGGTGAGAATTTCTAGTTTTCCCTAGATTAGATTTATTTTCTTACCATAGCCATTGCAAAAAAAGATAGATTTTTTGGTGGTTTGAACCATGATATTCAGGCAAGATTTAGGTATATTCCTCGTTGCATTACTGGTATGTATGTTCGTGCTTGTACCTTTGAGAGACAGCTACAGGAGGATGCATTGGGTGACTACAACAACTACTATTCCAATTCATGCTCACTACCATCCGTTGATTCCTCTACCGTTGCACCTACTAGAGCAGCCACACCTCAGATTGTGAGTGCGACATCATCTCAAGTGTATGGTGCATTGTCATTGTCCATACCGACATCAGCTACGTCTTTGCGACAATGTAGCAGTATATGTATGGATGATATAACTTCACATGAGAATGATGCATCCCTAATTAACTTAAATACATCATGTGTTGAGTTACCTGTTGCTTTGAGCACGCCACCTATTTTAGAGAATCATGTTACTACCATGAATGCATCATGTGATCAAACAACTGAAATACCAACAATTTTGAGTGCACCCATTGAATTAACTATTGATGCAAAAGAACCAATGTTTAATCATTTTGACATGACCTCTAATCTTGGCGATGATTCTGTGTCCAATAACTATTGATGGAAAAGAACCAATGTTTTGCGTGCACGCGCTACTGCTAATTAGCAGTAGCGCTTCTTTTTGAGGCGCGCTGCTACTAAGATTCTGTGTATAAGGTTTTCCCTAGTAGTGTAATGACAAGTAGTAAATACCATATCATATAGCCTACATACCTAAGGAATAGTTTTATAAATTACCTTAAAATATGGGTCAACCCGATGATTTCCTGCAATTTTTGTGGGGGTCTCCAATGATGGTGGCCGTATATAATCATTATGAAGCTCGCCTATGGCGTGAAGAGCCTTTCTAAAATAGACGCTGGTTGTGCCGTATGATCTACCAAAATTGGGTGACACAACCCTATTCCGAAGGTTATGCCCAACTGTATGCAAAAACATCGCTAATTGTTGCTCCACAGTAACCTGTGGACTATCTTCTAGCAACTCGTGATCCCTCATTATGCCACACAAATTAAAAAACATAGCTCTTTCAAACCTTAACATGTTTTTACACAACACATCACTTTGCCATATTTTTGGGTTTAGATAATCAAATCTGATTCGATCTCTTTCATGCATTGGCCCATAGGTAATGTGTGGTCTTCTTTTCCTTATTACAGCCCGAACAATGACTGCCATTGCAGCTAGTGCAACAAAAACAACAGCTCCCCTAACCATCCTTTTTCTTTTGTTCATCTTCTTGACCATCTACAAGTGATGCATACTATCAAAAATATGACTACCAATGATGCTTACATCAACATATATATTGCAAAGATACACTGGACATCATGTATTTTGGTACAAATTAGGATAAGAGACCACTGATTCTAACAACATAAAGCAACAAAAGTGAATCACCAACAACCATGAGTCATCACAATAAGTCTCCATCTCTCTGTATCATTCTCGGTTGGAATATACATGAGCAACAACATATAGAAGAGGAAGTGATTGATGGTTTTACCTTCAGACTGAGGTGTTGTGCTGTGCCTCTACTGCTGCTGTCAGCTTGCCGGAAGGCGTTGCCACCCCGCTGCTAATCCTCTACAAGCCGCCGCAACAAGATCCAGACCGAGCCCCCCCTGTTCTACTGTAGATCGCAAGAGGAAAGAAAGGGCTTAGCGGGCGGCGGGAAGGGAGGAACCAGCCGGCGGTGAAGGCAGGAATCGGCCGGCGGGAAGGGAGGAACCAGCCGGCGCCGCTCAGATCGGTGGAGGGGGGAGAGAGGAGGGGAGGTGGCGCACCTGGGAGGCGAGGCGATAGGGCTGCGAGAGTGCAAAGGTGAGAGGTTCCGCGTGGTTTGGCCGTTTTTGAGGTCTCACCTCGTTCCGCATTTGGGCCGAATATTCGGTCCGGGGGAATGGGTGGGTGTCATTCCACTTGTCTAACCGAACGTGAAAACGAGGCCTGGTAATGGGCCAGACCCATGCCATTCCGGTCCATGACTCCAACCAAACACACCCAAAAACGATATTCAAGGCAATGATCATGTATATAGGCATCACTACTAGTCCGACTCCTGCCTGCATCTACTACTAGTCCTTCACACATCGACCACTATCTAGCATGCATCTAGAGTATTAAGTTCATAAATAATGGAGTAACGCCTTAAGCAACATGACATGATGTAGACAAAGTAAACCCAATCAATATGAATAAACTCCATATTTTTATCATTAATGGCAACGATACAAATATGTGTCATGTCCCTTTCCATCACTGGGATTGAGCACCGCAAGATCAAACCGATCACAAATCACCACTCCCATTACAAGATAAATCAATCTAGTTGACTAAACCAAATAGATAGATTGGAGAGAAATACAAAGCTATAACAATCATGCATATAAGAAACTCAAATTATATTCATGAAGAATCTGATCATAAACCCACAATTCATCGAATCGCAACAAACACAACGCAAAAAAGGATTACACCAAATAGATCTCCAAGAACATCGAGGAGAACATTGTATTGAAGATCAAAGAGAGAGAAGAAGCCATCTAGCTACTAGCCATGGACCCGTAGGTCTGTGGTAAACTACTCACACATCATTGGAAGGGTAGCAAGGTTGATGTAGAGGCCCTCCATGATCGATTCCCCCTCCGGCAAAGTACCGGAAAAGGTCTCCAAATGGGATCTCCGAAGAACAGAAACTTGCATTGGTGGAAAAAAATATTTGGGTGGTTCTCTGATGTATTGGGAATATTTGGGATTTATAGAAGTGGAATTAGGTCAAGATGTGCCACGAGGGGCCCATAAGCCTGGGGTGCGCCTTGCAGCTTGTCACTCCCTCGTGGCTCCGCAGATCTTCTCTCGAACCATCCAGGGTCCCTTCTGGTTCAGAAAAAAATGTCAAAAAGTTCCGTAGCGTTTGGACTTCGTTTGGTATAGATTTTCTGAAAAGCCAAAAACAAGCAAAAAACAGCAACTGGCACTGGGCACTAGGTTAATTGGTTAGTCCCAAAAAATGATATATAATTGCATAATAAACATCCAAGATAGATACTGTAATAGCATGAACAATCAAAAAATATAGATATGTTGGAGACGTATCAACATCCCTAAGCTTAATTCATGCTCGTCCTCGAGTAGGTAGATGATAAAAACAGAATTTTTTATATCGAATGCTACCTATCATATTCATCATGTAATCTCTTTTGTGGTATGAATATTTAGATCTGAATGATTCAAAGCAATAGTCTATAATTTTACATAAGGACATCAATACTCAGGCATGCCAACAAACAATCACGCCTTTCAAAGTATCAATGCTAAAGAATGCTATCCGTACAAAATCATATAGCCTTTTCATGCTTCGTCTTAACACAAAGTATAAATCATGCACTACCCCGCCAGGTGTTAGCCAAGCAATTGATTCATACTTATTTAATGCACTTCAACTTTTTCAACCCCCACGCAATAGATGAGCGCAAGCCATGCATATAGCACTATGGATGGAATAGAGTATGGTGGTAGAGATGATATGGATAAGACAAAAAAGAAAGAAGTCTCACATTGACAAGGCTAATCAACGGGCTATGGATATGGCCATCAATTATGTCAATGCAAGGAGTTGGGATTGCCATGCAACAGATGCACTAATAGCTAAAAGTGTATGGAACTTCAAAATAAAAACTAAGTGGGTGTGCATAGAACTTGCCTGCTCATGAAGACCTCGGGCATTTGAGGAGGCCAATCATTGAAATATACAAGCCAAGTTCTATAATGAAAAATTTCCACTAGTATATGAAAATGAAATCATATGAGACTCTCTATATGAAAAACATGATGCTACTTCGAAGCACAAGTGTGGAAAAAGATAGTAACATTGCCCCTTCTCTCTTTTTCTCTCAGGCACTTTTTGGCCTCTTTTTTCTGGGCTCTTCCTAGTCTTTTTTATTTCCTCACTTGGGACAATGCTCTACTAATGAATAATGATGATCATAACACTTCTATTTACTTACAACTCAAAATTACAACTCGATACTAGAACAAAATATGACTATATGAATGCCTCTGGTGGTGTAGCAGGATGTGCCATGATCTAGCGTAACATGTATAAAAAATGATGAAGGGTGGCTGAGCCACAAATATTATGTGAGCTATATGATCATGCAAAGCAATATGACAATGATGATGTGTGTCATAATAACGAAATGGTGGAAGTTGCATGGCAATATATCTCGGAATTGCTATGGAGATGCCATAATAGGTAGGTATGGTGGATGTTTTGAGGAAGATATAAGGAGGTATATGTGTGATAGAGCGTATCATATCACGGGGTTTAGATGCACTGGCAAACTTTGCACCATATCTTGAGGTGAGAAAGGGCAATGCATGATACCGAAGAGGCTAGCAAATGGCAGAAAGATGAGAGTGTGTATAATTCATGGACTCACATTAGTCATAAAGAACTCACATACTTATTGCAAAAGTTTATTAGCCCTCGAAGCAAAGTACTACTATGGGCTTGATGAAGTGGAAAAGGGAAAAGATCTCAATCAAGTATCTATTTGGCGATCTCCCTTTTTCATTATCTATTAGTGTGTCATTCGCGCCATCTATCCCAAGATGGGTGACAAAGGTTCCTTTAACGGGTATTGTATTGATCTCATGTATTGTCTCTGTGAGAATCCCAATGGAAAGATCAATATTCGTCACTTCCTGTGGCATGAGATTCGTCTTGCTAGTCTTCAATACAAGCGGGCCTTTCCTCATGCTCCTTTTCCTCAGGCCTTCATTGAGAGTATTGCTCCTTTTCCCATTGCTCGGACTCATGTTCATCCACGATGGGTCATTCCACCTCATATGGCGGATGATTGGGCTCCCAAGAAATCCTTAACTGCTCGAAGGTCCGCTGCTCAGTCTGGCCCTACTCCCCCTAGCTCGGGGTCTTTCGGCCGCATTGTTCGCTTTCTCGGGAAGGCCCATTTAGCAATGATGAAGGCCTTCTCCTTCCACTGTTCTCAAAACCATGATGTGGTCACTCGCATGGTCTCTTCTAGAATGCTTTGAAGGCTTGTCTGAGAGCCTCCGGAGCCACAGATGTGAGTGAGGATGAGCGTCTTCCTGATGCTCCTCCTTCCGACTTTGGGTTCCCTTCTGGTCCTGAATGGGAAGATTTCTTTACGAGGCAGGAGGCAGTGGTGTCCATGGCGACGACGATGACAGTGATGATCTCTGAGAATGTGGTGGCTTTTGCGGCGCCTTCCCCTTTTGGGTACTTGATGCCAAGGGGGAGGAGATTTATCATAGACTTATCTTACCTCTCTATTATTTATGTATGATGAACCACTATGTTGAGCTCTTTGGACCATTATGTCTTATGTGTTAAGTTGAACCACTATGTTGTGATATATGTGTTCTTAACATTATGCTATCTATGTATGTTGAGATGAGCTCTATGGTGTACTATTTGTATGATACCATTTTGTGCTATGAAATGTTCTATGTGCCTTTTATCAAGTAATTATGAGCTCATGACCATATTCAGTTTTACTATGCATACAATAAGGGGGAGCTCAATTACAAATCTCTCATAAGCTTCATTAGTCTATTTATTTTGAGAGCTATATGTATGTTGTCATCAACTACCAAAAAGGGGGAGATTGAAAGTGCAATCATGCCCTTAATCATATTTTGATAGTGGTTGACAACATACATATAGGGAACTAATCAATTCTGTCAAGTGTGTCTCGGTTTTGTTCTCGAAAGATATTAGTGTGGTTAAAAACTGACATATCCAAGATACTCAAAGGACGGAGAAACAAGACACAAAGCTTAGATCTTTATTTGTTTTCCTTTTTGTTTGAGTATAGGGATCCCGCACTATTAAGAGGGGATCACTAGTTCTCGCAAAATACTTGCTCAAAATCTAGGATAAAATCTCTTAGATAGTGTTCCTATCTTAGATATGCTTTTTGGCCTCTGTTGTCGTCCGGGCAACCGAAAGTCTCCGGGCGTCCGGTGCTTCCCCGTCCTCCGGATGTCCGCTGCTCTCTGGATGTCTGGTGCCATGATGTCTACTACACAACCTTCTTCTTGTAGACGTTGTTGGGCCTCCAAGTGCAGAGGTTTGTAGGACAGTAGCAAATTTCCCTCAAGTAGATGACCTAAGGTTTATCAATCCGCAGGAGGCGTAGGATGAAGATGGTCTCTCTCAAACAACCTTGCAACCAAATAACAAAGAGTCTCTTGTGTCCCCAACACACCCAATACAATGGTAAATTGTATAGGTGCACTAGTTCGGCGAAGAGATGGTGATACAAGTGCAATAGGGATGGTAGAGAAAGGTATTTTCAATCTGAAATTATAAAAACAGCAAGGTAGCAAGTGATAAAAGTGAGTGTAAACGGTATTGCAATGGTAGGAAACAAGGCCTAAGGTTCATACTTTCACTAGTGCAAGTTCTCTCAACAATAATAACATAGATAGATCATATATCAATCCCTCAACATGCAACAAAGATTTACTCCAAAGCCACTAATAGCGGAGAACAAACGAAGAGATTATGGTAGGGTACGGAACCACCTCAAAGTTATTCTTTCGGATCAATCTATTCAAGAGTTCGTACTAGAATAACACCTTAAGACACAAATCAACCAAAACCCTAATGTCACCTAGATACTCCATTGTCACCTCAAGTATCCATGTGCATGATTATACGACATGCATCACACAATCTCAGATTCATCTATTCAACCAACACAAAGTACTTCAAAGAGTGCCCCAAAGTTCCTACCAGAGAGTCAAGAATGTGTGCCAACCCCTATGCATAGGTTCATGGGCGGAACCCGCAAGTTGGTCACCAAAACATACATCAAGTGGCACATGATATCCCATTGTCACCACAGATAAGCACGACAAGACATACATCAAGTGTTCTCATAAAAGACTCAATCCGACAAGATAACTTCAAAGGGAAAACTCAATTCATCACAAGAGAGTAGAGGGGGAGAAACATCATAAGATCCAACTATAATAGCAAAGCTCGGGATACATCAAGATCGTGCCATAGAGGGAACGCGAGAGAGAACACGAGAGAGAGAGAGATCAAACACATAGCTACTGGTACATACCCTCAGCCTCGAGGGTGAACTACTCCCTCCTCGTCATGGATAGCGCCGGGATGATGAAGATGGCCACCAGTGAAGGATCCCCCCTCCGGCAGGGTGCCGGGAAGGGTTCCCAAGAGGTTTCTCGTGGCTACACAGGCTTGCGGTGGCGGAACTCCCAATCTATCTTGATTTCTGATGTTTTTAGGGTACATAGGCTTATATAGGCGAAAGAAGTCGGTTGGGGGATGATACGTCCATTTTGCATCATGCTTTTATATCAATATTTATTGCATTATGGGCTGTTATTACACATTATATCTCAATACTTATGGCTATTCTCTCTTATTTCACAAGGTTTACCATGAAGAGGGGGGATGCCGGCAACTGGAATTCTGGCTGGAAAAGGAGTAAACGTTGGAAACCTATTCTGCACAACTCCAAAAGTCCTGAAACTCCACGAAACAACCTTTTGGAATTTATAAGAATTTCTGAGCAAAAGAAATAGGCCAAGGGCCCACACCCTGTCCAGGAGACAGGGGGCGCGCCCCCCCTATAGGGCGCGCCCCTATCTCCTGGGCCCCCTGGTGGGCCTCCGGCGTCCATCTTCTGCTATATCATCACTTTTACCCTGAAAAAAATCATGGGCAAGCTTACGGGACGAAACTCCGCCACCACGAGGCGGAACCTTGGCGAAACCAATCTAGGGCTCTGGCAGAGCTGTTCTGCCGGGGACACTTCCCTCCGGGAGGGGGAAATCATCACCAACGTCATCACCAATGATCCTCTCATCGGGAGGGGGTCAATCTCCATCAACATCTTCACCAGCACCATCTCCTCTCAAACCCTAGTTCATCTCTTGTATCCAATCTTGTATCCAAAACCACAAATTGGTACCTGTGGGTTGCTAGTAGTGTTGATTACTCCTTGTAGTTGATACGTATTGGTTTACTTGGTGGAAGATCATATGTTCAGATCCTTAATGCATATTATTACACCTCTGATTATGAACATGAATATGCTTTGTGAGTAGTTACTTTAGTTCCCGAGGACATGGGTGAAGTCGTGCTATTAGTAGTCATGTGAATTTGGTATTCGTTCGATATTTTGATGAGATGAATGTTGTCTTCTCCTCTAGTGCTGTCATGTGAACGTCGACTACATGACACTTCACCATTATTGGGCCTAGAGGAGGGCATAGGGAAGTAATAAGTAGATGATGGGTTGCTAGAGTGACAGAAGCTTAAACCCTAGTTTATGCGTTGCTTCGTTAGGGGCTGATTTGGATCCACATATTTCATGCTATGGTTAGGTTTACCTTAATACTTTTGTTGTAGTTGAGGATGCTTGCAATAGGGGTTAGTCATAAGTGGGATGCTTGTCCAAGTAAGGGCAGTACCCAAGCACCGGTCCACCCATATATCAAATTATCAAAGTACTGAACGCGAATCATATGAGCGTGATGAAAACTAGCTTGATGATAATTTCCAATGTGTCCTCGGGAGCTCCTTTATTATTATTAGAAATTGTCCAGGTTTATCCATTGCTACATAAAGTACTGGGCCACCTTGCTGCACCTTATTTACTTTGTTTACTTGTTACTCGTTACTATTTATCTTATCACAAAACTATCTATCACCTACAATTTCAGTGCTTGCAGAAAACCTTACTGAAAACCGCTTATCATTTCCTTCTGCTCCTCGTTGGGTTCGACACTCTTACTTATCGAAATGACTACGATAGATCCCCTACACTTGTGGGTCATCAAGACTCTTTTCTGGCGCCGTTGGCGGGGAGTGTAGCGCTTTTGGTGAGTGGAACTTGGTAAGGAAACATTTATATAGTGTGCTGAAATTTTCTGTTACTTGTCACTATGAAAACTAATCCTATGAGGGGCTTGTTTGGGGCATCTTTGCCCCAACCAGAAGAGCAAAGAGTTTCTCCTCAACCTACTGAACTTTATGAAAATATTTACTTTGAGATTCCTTCGGGTATGATAGAGAAACTGCTAGCTAATCCATTTGTAGGAGATGGAACATTGCATCCCGATTTACACCTTATCTTTGTGGATGAAGTTTGTGGATTATTTAAGCTTGCAGGTATTCCCGATGATGTTGTTAAAAGGAAGGTCTTCCCTTTATCTTTGAAGGGAGATGCATTGTCATGGTTTAGGCTATGTGATGATATGGGATCTTGGAATTATAAGCGATTGAAGATGGAATTTCACCAGAAGTTTTATCTTATGCATCTTGTTCATCGTGATCGTAATTACATATATAATTTCTGGCCTCGCGAAGTAGAAAGCATCGCTCAAGCTTGGGGGAGGCTTAAGTCAATGTTATATTCAAGCCCCAATCATGAGCTCTCTCGGGAAATGATTATTCAAAAAATTTATGCTCGGCTTTCTCTTGATAATCGCAACCTGCTCGATACTTCCTGTGCTGGTTCTTATATGCTGAAGACTATTGATTTCAAATGGGACTTATTGGAAAGAATTAAAGCAACTCTGAAGATTGGGGTTTCGACGATGGTAAGGAGTCAGGTATGACACCTAAGTTCGATTGTGTTAAATCTTTTATGGATACCGATGTTTTTCGTGGATTTAGCGCTAAGTATGGACTTGACTCTGAGATAGTAGCTACTTTTTGTGAATCTTTTGTTACTCACGTTGATCTCCCTAAATAGAAGTGGTTTAAATATAATCCTCCTGTTGAAGTTAAAGTAGTTGCACCTATTACAGCCGAAGAAAAGACTATTACCTATAGTGATCCTATTGTTCCTACTGCTTATGTTGAAAAACCTCTTTTTCCTGTTAGGATAAAGGATCATGCTAAAGCTTCGACTGTTGTTCGTAAGAGTAATACTAGGACTTATACACCTCCTGAGCAAATTAATGTTGAACCTAGTATTGCTATGGTTAAAGATCTCTTGGATGAGGACTTAGATGGGCATGTTATTTCTTTCTTGGGCGAGACTGCTAATATTGCTAGGCCTGACACTAAGACACGTAGACCTGTCGTAGGCATGCCTGTTATTTCTGTTAAAATAGGAGATCATTGTTATCATGGCTTATGTGAGATATGGGTGCTAGTGCTAGTGCTATACTTTATGATCTTTATAAAGAAATTATGCACGACATTGCACCCGTTGAATTAGAAGACATTGATGTTACTATTAAGCTTGCTAATAGGGATACCATTAAACCTATTGGGATTGTTAGAGATGTTGAAGTTTTGTGTGGGAAGGTTAAATACCCTGCTGATTTCCTTGTTCTTGGTTACCCACAAGATGATTTTTGTCCCATTATTTTTGGTAGACCCTTCTTGAATACTGCTAGTGCTAAGATTAATTGTGAAAAGTATATTGTCACTGTTGGCATAGATGGTATGTCTCATGAGTTTAATTTCGCTAAGTTTAGTAGACAACCTCGTGAAAGGGAACCACCTAGCAAGGATGAGATTATAGGTCTTGCTTCCATTGCTGTTCCTCCAACTGATCCGTTAGAACAATATTTGCTAGACCATGAAAATGATATGTTTATGAGGGAAAGGGAAGAAATCGATAAAGTGTTCCTTAAACAGGAGCCTATGCTGAAACATAACCTTCCCGTTGAAATTCTTGGGGATCCCCCTCCACCCAAGGGTGATCCTGTGTTTGAACTCAAACCATTACCTGATAATCTTAAGTATGCTTATCTTGATGAAAAAGTAATATATCTTGTTATTATTAGCGCTAACCTTTCAGAGAAAGAAGAAGAAAGTTTATTGAAAACTCTGAAGAAGCACCGAGCTGCTATTGGATATACTCTGGATGATCTTAAGGGCGTTAGTCCCACGCTATGTCAACACAAAATTACATTGGAGGACAATGCCAAACCAGTTAGAGATCCTCAAAGACGATTAAATCCCAAGATGAAGGAAGTGGTAAGAAAGGAGATACTAAAGCTCCTTGAGGCAGGTATTATTTATCCCGTTGCTGATAGTGAATGGGTAAGCCATGTCCATTGTGTCCCTAAAAAGGGAGGTATTACCATCGTTCCTAATGATAAAGATGAATTGATCCCACAAAGAATTATTACAGGTTATAGATGGTAATTGATTTCCGTAAGTTAAATAAAGCTACCAAGAAAGATCATTACCCTTTACCTTTTATTGATCAAATGCTAGAAAGGGTATCCAAACACACACATTTTTGCTTTCTAGATGGTTATTCTGGTTTCTCTCAGATACCTGTGTCAGGGAAGGATCAATCTAAAACAACTTTTACTTGCCCTTTTGGTACTTTTGCTTTTAGACGTATGCCTTTTGGTTTATGTAATGCACCTGCTACCTTTCAAAGATGCATGATGGCTATATTCTCTGATTTTTGTGAAAAGATTTGTGAGGTATTCATGGACGACTTCTCCGTCTATGGATCCTCTTTTGATGATTGTTTGAGCAACCTTGATCGAGTTTTGTAGAGATGCGAAGACACTAGTCTCATCCTGAATTGGGAAAACTGTCACTTTATGGTTAATGAAGGCATTGTCTTGGGGCACAAGATCTCCGAGAGAGGTATTGAAGTTGATAAAGCCAAAGTTGATGCTATTGAAAAGATGCCATGTCCCAAGGACATAAAATGTATAAGAAGTTTCCTTGGTCATGCCAGTTTTTATAGGAGGTTCATTAAGGACTTTTCTAAAATCTCTAGGCCTCTAACTAATTTATTGCAAAAAGATATTACTTTTGTCTTTGATGATGATTGTGTAGAAGCGTTCGAAGTGCTTAAGAAAGCTTTGATCACTGCACCTATTGTTTAGCCTCCTGATTGGAATTTACCTTCTGAAATTATGTGCGATGCTAGTGATTATGCTGTAGGTGTTGTTTTAGGGCAAAGAGTTGATAAGAAATTGAATGTTATCCAGTATGCTAGTAAGACTCTTGATACTGCCCATAGAAATTATGATACTACTGAAAAAGAGTTCTTAGCAGTTGTGTTTGCATGTGATAAGTTTAGACCTTATATTGTTGATTCTAAAGTTACTATTCACACTGATCATGCTGCTAGTAAATATCTTATGGAAAAGAAAGATGCTAAGCCTAGACTCATTAGATGGGTTCTCTTGCTCCAAGAATTTGACTTTCATATTATTGATAGAAAGGGAGCTGAGAACCCCGTTGCAGATAACTTGGCTAGGTTAGAGAATGTTCTTGATGACCCACTGCCTATTAATGATAGCTTTCCTGATGAACAATTAGCAGTCGTCAATGTTCCTCGTACTGCTCCATGGTATGCTAATTATGCTAATTACATTGTTGCTAAATATTTACCGCCTAGTTTCACATACCAGCAAAAGAAAAAGTTCTTTTATGATTTAAGACATTACTTCTGGGACGACCCACACCTTTATAAAGGAGTAGATGGTGTTATTAGACGTTGTGTGCCTGAGCATGAACAGGAACAGATTCTACGTAAGTGTCACTCTGAATCTTATGGAGGACACCATGCTGGAGATAGAACTGCACACAAGGTACTACAATCTGGTTTTTATTGGCATACTCTCTTCAAAGACGCTCGTAAGTTTTTCTTATCTTGTGATGAATGTCAAAGAATAGGTAACATTAGTAGACGTCAAGAAATGCCTATGAATTATTCTCTTGTTATTGAACCGTTTGATGTTTGGGGCTTTGATTATATGGGACCTTTTCCTGCCTCCAATGGTTATGCACATATTTTAGTTGCTGTTGATTACGTTACTAAGTGGATAGAAGCTATTCCAACTAGTAGTGCTGATCATAACACTTCTATTAAAAATGCTTAAAGAAGTTATCTTTCTGAGGTTTGGAGTCCCTAGATATCTTATGACTGATGGTGGTTCACATTTTATTCATGGTGCTTTCCGTAAGATGCTTGCTAAGTATGATGTCAATCATAGAATCACATCTCCTTATCATCCGCAGTCTAGTGGTCAAGTAGAGTTGAGCAACAGAGAGCTCAAATTAATTTTGCAAAAGACTGTGATTAGATCTAGAAAGAATTGGTCCAAAAAACTTGATGATCTATTATGGGCTTATAGAACTGCATACAAAAATCCTATGGGTATGTCTCCGTATAAAATGGTTTATGGAAAAGCATGTCATTTGCCTCTTGAACTGGAACATAAAGCATATTGGGCTATTAACGAGCTCAATTATGACTTCAAGCTTGCCGGTGAGAAGAGGTTATTTGATATTAGCTCACTTGATGAGTGGAGAACCCAAGCTTATGAGAATGCCAAGCTATTCAAAGAAAAAGTCAAACGTTAGCATGATAAGAGGATACAAAAGCATGAGTTTAACGTAGGAGATTATGTGTTATTATTCAAATCTCATTTAAGATTTTTTGCAGGAAAGCTTCTCTCTAAATGGGAAGGCTCCTACGTTATTGAGGAGGTCTATCGTTCTGTTGCCATAAAAATCAACAACTTCGAAGGCACAAGTCCGAGGGTGGTAAACGATCAAAAAATTAAACACTATATTTTAGGTAATCCTATCAATGTTGAAACTAATATTATTGAAGCCGTAACCCCTGAGGAATACACAAGGGACACTTTACAAAACATTCCAGACTCCGAAAAGGCATAGGTACGTGGTACAGTAAGTAAACCGACTCCAAAACAACTCCAATGGCAATTTTTATCAGTTTTGGAATATTTAAGAATTTTAGGAAGAAAGAAGTACTCCGAAAGGGACACGAGGCTCCCACGAGAGAGAAGGGCGCCCCCACTGTAGGGCGCGCCCCCTGTCTCATGGGCACCTCGTGTGCCTCCCGGACTCTATTTTCTTGCATATTACGTATTTTGGTTGGTAAAAATTCGTTATTTATACTCCCGAAGGTTTTGACCACCGTATCTTGCAAATATCCTCTTTTTTCGTTTTGAGCTGTTCCTGTTGCAGAATTAAGCAAGATGTCTTCTCAGGAGTCAGTTGGGGAGAGCCGGGTGTCTCACCCAATGCCAGGTCCAGGAGCGAATAACGTTGCCTACCACTTGGGCCATCAACGGAGGATGAGATAGAGGCTGGTTTGAAAAGGATTGATGCCATGGAAGAAGATCAAGAAGTCACCTCTCGCCTTTGAGCAGAATTCATGATGGGGGAACTACCTAGCGTGGCTGTTCCAACTTCGGTCATCCCTTCCAACTCTAGATTTCTTTCTGATGAGAATATGAAAAAGAGTTTCACTTGTTCTCCAGAAGCTATGCAGCATCCTTGGGTAAAAGGAGCTTTGGCCATTACGGGCAAGCTCCGTAAAGAAATTATGGATCTCAAACAACAAGTCAATAAGCTCGAGGAGGAGAACCGCATCCTGAAGGGCATCATCGCCAAGAAGATCATAATACCAACCGTGAAGAAGGAGAAATAGTCACATGGGTATGGGCACTCCCCTTGGCAATTGGCAATCTTGGGGGAGGTGCCCTGGTATCGTATCACCATCACACTCCTATCTTTACCATTTTATTTAGTTCGATCCTTTTAGTAGTATCTTGCTCTTGTAGATTGAAGTTTTGATATCAAGTAGTTTTGAGTTTTTGCTTAGTGATCTCTTTGTGTAATCAAGTCCGTGAGTTATCTGTAATAAAGATTAGTGTTGAGTCAAGGGCTTTGCTTTGTTGCTATGATCTTGAGAAAAATAGAAAGAATAGAAAGAATAAAAGAGTTCATATTGATCTTATGGATAGTGATAACTTCACACATAGAAAGTATGAGGCATAAAAATTGTTGGGAGTTAATGAACGTAGTTTTGGTGATCGTTGCAATCAATAGGAAGTAATAAGGGAAGAGATGTTCATATATAAATACACTATCTTGGACATCTTTTATGATTGTGAGCACTCATTAAGTATGACATGCTAAAAGAGTTGACGGCGGACAAGGAAGACAACGTAATGGTTTATGTTTTCTCACATATCAGTTAAAGTATGTTGTCATTGACCTTCCGAACATGTTGAGCTTGCCTTTCCCCCTCATGCTAGCAAAATTCCCAGCACCAATTAGAGATACTACTTGTGCTTCCAAATACCCTTAAACCCAGTTTTGCCATGAGAGTCCACCATATCTACCTATGGATTGAGTAAGATCCTTCAAGTAAGTTTTCATCGGTGCAAGCAATAAAAATTGCTCTGTAATTATGCATGATTTATTAGTGCGGAGAAAATAAGCTTTATACGATCTAGTTATGGAAGCAATAAAAGCGATGGACTGCATAATAAAGGTCCATACACAAGTGACATATAAAGTGACGTTCTTTTGTGCTAAGATTTTGTGTATCCAACCCTAAAAGCGCATGACAACCTCTGCTTCCCTCTGCGAAGGGCCTATCTTTTACTTCATGTTTTTAATTTATACTTTTATTTTACGCTTGAGTCAAGGTGATCTTCACCTTTCCCTTTTTCATTTTATCCTTTGGCAAGCTCCTCGTGTTTTAAAGATCTTGATATACATATCCAATTGGATGTTCGTTAGCATGGGCTATTATTGTTGACATCACCTAAAGGTGAATACGTTGGGAGGCAACACAATAAGCCCCTATCTTTCTCAGTGTCCGTCTGAAACTCCATAACCACAAGTATTGCGTGAGTGTTAGCAATTGTAGAAGACTATATGATAGTTGAGTATGTGGACTTGCTGCAAAGCTCGATTGTTGACTCTTTCTGATGTTATGATAAATTGCGATTGCTTCAATGACTGAGATTATAGTTTGTTAGTTCTTAATGAAGTTTGTGAACCATACTTGATATTGTGAATTGATTGTTACTTGAGCATAATAAATTATATGATGGAATCTTTATATGTTGCTGTTATAAGAATGATCATGATGCCCTCATGTCCGTATTTAATTTTTATCGACACCTCTATCTCTAAACATGTGAACATATTTTTCAATTTCGGCTTCCGCTTGAGGACAAGCGAGGTCTAAGCTTGGGGGAGTTGATACGTCCATTTTGCATCATGCTTTTATATCAATATTTATTGCATTATGGGCTGTTATTGCACATTATATCTCAATACTTATGGCTATTCTCTCTTATTTCACAAGGTTTACCATGAAGAGGGGGATGCCGGCAGCTGGAATTCTGGCTGGAAAAGGAGCAAACGTTGGAAACCTATTCTGCACAACTCCAAAAGTCCTGAAACTCCACGAAACAACTTTTTGGAATTTATAAGAATTTCTGAGCGAAAGAAATAGGGCAGGGGGCCCACACCCTATCCAGGAGACAGGGGGTGCCCCTATCTCCTGGGCCCCCTAGTGGGCCTCCGGCGTCCATCTTCTGCTATATCATCACTTTTACCCTGAAAAAAATCATGGGCAAGCTTACGGGACGAAACTCCGCCGCCATGAGGCGGAACCTTGGCGGAACCAATCTAGGGCTCTGGCAGAGCTGTTCTGCCGGGGACACTTCCCTCCGGGAGGGGGAAATCATCACCAACACCATCACCAACGATCCTCTCATTGGGAGGGGGTCAATCTCCATCAACATCTTCACCAGCACCATCTCATCTCAAACCCTAGTTCATATCTTGTATCCAAAACAACAAATTGGTACCTGTGGGTTGCTAGTAGTGTTGATTACTCCTTGTAGTTGATACTTATTGGTTTACTTGGTGGAAGATCATATGTTCAGATCCTTAATGCATGTTATTACACCTCTGATTATGAACATGAATATGCTTTGTGAGTAGTTACTTTAGTTCCTGAGGACATGGGTGAAGTCTTGCTATTAGTAGTCATGTGAATTTGGTATTCGTTCGATATTTTGATGAGATGAATGTTATCTTCTCCTCTAGTGGTTTCATGTGAACGTCGACTACATGAGATTTCACCATTATTGGGCCTAGAGGAGGGCATAGGGAAGTAATAAGTAGATGATGGGTTGCTAGAGTGATAGAAGCTTAAACCCTAGTTTATGCGTTGCTTCGTTAGGGGCTGATTTGGATCCACATGTTTCATGCTATGGTTAGGTTTACCTTAATACTTTTGTTGTAGTTGAGGATGCTTGCAATAGGGGTTAATCATAAGTGGGATGCTTGTCCAAGTAAGGGCAGTACCCAAGCACCGGTCCACCCACATATCAAATTATCAAAGTACCGAACGTGAATCATATGAGCGTGATGAAAACTAGCTTGACGATAATTCCCAATGTGTCCTCTGGAGCTCCTTTATTATTATTAGAAATTGTGCAGGCTTATCCTTTGCTACATAAAGGATTGGGCCACCTTGCTGCACCTTATTTACTTTGTTTACTTGTTACTCGTTACTATTTATCTTATCACAAAACTATCTATCACCTACAATATCAGTGCTTGCAGAAAACCTTATTGAAAACCGCTTATCATTTCCTTCTGCTCCTCGTTGGGTTCGACACTCTTACTTGTCGAAAGGACTACGATAGATCCCCTACACTTGTGGGTCCTCAAGACTCTTTTCTGGCACCGTTGCCGGGGAGTGTAGCGCTTTTGGTGAGTGGAACTTGGTAAGGAAACATTTATATAGTGTGCTGAAATTTTCTGTTACTTGTCACTATGGAAACTAATCCTATGAGGGGCTTGTTTGGGGCATCTTTTCCCCAACCAGAAGAGCAAAGAGTTTCTCCTCAACCTACTGAACTTTACGAAAATATTTACTTTGAGATTCCTTTGGGTATGATAGAGAAACTGCTAGCTAATCCATTTGCAGGAGATGGAACATTGCATCCCTATTTACACCTTATCTTTGTGGATGAAGTTTGTGGATTATTTAAGCTTGCAGGTATTCCCGATGATGTTGTTAAAAGGAAGGTCTTCCCTTTATCTTTGAAGGGAGATGCATTGACATGGTTTAGGCTTTGTGATGATACGGGATCTTGGAATTATAAGCGATTGAAGTTGGAATTTCATTAGAAGTTTTATCCTATGCATCTTGTTCATCGTGATCGCAATTACATATATAATTTCTGGCCTTGCGAAGGAGAAAGCATCACTCAAGTTGGGGGAGGCTTAAGTCAATGTTATATTCATGCGTCAATCATGAGCTCTCTCGGGAAATGATTATTCAAAATTTTTATGCTCGGCTTTCTCTTGATAATCACAACCTGCTCGATACTTCCTGTGCTGGTTCTTATATGCTGAAGACTATTGATTTCAAATGGGACTTATTGGAAAGAATTAAATGCAACTCTGAAGATTGGGGTTCCGACGATGGTAAGGAGTCAGGTATGACACCTAAGTTCGATTGTGTTAAATCTTTTATGGATACCGATGTTTTTCGTGGATTTAGCGCTAAGTATGGACTTGACTCTAAGATAGTAGCTACTTTTTGTGAATATTTTGCTACTCACGTTGATCTCCCTAAATAGAAGTGGTTTAAATATAATCCTCCTGTTGAAGTTAAAGTACTTGCACCTATTACAACGGAAGAAAAGACTATTACCTATAGTGATCCTATTGTTCCTACTGCTTATGTTGAAAAACCTCCTTTTCCTGTTAGGATAAAGGATCATGCTAAAGCTTCCACTGTTGTTCATAAGAGTAATACTAGGACTTATACACCTCCTGAGCAAATTAATGTTGAACCCAGTATTGCTATGGTTAAAGATCTCTTGGATGAGGACTTAGATGGGCATGTTATTTGTTTCTTGGGCGAGACTGCTAATATTGCTAGGCCTGACACTAAGACACGTAGACCTGTCGTAGGCATGCTTGTTATTTCTGTTAAAATAGGAGATCATTGTTATCATGGCTTTTGTGATATGGGTGCTAGTGCTAGTGCTATACCTTATGATCTTTATAAAGAAATTATGCATGACATTGCACCCATTGAATAATAAGACACTGATGTTACTATTAAGCTTGCTAATAGGGATACCATTAAATCTATTGGGATTGTTAGAGATGTTGAAGTTCTGTGTGGGAAGGTTAAATACCCTGCTGATTTCCTTGTTCTTGGTTCCCCACAAGATGATTTTTGTCCCATTATTTTTGGTAGACCCTTCTTGAACACTCCTAGTGCTCAGATTAATTGTGAAAAGTATATTGTCACTGTTGGCATGGATGGTATGTCTCATGAGTTTAATTTCGCTAAGTTTAGTAGACAACCTCGTGAAAGGGAACCACCTAGCAAGGATGAGATTATTGGTCTTGCTTCCATTGCTGTTCGTCCAACTGATCCATTAGAACAATATTTGCTAGACCGTGAAAATGATATGTTTATGAGGGAAAGGGAAGAAATAGATAAAGTGTTCCTTAAATAGGAGCCTATGCTGAAACATAACCTTCCTGTTGAAATTCTTGGGGATCCCCCTCCACCCAAGGGTGACCCCGTGTTTGAACTCAAACCATTACCTGATAATCTTAAGTATGCTTATCTTGATGAAAAAGAAATATATCCTGTTATTATTAGTGCTAACCTTTCAGAGAAAGAAGAAGAAAGATTATTGAAAACTCTGAAGAAGCACCGAGCTGCTATTGGATATACTCTGGATGATCTTAAGGGCATTAGTCCCACGCTATGTCAACACAAAATTACATTGGAGGATGATGTCAAACCAGTTAGAGATCCTCAAAGACGATTAAGTCCCAAGATGAAGGAAGTGGTAAGAAAGGAGATACTAAAGCTCCTTGAGGTAGGTATTATTTATCCCGTTGCTGATAGTGAATGGGTAAGCCCTATCCATTGTGTCCCTAAAAAGGAAGGTATTACCGTCGTTCCTAATGATAAAGATGAATTGATCCCACAAAGAATTATTACAGGTTATAGGATGGTAATTGATTTCCGTAAGTTAAATAAAGCTACCAAGAAAGATCATTGACCTTTACGTTTTATTGATCAAATGCTAGAAAGGGTATCCAAACACACACATTTCTGCTTTCTAGTTATTCTGGTTTCTCTCAGATACCTGTGTCAGCAAAGGATCAATCTAAAACTACTTTTACTTGCCCTTTTGGTACTTTTGCTTATAGACGTATGCCTTTTGGTTTATGTAATGCACCTGCTACCTTTCAAAGATGCATGATGGCTATATTCTCTGATTTTTGTGCAAAGATTTGTGAGGTATTCATGGACGACTTCTCCGTCTATGGATCCTCTTTTGATGATTGTTTGAGCAACCTTGATCGAGTTTTGCAGAGATGCGAAGACACTAGTCTCGTCCTGAATTGGGAAAACTGTCACTTTATGGTTAATGAAGGCATTGTCTTGGGGCACAAGATCTCCGAGAGAGGTACTGAAGTTGATAAAGCCAAAGTTGATGCTATTGAAAAGATGCCATGTCCCAAGGACATAAAAGGTATAAGAAGTTTCCTTGGTCATGCCGGTTTTTATAGGAGGTTCATTAAGGACTTTTCTAAAATCTCTAGGCCTCTGACTAATTTATTGCAAAAAGATATTCCTTTTTTCTTTGATGATGATTATGTAGAAGCGTTCGAAGTGCTTAAGAAAGCTTTGATCACTGCACCTATTGTTCAGCCTCCTGATTGGAATTTACCTTTTGAAATTATGTGTAATGCTAGTGATTATGCTATAGGTGCTGTTTTAGGGTAAAGAGTTGATAAGAAATTGAATGTTATCCAGTATGCTAGTAAGACTCTTGATACTGCCCATAGAAATTATGCTACTTCTGAAAAAGAGTTCTTAGCAGTTGTGTTTGCATGTGATAAGTTTAGACCTTATATTGTTGATTCCAAAGTTACTATTCACACTGATCATGCTGCTATTAAATATCTTATGGAAAAGAAAGATGCTAAGCCTAGACTCATTAGATGGGTTCTCTTGCTCCAAGAATTTGACTTGCATATTATTGATAGAAAGGGAGCTGAGAACCCCGTTGCAGATAACTTGTCTAGGTTAGAGAATGTTCTTGATGACCCACTACCTATTAATGATAGCTTTCCTGATGAACAATTAGCGGTCGTCAATGTTTCTCGTACTGCTCCATGGTATGATGATTATGCTAATTACATTATTGCTAAATATTTATCGCCTAGTTTCACATACCAGCAAAAGAAAAAGTTCTTTTATGATTTAAGACATTACTTCTGGGACGACCCACACCTTTATAAAGAAGGAGTATATGGTGTTATTAGACGTTGTGTGCCTGTCATGGACATGAACAGACTCTACGTAAGTGTCACTCTGAATCTTATGGAGGACACCACGCTGAAGATAGAACTGCACACAAGGTACTACAATCTGGTTTTTATTGGCCTACTCTCTTCAAAGATGCTCGTAAGTTTGTCTTATCTTGTGATGAATGTCAATGAATAGGGAACATTAGTAGACGTCAAGAAATGCCTATGAATTATTCTCTTGTTATTGAACCGTTTGATGTTTGGGGCTTTGATTATATGGGACCTTTTCCTGCCTCCAATGGTTATGCACATATTTTAGTTGCTGTTGATTACGTTACTAAGTGGGTAGAAGCTATTCCAACTAGTAGTGCTGATCATAACACTTCTATTAAAATGCTTAAAGAAGTTATATTTCCGAGGTTTGGAGTCCCTAGATATCTTATGACTGATGGTGGTTCACATTTTATTCATGGTGCTTTCCGTAAGATGCTTGCTAAGTATGATGTCAATCATAGAATCGCATCTCCTTATCATCCGCAGTCGTGGTCAACTAGAGTTGAGCAACAGAGAGCTCAAATTAATTTTGCAAAAGACTGTGAATAGATCTAGAAAGAATAGGTCCAAAAAACTTGATGATGCATTATGGGCTTATAGAACTGCATACAAAAATCCTATGGGTATGTCTCCGTGTAAAATGGTTTATGGAAAAGCATGTCATTTGCCTCTTGAACTGGAACATAAATCATATTGGGCTATTAAAGAGCTCAATTATGACTTCAAGCTTGCCGGTGAGAAGAGGTTATTTGATATTATCTCACTCGATGAGTGGAGAACCCAAGCTTATGAGAATGCCAAGCTATTCAAAGAAAAAGTCAAACGCTGGCATGATAAGACGATACAAAAGCGTGAGTTTAACGTAGGAGATTATGTGTTATTATTCAACTCTCGTTTAAGATTTTTTGCAGGAAAGATTCTCTCTAAATGGGAAGGCCCCTATGTTATCGAGGAGGTCTATCGTTCTGGTGCCATAAAAATCAACTATTTCGAAGGCACAAGTTCGAGGGTGATAAACGGTCAAAGAATTAAACACTATATTTCAGGTAATCCTATCAATGTTGAAACTAATATTATTGAAACCGTAAGCCCTGAGGAATACATAAGGGACACTTTCCAGAATGTTCCAGACTCCGAAAAACCATAGGTACGTGGTACGGTAAGTGATGGAGTCCTGGACTAGGGGGTGTCCGGATAGCCGAACTATCATCATCGACCGGACTCCAAGACTATGAAGATACATGATTGAAGACTTCGTCCCGTGTCCGGATGGGACTTTCCTTGGCGTGGAAGGCAAGCTTGGCGATACGGATATGTAGATCTCCTACCATTGTAACCGACTCTGTGTAACCCTAGCCCTCTCCGGTGTCTATATAAACCGGATGGTTTTAGTCCATAGGACGAACAACAATCATACCATAGGCTAGCTTCTAGGGTTTAGCCTCCTTGATCTCGTGGTAGATCTACTCTTGTAGTACCCACATCATCAATATGAATAAAGAAGGACGTAGGGTTTTACCTCCATCAAGAGGGCCCGAACCTGGGTAAAACATTGTGTCCCTTGTCTCTTGTTACCATCCGCCTAGACGCACAGTTCGGGACCCCCTACCCGAGATCCGCCGGTTTTGACACCGACATTGGTGCTTTCATTGAGAGTTCCTCTGTGTCGTCACCGATAGGCTCGATGGCTTCTTCGATCGTCGACAACGACGCAGTCCAGGGTGAGACTTTTCTCCCCCGACAGATCTTCGTATTCGGCGGCTTTGCACTGCGGGCCAATTCGCTTGGCCATCTAGAGCAGATCGAAAGCTACGCCCCTGGCCGTCAGGTCAGATTTGGAAGTTTGAACTTCACGGCTGACATCCGCGGAGACTTGATCTTTGATGGATTCGAGCCACAGTCGAGCGCGCCGCACTATCACGATGGGCATGATTTAGCTCTGCAGCCGGACAGTGCCCTGGAGGCCGCACATGAGCCCGCTCCGACCCTCGATTCGGAGCCGACCGTGCAGATCGAGGACGGGTGGCTAGACACCGCCTCGGGGGCTGCAACCTCTACGGCGATGGAGCCGAATACTGACCTTATCCCTTGTGAAGCTCATGACTCCGAGGTGCCGGACTCCTCGCCGGACTCCGAACCTCCCGCGCCCCCTCCAATCGAATCCGATTGGGCTCCGATCATGGAGTTCACCGCTGCGGACATCTTTCAACACTCACCTTTCGGCGACATCCTGAGTTCACTAAAGTATCTCTCATTATCAGGAGAGACCTGGCCGGACTACGGGCAGGACGGTTGGGATGCGGACGACGAAGAAATTCAAGGCCCACCCACCACCCACTTAGTAGCCACTGTCGACGATCTAACCGACATGCTAGACTTCGACTCCGAAGACATCGACGGTATGGACGACGATGCCGGAGACGACCAAGAACCAGCGCCTACTGGGCACTGGAAAGCCACCTCAACTCACGACGTATACATGGTGGATACACCAAAAGGAAGCGATAACAGGAACAACGGGACATGGCGAAGGACAACTCCCCCGATAAACAACCAAAACGGCCACGCAAGTGCCGCTCGAAGTCCTGCCTCGATAACAACGGCACCCATACTGACCCAGCCTTAGAGCAGGGCAAAGTAGTGGACGACGAACATGCCACCAAGCAACCATCCAAACAGGATGAATTGGACAAGCAACCCATCCCCGGCGAAAACAACAGTCCAGACGATCTCACGCCGGACACATCACCGGAGCATAATAACCTTCATAAAAGGCTCGTCGCCACTGCAAGAAGTTTCAAGAAGCAAAAGCGGAAGCTCAAAACAACGGAGGACGCACTCAGAATGAGATGGAGCAAAGTACTCAACACCGCAGATAAATACAGCGATAGTCACCAAGCAAAGAGCTACCCGAAGCGCAAGCTGTTGCCCGAATTTGACGAGGAGGCCATAGAGCCCCCACAGTCAAAAAAGAAAGAGGTCGCCTGGCCGGATAGACGACCAGATGGCAGGCTAAGAGCGGCAAGCGGTGCCGCACACAAGCCGGCACACGATCCACATAAGGATCCTCGCAAAAAGGATGGCCCGGTCAGGTCCATCTATGGGCCAAAAAAGAAGACTCCAGGGAGCAACACAACCCGCTGAGTGTTTGGAGACAACGGCACACCTAAATACAGGGGCGCCGCACACCCACTATGTTTCACCAATGAGGTACTGGATCATGAATTTCCAGCGGGATTCAAACCCGTAAACATAGAGGCATATGACGGAACAACAAATCCCGGAGTCTGGATTGAGGATTATATCCTACACATACACATGGCCAGAGGAGACGATCTCCATGCCATAAAATACCTACCCCTCAAGCTCAAAGGGCCAGCTCGGCATTGGCTCAAAAGCCTCCCAGAAAATACCATTGGAAGTTGGGAAGAGCTCGAGGATACGTTTCGAGCAAATTTTCAGGGGACTTATGTCCGCCCTCCGGATGCAGACGGTTTAAGTCACATAACTCAACAGCCCGGAGAGTCAGCACGCAAATTCTGGAACAGGTTCCTCACCAAAAAGAACCAAATAGTCGATTGTCTGGACGCCGAAGCCTTAGCAGCCTTTAAGCATAACGTCCGAGACGAATGGCTCGTCAGACACCTCGGCCAGGAAAAACCAAGAACAATGGCCGCGCTAACAAGCCTCATGACCCGCTTTTGCGCGGCGGAAGATAGCTGGCTGGCAAGATGCAGCACTAGCGACCCGAGTACATCCGAGGTCAGGGATGGAAATGGAAAATCACGACACAGAAAAGATCAGCGCGGGAATAAGGAAAATGGCCCAAATAGCACGGCGGTCAATGCCGGGTTCAAAAGCTCTCGGCCGAATAATAAAACGCTGCCTCTTAAGGACAACAGTGATGAGCTATCCAACCTAAACAAAATCTTGGATAGGATATGTCAAATCCATAGTACCCCCGGGAAGCCTGCAAACCATACCCACAGAGATTGTTGGGTCTTCAAGCAGTCCGGCCGACTTAACGCCGAACACAAGGGGCTCGACACACCAAGCGAAGACGACGACGAACCCCACAAGCAGCACGCCGGAAAACAGAAGACTTTCCCACTAGAAGTCAAAACAGTGAACTCACTTCATGTGACAACAAGGAAAAATAGTGCGGCACCTACTAAAACACGCGCCACATGGTCCACCCCAGCAGAGTCCCGAAATTGGATGTTTAAACCAATTACTTTCGACCATCAGGATTACTCCAGAAGTGTTTGAAATGCAGGAGGGGCTGCTTTGGTATTGGATCCCATAATCGACGGACTACAATTCACACAAGTCCTAATGGATGGCGGCAGCGATATAAACCTGCTATACCAGGAAACCATCCGCAGAATGGGGATAGACCCTACCAAAATTCGCTGTAGCAGCACTTCCTTCAAAGGAGTGACGCCAGGCCTTTACGCCAATTGTACATGCTTTGTACTACTAGAGGTTGTGTTCGGTTCATCCGACAACCTCCGTCGCGAAAAGCTCATTTTCCATATCGCCCCATTCAAAAGTAGCCATCAAGCACTACTGGGACGCGAAGCTTTCGCCCGCTTTAACGCAATACCGCATTACGCGTCTCTTACGCTTAAAATGCCCGGTCCACGCGGCATAATCTCATTAAAGGGTAACTCCGAGTGTTCCTCGAACACGGAAAACGTGAGACTGCCTTGACAGCCACACACTAATCCGACCTTGCTGGTCAAAGCCCCTAAAAACAGGTCATTCAGATCTTGACACGGTTAGGCGAGTCTGGCATAAATAAACAAGGGGCTTCCCAGCCGCATACCTCTTTACAAGGGGCTGCACGTATAAACAATGAGAGCCAATAAAGCTCAACTTCATTCATCTTCCAAATCATACTTTATTTTAAATACACCTTTTGCACGATATTTTTTCCAAACTAAGTTCTTCTCTTTTACAGATGAAGCACGTGCTACACCTGTCCAGGATACAGCACAACGGAGACACAGGCGCAGACGTGCAGCAGGGACCCGTTGCAAGGATTCTTTTCAGATTAAGACCCTGCGTAAACCTTTCTTACTGTCTCTTGTTGATACACATCCACCGGTTTCCTACCATAACCGAGGAGGAGGCTGGCGTTTTGGCATCGGCCGCGTCAGAAGTTCTCGCCCGTACCTGGACACTAGGGGCTTAGGGCATTGTTCTGCTCGGTATCATAAAGACCGAATACCTCAGGGAGTGTTCGGCGTCTCGAGTTAGGCCTTATATGCATCAGCTCCGAATCATGTCTTTGGTCAAATGTTGGGTTTGCCCGGCTCCTGTGTTTTGCTGCCTTACGTTCCGCTCCATCGGCTAACGTGGCACCAGGAGAACTACTGCGATTGTGCCCCGGTTCGGCCGGGCGAGCACCTCAGTAGAGAAAGCCGAAAACTGACTGTCATGATATAGCGAGAGACTGGTCAACCACTCGATCGACTACTGGAATGTTTAGAATTCCTCCGCTTTGACGAAGGACCTCTTCCCGGTCAGGCACATACGCGCCCCGAGTTCGGAGAGCGCGGTGCCTCTAGGGCTATATAGTAGCCCCACAATCGAGCTCCTATGGCTAAGTGAAAGTGATAAAGCATTATAGTCCGGTTGCCTAGTTTGCTATGCTATCACCTCCTTCAAAGGACCAAGACGTTGGATTAAGTGTGAAAAAGCACTTTTTTTTGCAAACACCCCCGCACCATGTGCGTGGGGGCTGAAGCCAAAGACTGCCATCTTTCAGGTTATACATACATATACGGCCGCACAGGAGATACTCCAATACTTGAACACACAAGCATAAAAAGCCGTTACATTATAAACATGATCTCATAAATCATACATGTCATTTGAACATAACATCTTTCGAGCACTGCGACTCTATTAAACGAGCGCCCTGTAGGACTTCCTCAAAATGGTGCTCGGTGGGTAATCGGCTTTTGTCCGAACCCCGGGATGCAACATCGGTGGCATCCATCTCCGCCCAGTATGTCTTAACACGGGCGAGAGCCATCCGTGCACCCTCTATGCATGCCGACCGCTTCATCGCCTCGATATGCGGCACCGCCCCAAGGAATTGCTGCAACAAGCCAAAATAACTCTCCGGCTTGGGCCTTTCTGGCCACAGATGAGCCACCACATCTGTCATGGCAAGTCCGGACAATCTATTCAGCTCAGCCCACTCAGCCAACCGATCGGTCAACGGAAGTGGATGCTCCGGACTATGGAATTGAGACCAGAAAAGCTCTTCCATTTCGTGATCCTTCTAGCTTCGGAAGTGCACGACTGCGTCCGCCGCACTCGCCGCCAAATCCAGATAAGAATCCTCCGCACCACACAATTGGCCCAACTGAGCATACTTTGGATCCGTGAACTTCCTACGCAGCAGAAAGGGCTTTCCAGCCGCAATGTCTCCGGCCTGACGCAGTTCCTCCTTCATAGCCCGCATCGCACACCGGGCATCCTTGGCTTCGGCGGCGGCCTTCTTCAGGTCCTCTTGCTCCGCTCGACGTTCTCTTTCAAGAACCTCATAGAGGTCGGTAGCATCTTTTAATTTCACGGCCATTCCGGCCATCTCCTCCCTGCTTCGGCAGTGAGCAGCCTTTTCGGCTTTTAGCTCTTCCGCTGCCTTCGAGGCAGCTGCATCACTTTTTCTGGCATACTCCTTGGCTCGAGCAAGCTCTGCTCGAAGGTCTTCCACAGCAGTGGCACTATCTGCATCAAGCATACAAATTGTAAGGAACGGGCATCAGCTCCCTTACTAGGTGACCGTGGAGAAACCACCTACCTTATGACTCGTCAAGTCGTTTATTAACCAGCGCGATGTCCGCATCCGCAACATCGAGTTGCCGCTTTAGCTCGGCAACTCCATCAGTCTGGCTGGCCACCGAACATTCTGCCACTTGCATTGGAAGGGCGACATTCTATAACTGAGATTATAATCCTCGGCACACTATCACTTTCGACAGTATACCAAGTCTCTGGGGCTACTATCTATACAGGGCGCACTCCATGTGCAAAACTGTCAAAAGGTATGTCATTTTTTGCGTACCTCAAACCCCGTCAACAAACGTCCGAGGGCCTCATGCAACCCGCTCTCGGCGGATGAGATCCTTTCAATCACCATACTCATTAATGTGCGGTGATCTTCTGAGATAGACGCCCTCTCGAGCATATCCTGCAGCTCCACCGGCCGTACTCCAGTGGGTGCCGAACTCCCCGGCCCCGCCGGACTCGGGGAGACCCTCCATGACGACACCTCAGGGTCGTCCGCCCCGCCCGACGGGGCGGCAGATGGAGGCGTTTTGCTCTCCATCATCTCCGGACGAAGGTCCCCCGAGGATGAGCTCTGCTGAGAAGGGCTGAGATCCGAACTACAAGGTGAAAACTTCGGTTACCCTTAGAAATAAAGTAGGGATGTCCCCCATTACAAAACTCTCCCTTTTTACTTACGGCTCGCTGGAGGGCTGATTCCTTTGGGGAGACTGTGTGGCCAGGGCTCTTCCCGGCACAGGACCTTCCGGTGCAGATTTCTTTCCCCGCTTTGAGGCCTTGGCCTCCGGGTCTTTGGAAGCGGTCCTCTTCTCCCCCTGGAGGGAGGGATTCTCGATTCCCCCCTTACTGAAAGCCTCCTTGGTAGAGGTGGTAGTTTCCCTGTGCCCCCCTTCGCCCTCCTCCGAAGGTGCAACTTCCAACATTTTGATTAACACGGGATCCGGCGTGGTCTCAGGGAGGGGGGCCGGACACCGTATCAGTTTTGCTTGCGCTATCCACTCCTGTCCAAGGGATAGCTGGTTAAAAGGCAAACCCATGATAAATAAATGGACAATGTGTCCAGACACAGGGCTACTTACTTGAGTATCCGGACGATTGCAGCTTAGGCCAGCGTCCTCGGTCAAGTCCGGATGCATCTCTTGTGATTCGAAGAACAGTTTGTACATCTTCATGGGTGTCAAACCCATGAAGTGTTGGAGAGCTCATGGTCCCTCCGGATTAAATTCCCACAGGCGGAGGGGGCGACGTTTGCAGGGCAGAAGACGCCGAATCAGCATAACCTGTGTCACTACGACCAGATTGATCTCCCCTTCTTGGAGGTCTCGAATCCGGCCCTGCAACAGGGGTACGTCTTTGGACGGCCCCCAGTCAAGCCCTTTGTTGACCCATGACGTCAGCCGTTGTGGAGGGCCCGGGCAAAAGGCGGGCGGCAGCCTCTGCCTGCTGCCTTTGGGAGTGGTGATATAGAACCACTCCTGTTGCCACAAGCCGAGCTCCTCCTGAAAAGAGCCCTCGGGCCATGGAGCATCGGCCCTCTTGCTTATAACCGCCCCGCCACACTTTGCCTGACGCCCCTCAATCATCTTCAGCTCCATGTTGAAGGTTTTGAGCCACAAGACGAAGTGAGGGGAAGTGCGGAGGAAGGCTTCGCAGACGACAATGAATGATGAGATGTGGAGGATGGACTCCGGAGCCAAGTCATGGAATTCCAGCCCATAGTAAAACATGAGCCCCCTCACGAAGGGATCCATCGGGAAGCCTAAACCCCGACGGAGGTGAGACACGAACACGACGCTCTCGCCGGGCTCGGGAGTAGGAATAACTTGCCCTTGGGCAGGCAACCTATGCGAAATCTCGTAGGTTAAGTACCTGGCGTCTCTCAGCTTTAGCACGTCCTCTTCCATGATGGAGGAGGGCATCCACCGGCCTCGTAGGTCAGAGACGGACATTGTCGAAGGTCGAAAGTACCCCAATCTGGAGCCCTAGGTGTTGGAACTCGGGGCGAGGGGCGGATTCGATTGAGGATTGAAGAAAAAGCGGGCCTTGGTCTCATTATAAAGAGGGAGAATACCAAGAGCCATCCCCGTGACTGTTTGGAACCCGCCTTCGATGGAGGGGGCGTGGCAACGGGCGCGGTTGGGTTACCCACGTCCGTATTGATGAGAATCCCGGAATAAGGGGAGCACGATCTCTGCTTCGACAAGACGTGCCAAGGAAACCGCTTCGCTAAGCGCGTGGAGGTGGTATAATAAAAACAATTCGAGTAAAGGCTTGGTTGTGGTGTGACGTCACGCCACAAAATACGTCAGCAGATTGAACTTGTGTAAATATTATTCTCTCTATGGTGGTATGTGGAATTTATTTTGCAGAGCCGGACACTATCCTGGTGTTCACAATCTTCTATAAATTATTCGGAGGAGGAACCCGCCTTGCAATGCCGAAGACAATATGCGCGCCAGACTCGTCGTCATTGAAGCCTGGTTCAGGGGCTACTGAGGGAGTCCTAGACTAGGGGGTGTCCGGATAGCCGAACTATCATCATCGACCGGACTCCAAGACTATGAAGATACAAGATTGAAGACTTCGTCCTGTGTCCGGATGGGGCTTTCCTTGGCGTGGAAGGCAAGCTTGGCGATACGGATATGTAGATCTCCTACCATTGTAACCGACTCTGTGTAACCCTAGCCCTCTCCGGTGTCTATATAAACCTGATGGTTTTAGTCCATAGGACAAACAACAATCATACCATAGGCTAGCTTCTAGGGTTTAGCCTCCTTGATCTCGTGGTAGATCTACTCTTGTAATACCCACATCATCAATATCAATCAAGCAGGACGTAGGGTTTTACCTCCATCAAGAGGGCCCGGACCTGGGTAAAACATCGTGTCCCTTGCCTCCTGTTACCATCCGCCTAGACGCATAGTTCGGGACCCCCTACCCGAGATCCACCGGTTTTGACACCGACAGTAAGTAAACCGACTCCAAAACAACTCCAATGGCAATTTTTATCAGTTTTGGAATATTTAAGAATTTTAGGAAGAAAGAAGTAGTCCTAAAGGGACACGAGGCTCCCACGAGAGAGGAGGGCGCGCCCCCTGTCTCGTGGGCACCTCGTGTGCCTCCCGGACTCCGTTTTCTTGCATATTATGTATTTTGGTAGGTAAAAATTCATTATTTATACTCCCGAAGGTTTTTACCACCGTATCACACAAATATCCTCTATTTTCGTTTCGAGCTGTTCCTGTTGCAGAATTAAGCAAGATGTCTTCTCAGGAGTCAGTTGGGGACAGCCGGGTGTCTCACCCAATGTCAGGTCCAGGAGCGAATAACGATGCCTACCACTTTGGGCCATCAAAGGAGGATGAGATAGAGGCTGATTTGAAAAGGATTGATGCCATGGAAGAAGATCAAGAAGTCACCTCTCGCCTCCGAGCAGAATTCATGATGGGGGAACTACCTAGCGTGGCTGTTCCAACTTCGGTCATCCCTTCCAACTATAGATTTCTTTCTTATGAAAATATGAAAAAGAGTTTCACTTGTTCTCCAGAAGCTATGCAGCATCCTTGGGTAAAAGGAGCTTTGACCGTTACGGGCAAGCTCCATAAAGAAATTATGGATCTCAAACAACAAGTCAATAAGCTCGAGGAGGAGAACCGCATCCTGAAGGGCATCATCGCCAAGAAGATCATAACACCAACTGTGAAGAAGGAGAAATAGTCACATGGGTATGGGCACTCACCTTGGCAATTGCCAAGCTTGGGGGAGGTGCCCTGGTATCGTATCACCATCACACTCCTATCTTTACCGTTTTATTTAGTTCGATCCTTTTAGTAGTATCTTGCTCTCGTAGATTGAAGTTTTGATATCAAGTAGTTTTGAGTTTTTGCTTAGTGCTCTTTTTGTGTAATAAAGTCCGTGAGTTATCTATAATAAAGGTTAGTGTTGAGTCAAGGGCTTTTCTTTGTTGCTAGGATCTTGAGAAAAATAGAAAGAATAGAAAGAATAAAAGAGTTCATATTGATCTTATGGATAGTGATAACTTCACACATAGAAAGTATGAGGCATAAAAATTGTTGGGAGTTGATGAACATAGTTTTGGTCATCGTTGCAATCAATAGGAAGTAATAAGGGAAGAGAGGTTCACATATAAATACACTATCTTGGACATCTTTTATGATTGTGAGCACTCATTAAGTATGCCATGCTAAAAGAGTTGACGGTGGACAAGGAAGACAACGTAATGGTTTATGTTTTTTCGCATCTCAGTTAAAGTATGTTGTCATTGACCTTCCAAAGATGTTAAGATTTCTTTTCCCCCTCATGCTAGCCAAATTCCCAGCACCAAGTAGAGATACTAATTGTGCCTCCAAATACCCTTAAACCCAGTTTTGCCATGAGAGTCCACCATATCTACCTATGGATTGAGTAAGATCCTTCAAGTAAGTTGTCATCGGTGCAAGCAATAAAAATTGCTCCCTAATTATGCATGATTTATTAGTGCGGAGAAAATAAGCTTTATACAATCTTGTTATGGAAGCAATAAAAGCGACGGACTGCAAAATAAAGGTCCATACACAAGTGACATATAAAGTGACATTCTTTCGTGCTAAGATTTTGTGTATCCAACCCTAAAAGCGCATGACAACCTCTGCTTACCTCTACGAAGGGCCTATCTTTTACTTCATGTTTTTAATTTATACTTTTATTTTACGCTTGAGTCAAGGTGATCTTCACCTTTCCCTTTTTCATTTTATCCTTTGGCAAGCTCCTCGTGTTTGAAAGATCGTGATATACATATCCAATTGGATGTTCGTTAGCATGGGCTATTATTGTTGACATCACCTTAAGGTGAATACGTTGGGAGGCAACACAATAAGCCCCTATCTTTCTCAGTGTCCGTCTAAAACTCCATAACCACAAGTATTGCGTGAGTATTAGCAATTGTAGAAGACTATATGATAGTTAAGTATGTGGACTTGCTGCAAAGCTCTATTGTTGACTCTTTCTGATGTTATGATAAATTGCGATTGCTTCAATGACTGAGATTATAGTTTGTTAGTTCTTAATGAAGTTTGTGAACCATACTTGATATTGTGAATTGATTGTTACTTGAGCATAAGAAATTATATGATGGAATCTTTATATGTTGCTGTTATAAGAATGATCAGGATGCCCTCATGTCCGTATTTTATTTTTATCGACACCTCTATCTCTAAACATGTGGACATATTTTTCGATTTCGGATTCCGCATGAGGACAAGCGAGGTCTAAGCTTGGGGGAGTTGACACGTCCATTTTGCATCATGCTTTTATATCAATATTTATTGCATTATGGGTTGTTATTACACATTATATCTCAATACTTATGGCAATTCTCTCTTATTTCACAAGGTTTACCATGAAGAGGGGGGATGCCGGTAGTAGGAATTCTGGCTGGAAAAGGAGCAAACGTTGGAAACCTATTCTGCACAACTCCAAAAGTCCTGAAACTCCACGAAACAACTTTTTGGAATTTATAAGAATTTCTGAGCGAAAGAAATAGGCCAGGGGGCCCACACCCTGTCCAGGAGACAGGGGGGTGCCCCCCCTATAGGGCGTGCCCCCTATCTCCTTGGCCCCCTGGTGGGCCTCCGGCATCCATCTTCTGCTATATCATCACTTTTACCCTGAAAAAAATCGTGGGCAAGCTTATGGGACGAAACTCCGCCGCCACGAGGTGGAACCTTAGCGGAACCAATCTAGGGCTCTGGCAGAGCTGTTCTGCCGGGGACACTTCCCTTCAGGAGGGGGAAATCATCACCAACGTCATCACCAACGGTCCTCTCATCGGGAGGGGGTCAATCTCCATCAACATCTTCACCAGCACCATCTCCTCTCAAACCCTAGTTCATCGCTTGTATGCAATCTTGTATCCAAAACCACAAATTGGTACCTGTGGGTTGCTAATAGTGTTTATTACTCCTTGTAGTTGATACTTATTGGTTTACTTGGTGGAAGATCATATGTTCAGATCCTTAATGCATATTATTACACCTCTGATTATGAACATGAACATGCTTTGTGAGTAGTTACTTTAGTTCCTGAGGACATGGGTGAAGTCTTGCTATTAGTAGTCATGTGAATTTGGTATTCGTTCGATATTTTGATGAGATGAATGTTGTCTTCTCCTCTAGTGGTGTCATGTGAACATCAACTACATGACACTTCACCATTATTGGGCCTAGAGGAGGGCATAGGGAAGTAATAAGTAGATGATGGGTTGCTAGAGTGACAGAAGCTTAAACCCTAGTTTATGCGTTGCTTCGTTAGGGGCTGATTTGGATCCACATGTTTCATGCTATGGTTAGGTTTACCTTAATACTTTTGTTGTAGTAGCGGATGCTTGCAGTAGGGGTGAATCATAAGTGGGATGCTTGTCCAAGTAAGGGCAGTACCCAAGCACCGGTCCACCCACATATCAAATTATCAAAGTACCGAACGCGAATCATATGAGCGTGATGAAAACTAGCTTGACGATAATTCCCAATGTGTCCTTGGGAGCTCCTTTATTATTATTAGAAATTGTCCAGGCTTATCCTTTGCTACATAAAGGATTGGGCCACCTTGCTGCACCTTATTTACTTTGTTTACTTGTTACTCGTTACTATTTATCTTATCACAAAACTATCTATCACCTACAATTTCAGTGCTTGCAGAAAACCTTACTGAAAACTGCTTATCATTTCCTTATTCTCCTTGTTGGGTTCGACACTCTTACTTATCAAAAGGACTACGATAGATCCCCTACACTTGTGGGTCATTAGGCGAGCCTCGAGGGGCCCACGAGAGGGTAGGGCACGCCCAGGGGGTGGGCGTGCCCCCCTATCTCGTGGCCTCCTCAAGGATCTTCTAACGTGCACTCCAAGTTCTTGTGATTGGTTCTGTTCCAAAAATAACTTTGCTGAAGGTTTCATTCCGTTTGGACTCCGTTTGATATTCCTTTTCTTCGAAATACTGAAACAGGCAATAAAACAGCAATATGGGCTGGGCCTCTAGTTAATAGGTTAGTCCCAAAAGTAATATAAAAGTGTATAATAAAGCCCATAATCATTCAAAACAGGTAATATAATAGCATGGAACAATAAAAAATTATAGATACGTTGGAGATGTATCAAGCATCACCAAGCTTAATTCCTGCTCGTCCTCGAGTAGGTAAATGATAAAAACAGAATTTTTGATGTAGAATGCTACCTAGCATAATTCACAATGTAATTTCTCTTTATTGTGGCATGAATGTTCAGATCCAAATGATTCAAAATAAAAGTTCATATTGATAAAAGAAATAGTAATAGTTCAAGCATACTAATAAAAGCAATCATGTCTTCTCGAAATAACATGGATAAAGAAAGTTCATCCCTACAAAATCATATAGTTAGGCCATGCTTCATTTTTGTCACACAAAGATGTTCCCAACTTCTATACCCCCGATGACAAGCCAAGCAATTGTTTCGTACTTAAATAATCTCAATCTTTTTCAACCTTCACGCAATACATGAGCGTGAGCCATAGATATAGCACTATGGGTGGAATAGAATAATGATTGGGGATTGAGTGGAGAAGACAAAAAAGGAGAAAGTCTCACATTGACGAGAATAATCAATGGGCTATGGGAATGTGATAACCCACAAGTGTAGGGGATCGCAAAAGCTTTCGAGGGTAGAGTATTCAACCCAAATTTATTGATTCGACACAAGGGGAGCCAAAGAATATTCTTGAGTATTAGCAGTTGAGTTGTCAATTCAACCACACCTGGATAACTTAGTATCTGCAGCAAGGTATTTAGTAGCAAAGTAATATGATAGTAATGGTAACGGTGGTAAAAGGTAAAGATAGTAATAGCAATATTTTTGGTGTTTTGTAGTGATTGTAACAGTAGCAACGGAAAAGTAAATAAGCGAAGCACAATATATGAAAAGCTCGTAGGCAATGGATCAGTGATGGATAATTATGCCAGATGTGATTCCTCATGTAATAGCTATAACATAGGGTGACACATAACTAGCTCCAGTTCATCAATGTAATGTAGGCATGTATTCCGAAAATAGTCATACGTGCTTATGGAAAAGAACTTGCATGGCATCTTTTATCCTACCCTCCCGTGGCAGCGGGGTCCTAGTGGAAACTAAGGGATATTAAGGCCTCCTTTTAATAGAGAACCGGACCAAAGCATTAACACATAGTGAATACATGAACTCCTCAAACTACGTTCATCACCGAGAAGTATCCTGATTATTGTCACTTCGGGGTTGTCGGATCATAACACATAATAGGTGACTATAGACTTGCAAGATAGGATCAAGAACACACATATATTGATGAAAACATAATAGGTTCAGATCTGAAATCATGGCACTCAGGCCCTAGTGACAAGCATTAAGCATAGCAAAGTCATAGCAACATCAATCTCAGAACATAGTGGACACTAGGGATCAAACCCTAACAAAACTAACTTAATTACATGATAAATCTCATCCAACCCATCACCGTCCAGCAAGCCTATGATGGAATTACTCACGCACGGCGGTGAGCATCATGAAATTGGTGACGGAGGATGGTTGATGATGATGACGACGAAGAATCCCCCTCTCCGGAGCCTCGAACGGACTCCAGATCAGCCCTCCCGAGAGAGATTAGGGCTTGGCGGCGGCTCCTTATCATAAAACATGATGAAACTTTCTCTCTGATTTTTTTCTCCCCGAGACGGAAGATATGGAGTTGGAGTTGAGGTCGGTGGAGGTCCAGGGGGCCCACGAGATAGGGGGGTGCGCCCTATAGGGGGGGCGCCCCCCTGTCTCGTGGACCGGGTGTGGGCCCCCTGGTTTATTTCTTTCGCCCAGAAATTCTTAGTAATTTCAAAAAGTGCCTCCGTGGATTTCTAGGACATTCCGAGAACTTTTCTTTTCTACACATAAAACAACATCATGGCAGTTCTGCTGAAAACAGCGTCAGTCCGGGTTAGTTTCATTCAAATCATGCAAGTTAGAGTCCAAAACTAGGGCAAAAGTGTTTGGAAAAGTAGATACGTTGGAGACATATCAGAATGCCCATCAATTGATGTCAACATGAGGAGTAGGGATTGCCATGCAACGGATGCACTAGAGCTATAAATGAATGAAAGCTCAACAAAAGAAAACTAGTGGGTGTGCATCCAACTTGCTTGCTCACGAAGACCTAGGGTATTTGAGGAAGCCCATCGTAGGAATATACAAGCCAAGTTCTATAATGAAAAATTCCCACTAGTATAGTGACAACTTATGAGACTCTCTACATGAAAACATGGTGCTACTTTGAAGCACAAACTATATGAGACAAACTATATGAAGAACATGGTGCTACTTTGAAGCACAAGTGTGGAATAAAGAGATAGTAGCATTGCCCCTTTATTTATTTATTTTCTTTTTTTCTCTTTTTTTCGTTTTCTTTTTTTTTCTTTGGCCTTTTTTTGGCCTTTTTTTTTCTTTTTTTCTTTTTGGGCAATGCTCTAATAATGATGATCATCACACTTTTATTGATTACAACACATGAACTACAACTCGAAACTAGAACAAGATATGACTCTATATGAATGCCTTCGGCGGTGTACCGGGATGGTGCAATGAAACAAGAGTGACATGTATAAAAAATTATGCATGGTGGCTTTGCCACAAATACGATGTCAACTACATGATCATGCAATGGCAATATGACAAAAGTAATGTATGTCATGATGATGATGAACGGAATGGTGGAAAGTTGCATGGCAATATATCTCGAAATGGCTATGGAAATGCCATAAATAGGTAGGTATCGTGGCTTTTTTGAGGAAGATATAAGGAGGTTTATGTGTGATAGAGCGTATCATATCACGGGGTTTAGATGCACCGGCGAAGTTTGCACCAACTCTCAAGGTGAGAAAGGGCAATGCACGGTACCGAAGAGGCTAGCAATGATGAAAAGGTAAAAGTGCGTATAATCCATGGACTCAACATTAGTCATAAGAACTCATATACTTATTGCAAAAATTTAGAAGTCATCAAAAACCAAGCACTACGCGCATGCTCCTAGGGGGATAGATTGGTAGGAAAAGACCATCGCTCGTCCCCGACCGCCACTCATAAGGATGCACAAGCCAGGTACACTTCATGTTTCAAATTTGTTACACAACTTTAACCATACATGCATGCTACAGGACGTGCTAACTTCAACAAAGCATTCTTTAAATTCATAATCACCCAACTAGCATGACTTTAATATCAATACCTCCATATCTCAAAACAATTATCAAGTATCAAGTTGATCATCCAATTCACTTCCTATGATAGTTTTCATTCAAAATACCATGCTGTTTAATACTCTCAAAATAATATAAGTGAAGCACGAGAGTTCATTAATTTCTACAAAATAAAACCACCGCCGTGCTCTAAAAAGATATAAGTGTAGCACTAGCGCAAAAGGCAAACTACTCCAACAAGATATAAGCGAAGATCAATGAGTAGCTAAAATAATTATGTAACTATGTGAATACACTCTCTCATTAAAGAATTTCAGATCTTGGTATTTTATTCATACAGCAAGCAAAGCAAAACAAAATGACATTGCAAGGATAGCACAGCTCATGTGAAGAAGCAAAAACTTAGGTTCAACCGATACTAACTGATAGTTGTTGAAGAAGAAAGGTGGGATGCCTACCGGGGCATCCCCAAGCTTAGATGCTTGAGACTCCTTGAAATATTATCTTGGGGTGCCTTGGGCATCCCCAAGGTTGAGCTTTTGTGTCTCCTTAATTCCTTTTATATCTCGGGTTCTCTTTTTATGAAAAGCTTCATCCACACCAAACTCAACAAGAACTCGTGAGATAAGTTAGTATGAACTAATGCAAATCCTTATCATTTTCTATTATAACAAATCACTAAGATTATTATTCAACATTGAATACTAAATGTCTCTGCATATTTAACACTCCTATCCTCAAATAGAATCATTAAACAAGCAAACATATGCAAACAATGCAAACATAACAGCAATCTGCCAAAACAGTACAGTCTGTAAAGAATGCAAGATTCATCATACTTCCCTAACTCCAAAAATTATAAGAAAAACATTACGCTGTAAAAGATTTATCAGATCTCATTATGCAAAAAAGATTCAACATTATATCACTCTCTGACTTTTCTAGGAAATTTTTGCAACAGCGGTGAACTTTGTGTTTTCAAACAGCAACATGTATACTAGCAAAATAAGCATGGTAAAGGCTATCCTTGACATTTTTATTGAAAATAAAGATGCAAAACATTATTATAAATAACAACAAGCAAATACTAACAAAATAAAATGACGCTCCAAGCAAAACACATATCATGCGGCGAATAAAAATATAGCTCCAAGTAAAGTTACCGATGAACGAAGACGAAAGAGGGGATGCCATCCGGGGCATCCCCAAGCTTAGGCTCTTGGTTGTCCTTGTATATTACCTTGGGGTGCCTTGGGCATCCCGAAGCTTAGGCTCTTTCCACTCCTTATTCCATAGTCCATCGAATCTTTACCCAAAACTTGAAAACTTCACAACACGAAACTCACAACAAAACTCGTAAGCTCCGTTAGTACAAGAAAACAAACCACCACTTAGGTACTATAATGAACTCATTCTTAATTCATATTGGTGTTAAACCTACTGTATTACAACTTCTCTATGGTTCATACCCTTACACACTAGCACTACAAAAAAATACACTTCCATGATGATACGTGTTTGTCATAGTAGGTCGCGTTTTTTCATGCATGTACATCCATGACAAATTTATGACAGAATCAAGATAGTCATACATGTGCTGTCGAAGAAGTGTTCCATGACATTACCAAAATTATCATCACAGAAGTGTCCACTTCCATGATGATAAATCGCGCGTCACAGAAGTGCTTTCGTCAAGGGTGACCGACACGTGGCATCCACCGTAACGGAATGCCGTTAAGCTATTGGGTCGGATTTTGGATCCGATAACCCGTTAACAGCCCCGACCAATGGGAAATTTCCACGTGTAAAATTCTGATTGGCCGAAGGAAACACCTGTCAGCTCCGCGTTGGCACAGGTGTCACTCATCCAACGGTCGAGATGGGCCTATGATATGTTGACACGTGGACCGGCCCAAAAGTGGCTCACAAAGTTTAAATGGGCTGACCCAACCAAAGGCCCATAAGATTTAGAGGACCATAATGTGCCGGCCCAGCTAAAGGCCCACAAAATTTAGCGGACCATAATGGGCCGGCCCAGCTAAAGACCCACAAGATTTTGCGGACCACAATGGGCCGGCCCAGCTAAAGGCCCACAAGATTCTGCAGACCATAATGGGCTGGCCCAGCTAAAGGCCCAACATTCTCTGTCAAATCGGCCCATCAACGGCCTGGTCTAAACTTGTCATCAATGCGGCCCATGGTCACTTTTGGCCCGTTAACAGTCCGCTAAGTAATTGGGCCGAATTATAGCCTGATGTATTTCCGGCCTGTTAAAGGTCCGACTTCATTTGGGCCCATTTACAGGCCATCAAAACTTTCGGCCCATAAACGACCGTGAAGGATTTGGGTCATATTCGGCCATGTCTGCCATTCGGCCTGTTAGAGGCCCACTATAGATTCGGGCCACTTTCGGCCTGTTGTCATTTTCGGCCTGTTAACGCCCGACATAAACCATGGGCCATATGTGGCCCAACGTCATATCGGGCCCATTAACGGCCCATATAAAAATGACGATAATCTAGCCCGACCGAAGTTCCGGCCTGTTAAAGGCCCATGATTAGGTCGGCGCATTTACAGCCCGTCCGAATTTCGGGCTGTCAAATATCCGCATTGTAAATGGGCCACCATTTCGGCCTGCTAAGTCCAGTGGGTTATTTGGCACAATCAAGGCCCAATCTCACTTTCGGTCTATTAAAGGCCCATGTTTTTTATGGGCTCGAGATATTTACACCTGTAAAGGGCCTATTTTTACTGAGGGCCCAAATTATGTTTAGGCCTGTTAAAGGCCCACTATGGGAACAGGCCTACCAGAAAAATTTGAAAGCTTATGCTAATTTAAGCCAAGATTTTTAGTGGGCTACATGCCAATTTTGGCCCGTAATCGTTTTTATCCCAATTGGAATGGGCCCGACGAATGTTGGCATGTTGGGCTCCTAAGAAGCTTTCGGCCGAATACATTACTAAGATAAACCTACACTATACAAAAATAGCGTCGTAATTACTACATCATGTGGCAGCATCATAAATGTTGTATCACAACAAAATAAATTCCAATCATACAACAAAAGGCCCGTTGGCATAAAGTTTACAGTCCTTCCAGATAAAGCACCATCATATGTAGAGAAGCACAGATCATTTGACCTGAGTGCTAATGTTTCAGGCTGTAGAATCTGATGGAGCAGCACAATCTCCACCTTTTTCCGCCATTGCTCTTCAACAACGAAGCGAATGTCTGATAGTCTGGTCTCAAAACCATTCATATCTTGACGACATTTCTCAACCACTATTCTTGTTTCTGAAACAACATCCATTAGGGATTGGACTTGTGTCTAGAGCACAGATATATCACTCTGTCTAGCAGGAAGATTTTGTTCAATAGGCAATTTGGACGAGGTTACCTTGACAACCAACCCAGAATTACGCAGGAAGGTGCTTTTTGCACTGTTAGTGGAGAGATGCTGATGCACTGCAGCAAGAGGTGACATTGTGCCTATAGTAGCCTCGTCACCTTCCGGTGGTTGTGGCTATTCAATCATTTGTTCCATAGCTTCCTGAAAGTTTGAACTTGTAGATTAGTGTACCAGATAAGTTACTAATGAGACAAAAACAAGCAAAGTAGGTTAAACATTTATACATAACTTATTTTGGTGAACTACTGTAATACATTAGCATGTATTGTAGTGCCAACTACATAATAAAATCACTTTCGGAACATATGTCCATGTAGCATGCCTACCGTATTGTCTATTTCCTCACATTCGTTGACATCTAAGGATAAAGAGACATGGTTTAAAGTAGGATGAACATAGTATGACATCATTCATATCATGGGCAAACAGATATAAAACAAACATGCTATTTTATCATTGTGTGCGCACGTGAACATAACAACTAGATTACAGATCAAGACCAAAAGAATATCCTTCATCTCTTTTAAACCATGTAAGGTGAAATGATATGTTAAGACAACTGTGTATAAAAGTGAACAGAGTAACTGACATTGGCGCAAACCAAGTAGTTAAATGAACACATCATAGTACCAATCAGTTCAAGGCAGGAGGAGTAAGGACTTACAACAGTGGCTTGAGCTGGTGTGCTCATGCCCTTCATCTTGCTGGTGTGGCAATGCTTGAAGATTTGCACTGCATTCAGTTCAGGTTCTTTTTGGTCCGCACGGGCTTTCCTCTGTATTTGGAACAAGTCAATATAGATACGATAATATAGCACAAAAAAAGAAGGAAGTAGCAGCTATTTACAAGAGCCTCGCAGTGTGCAATATACCTACGAGATCCTATTGTATGTTGGAATTTCACTTTAGAACGGTTGGTTTTGTTCTTCAAATAGTTAGCCTAGAAGAAGATACACTTGTAAGGCACATACATAAATACAAGTCAATATGTGGTCTGATCAAATACATATAGCCTACCTAATACATTGGATCAGACCAGTGTTTAACGAGGGCTGTCCAGTCTTCATCTGTAATATATTCCACTGGAGATGTTTGGGCGATTTCATTGTTAGCCTTGCCTTCAAAGTGAGATTTTCTAAGTGGTACCGATACTGTCGCAGAGTAGACTGAAAAACATGAGTGCATGCTTGTTTAGTCGCATCATCTTTCGGATCCAACTTGAACCTCATCTGTTGAAAAAAGAATGTGAGTCTTATTAGGAGGAAGCTAGAAAGTATGGGACAGAGTAAGACAATATTACTAATTGTGATGAATAACATTACTTACGGATAAATGGTCAAGGAAGGTGTTAAACTGGGTATTGTCTTTCTCATTCCTGTACTGGATCCACGTTGGGAGGATACGCGCATGACATCTAACGGCAACAGCTGCCTCTGATACTAACTTGGCTGACTCTGTAGCATCACGTGGCCTTTTTAAACCTGCCTCAAAATGGATCTCCATTCTTCCTCCTTTAGATTTTGTTAATCTGTCAAGAATTATCCCTGATGTCTGTTTCCACTTCCGCCGTGGTGCTAGTTCAACAACGAATATGGAAAGTGTTAGTGTACATCAAACTATGAGAGTACATATAAAGGAGCATGCAACTGCAACTTGACTCAGTCAGGTACCGTCTTGGTGTTGATGCTCATGAGGTTCATCTGATCTTGCCAAGTCCTGTTGTGTCAGCAGTGCTTCGGAAGTAGTGTTAGGTGTGAAGGCAGCTTGGGAACTGGCTAGTTCCGGAGCAAACGAACGAGTAACTGGTTGAGATGCTGGTACAGTTGAAGCGGATGCTGCAGCTGGTGGAGCAGGTGATACTGTGTTTGTAGATTTAGCCGGTGGACTTGGACCTTCTACTACACTATAAGTACCAGCAGAATCTCGATGGCAGAACCTTTTCTATTTCACCTGATGAGTAATAGCACTCCCTACTATATTATTTTCCTTGCTCTTTTTTGACTTTGCCATGTCAAGCTGTACCCACAACACAAAAGAATAAAATCACTCTTCAGAACTCATTGATGCATGATACAGATAAGCAATACTTTGATGTAAGACAACCGTATGAGGATGGAATATGTAAGAAAAACAAGACGGCATGACATATTTACAGCTACGATGTGCAAACTAAGCAGAAGGATTTTCAAGAAAATAGAAGTAATGCAAGCTAGACACCATATGAAAGATGCAACCAATATTACTCTGCCAAGTTAAAAGTGTCTTGTCATAAGTGGCAATTCAAAAAATTAGAAGCAGTACAACGTAGAAATCAATGCAAGATGCAACCACTATCAAACTGCTATGTTAAAAGTGTCCAATCATGAGTTACTGATGTGGGATACACAACAACAGTACTTTGATGTAAGAACATGGTATGATAGATAGATGAAGTGTATTCTAGACACAGAAAGCCATGTCATATGCACATGTATAACGTATAAACTCAGCATGTGCAATTTAATCAAAATAGAAGAAATACAGGCTAGACAACATATGCCACATGAAACCAATTATCACACTGTCAACTTAGAGCAAGCACCTGCGATGGTGGAGTGCGGGAGATGAACTCATCATGTAGACTTGGGACTTCAACTTCATTAGCAGTAGCAGTGGCAACTCTAGAGAGTCTCTGTTTGCGTTGGTGCGGAGTACCACCAACATCCCCTAACTTACTCTTTTCCTTCCTATTTTTTGATATTGCCTTATGAAGTCAAAACCACAAGAAGATGAATAAAATTAGCTCTGCATAACTGGTTGATGCATGATACAGACGAACACTACTTTGATGTAAGGTAAGCGCAGGATAGGAGGATGGAATATATACAAAAAAAGACAGCATTTCATATTCACACGTACGATAGGAGGATGGAATATGTATGAAAAAACAGTAAGCGGAAGGCATTTCAACAAAATTAGAAGAAATGAAAGCTAGGCACCATATGAACATGCAACCAATATCACTCTATCAGGTAAAAAGTGTCTCTTCGTAAGTGCCATTTCAAGAAACTAGAAGCAGTACAAGCTAGAAGACAATGCAAGATGCAACCTACATCACAGTCCCAAGTTAAATGTGTCTTATGGGTAAGTGATCATTGCAGGTATAAGTTGTAAGCTACGCAGATGCAATTCTACATAATCAGAAGCAATACAAACTAGACATCATACGGAAAACGCAACCACGTATAACAGTTCCAAGTAAGAGCAAGCACCTGTGATGGTGGAGTAGGGGAGATGTGCTCATCATGTACACGTATGTTCTAGAAACAGGAACACGTGTCATATTCACAGGCATTATGTGTAAAGTAAGTAGATGCAATTCAAGTTAGAAGCAATACAATCTAGACATCATACGCAACATGCAACCACATATAATAGTATCAAGTTAGAGCAAGCACCTGTGATGGTGGAGTAGGGGAGATGTGCTCATCATCTACACAGCTATGTTGACTGTCCAGCCTTGTGTTGTCTTGCGAATCTTGTTGGGAGGATGGTGGAGTAGAATCTTTAGAGACCCCCTGTTTGAGTTGCTCCGAAGGACCACCATCATCCACTCCCGGACTAATTTCCTTCAGATGTAATGATTTTGCATTGTGAAGTCAAACCGATAAGAAAAAGGAATAAAATTTGCTCTTCAGAACTCATTCATGCATGATACTAATGAACACTACTCGGATGAAAGGCAAACACATGATGCGAGGATGGAATATGTACGAAAAAATGGACGGCTTGACATATTCACACCTATGATGTGGTAACTAAGCAGAAGGCACTTCAACAGATTAGAAACACTAAAAGACACCATATGGAAGGTGCAATCAATATCACTCTGCCAAGTTAAAACTGTCTCGTCATAGGTGGCGTTCATCAAACTAGAGGCAATACATGCTAGAAATCATATTAAAGACGCAAACCAATATCACACTGCCAACTTAAAGGTGTCCCATCATAAGTGACTGATGCAGGATACACAAGAAGAGTAGTTTCATGTAAGAACATGGTGTGATAGACATATATAGTATGTACCAAAAATAGGGAAGCGTGTCATATTCACATGTATCATGTGTAAGCTAAGCAGATGCAGTTTACACTAATTAGGAGCAATACAAGCTAGACACCATATGCAACATGTAACCAGATATCACACTGCCAAGTTAGAGCAAGCATCTTGGATGGTGGAGTAGGGGAGCGGAGACTTGGACCATGTAATGCACTATCAGTACAAGGAGAATCGGTACAGATGCTCTATTTACGTTGCTGCAGAGGACCACCATCATTGCCTTCCTTACTCTTTTCCTTCCTCTTTCTTGATTTTGCCTTGTCAAGTCAAACCCACAAGAAAAAAGAATAAAATTTGCTCTTCAGAACTTATTGATGCATGATACTGACGAACACTACTTTCATGTAAGGCAGCCGCATGATAGGAGGATGGAATATGTATGAAAAACAGGACGGCGTGACATATTGACATGTATGATGTATAAAGTGTAAACTAAGCACAAGGTGCTTGAACTTGTTAGAATCGATGCAAGCTAGAAACCATATGAAAGATGAAACCAATATCACTCTGCCAAATTAAAAGGGTGCCCTAACAAATGTATTTAATCAAATTAGAAGCAATACATGGCAACATGCTAGAAATAATATGCAATATGCAACAAATAAAGGTGACTCACTGTAAGTGAGTGATGCAGGATACAGAAGAGAGGTAGTTTCATGTAAGAACAAGGTTAACACATAGATGCAGTGTGTACCAAAAATAGGAAGGCATGTCATATTCACAGGTATAGTGTGTAAACTAAGCAGATGCAATTTACCCTAATTAGAAGCATTACAAGCTAGACACCGTATGCAACATGCAACCACATATCACACTGCGAAGTTGGAGCAAGCACCTGTGATGGTGGTGTAGGGGAAGTGTTGTCTTCAGGTACAGAGCAACGTTCAATATCTTCATTTAGGCTTGCTGTTTCTTGAGAATCATGTGGAGAGGATGAAATTGCATTCTTTATAAGAGTATTGCGTCTCATATTAACCCACGCGCGTGACTGTCTCATCATAAGCGGTAGACGGAAGATACACAAGAACAGTAGTTTGGTGTAAGAACATGGTGTGATAGGCAGATGAAGTATGTACCAAAAACAGAAAGGCGTGTCATATTCGCATGTATAATGTGTAAGCTAAGGAGATGCAATTTAAAGAATTAGGAGCATTGATGGATACACAAGAAAAGTAGTTTGATGTAAGAACATGGTTAATAGAAAGACGTAGTATGTACCAAAAACAGGAAGGCATGCCATATTCACAGGTATAATGTGTTAACTAAGCAGATGCAATTTACCCTAATTAGAAGCATTACAAGGTAGACACCATATGCAACATACAACCACATATCACACTGCCAAGTAAGAGCAAGCACCTGCGATGGTGGTGTGGGGGAATTGCGGTGATCAACTAGAGAGCTATCTTGACTATCTTCATTTAGCCTTGCCGTTTCTTGAGAATCATGCGGGGAGGATGACACTGCACTCTTTAAACGAGTAGGGCGTCTCACAGTAACCCACCCGGGTGACTGTCTCATCATAAGTGATTGACGAGGGATACAAAAGAGCATTAGTTTGATGTACAAACATGGTTAATAGACATATGTAGTATGTATCAAAAACAGGAAGGCATGTTATTATCAAAGGTATAATGTGTAAAGTAAGCAGATGCAATTTAACCAAATTGGAAGCAATACAAGCTAGACACCATATGCAACATGCAACCACATTTGACAGCGCGGAGTTAAAGCAAGCACCTGGGATGGTTGTGTGTGGCAATTGAGATCATCAACTGCAGAGCTACGTTTACTGTCTCCAACTACTGACATTGCACCCATTAGAGCACTGAAACGCTTAGTGCTTATCTTCGAATTACATTGGAGTGACTTCTGTCTTTTCTTTTCTGCATTCATCAACACTACGTCAGAGTCTGAAATACCCATGCATAAAAAAACAATAGTGTGAGTATGGGTGAAGTGTGTGCACAATTAGTACAGTGTAAAGGTAGCAGATAGCAGGTCGGTGAGAAATAAATGACGGGAGACATATGATAGCTCTACAACATGCATGCACACTCAATTACTACAGGATTCTATGAAAATAACAGTCGACTGAAAGCAAATAGTTTAGTCCATTTTTTCTGCACCGTCCAATGTACAAAGAACGGGAAGATCGCCTTCATCTACCTCCAGCCAGTCTGTCGCGGAAATATCACGTCAAATGTCCTTGTGTAAGGACTTAGTCGTGGAGCCATCGCGACAGGTTAGCTTAAAGGGGTTAAACCGGACAAAGGACACGAGGGATTTTATACTAGTTCAGCCCCTTCGATGAAGGTAAAGGCCTACGTCTAGTTGTGATGGGATTATTGGGGTCTCGCTAACCAGGGAGCTAAACAAGCTATGCCTAGCTATCAAGTTGTGTTTCTTGTCCCTGAACCGCCACCAGGTCGTCCCCTTATATACACGGGTTGACGCCCGGCCGGTCTACAGAGCCCCGAGGCCGACTCATACAAGTGTTCGGCTCGGTCTCTCCTTTCCTTATCTTACAACACAAGTTACATGACTATGGCGGTTTACCACTATGGGCCCTAATCCGCCTTTGTGCTCCGGGCCTCTAAGCTTCATAGTAAAGCGCCATCTTCAGAGTCTTCGTGGGCTTCAATATAGTTGAGGGTGAACCGGCCCCTCCTTCGGCGGTTTACACCCAGTAATTATATCCCCAAAATTAGGCCCCAGATTGATTTGAACCTGTTCATGTCAATGTTCAACACTTAGAAAATTCCTGTGAACATCTTCCTTCATTTCTCATAAACCGCCATGATGTCTTTCCTTTATAAATCTTGTTAAACCGTTGTGACGTCATCCTCTGGACACAACAACGGATCATCATGATGTCATCTCTGTAAAAATGAATAAAAATATTCCCTTCATTTAATGTCATCCCTGAAATTGAGGCGACAGCTGCGCCACTTGCCGCTTTGGACTCCTTGAATCTCGCGCCTGTCACTTATCCTCTGCCTTATTATAATTAAGCCCAACGGGACCTTTCCTCTTTCTTCTCATCTTCCTCCTCGCGACTCGAAGGACCTCCGCGCCGCCGCCACCGTCGCTCTTCGGATCTGCACCGACCCCGGCCGCTGCATCGACCTGTTTGTTCCAGAGACCCTGCCGCGATCCTCCGCTGCCAAGTGGCCCTAGTACGTTCATGCCTCGTAACCCTTGATCTTTATTAGGATTCTCGAGTTCATCCATGTCCGCCGCTTTTCATCCGTTCTTCTGTGTTCCTCTCTCTAGTCTTTGTACTGAGTATATCTATGTACGCCTGAGAGTTTTAAACTGCAGCTAGATTCATGTTGTCACTTCTCCCAACCGTAGGATCATTCTGCTTCTGAATAAGCTCTGTCTGGTTCGTCACTATTCCTCCTAGCACCATTGTAGGGTTCAGGAATATTTTCTTAGTTATCCATGGTAGATCCAAAACTGTATTGCAAAATCGTGAAACCTGTTTTTGTAACACTTAGTAGATTTTGAACCCTGGCCCTTTTGTCTATGGGCGGTTTAACCTTTGATAACCAATCCGCCATATACCATTAGCCCTCTCTTAAACCGCCAACTGAATTTGGACGGCAATTTGCCGGTTTAACACTGAATAATATGCGTAAACCGTTAATTGTAAACCGGCCTTTACTTTTCCTTTCACAGTTTTTCTTCCGGAATGGCCAAACAATTCTCTGCCTACAATTGGGTTCCGTCCAAGATCACTGAGACACAAATCAATGGATATGTCACCACTGGCGCTTTAGCCTCAAAAAGGGTCCTTCATTGGCGTGTTTCGGAGTCTGAATGCCCTCCTGAACCTCAAGATGGAGAAGTGATTGTATTTATGCAACACTTAGACCGGGGATTCAGTCCCCCCGGATCAAAAAAATTCTGGGATGTCCTTGCAAGCTTCCAAATCCATCCACAAGATATTGGACCGAACTCCGTGTCCAATATCTGCAACTTTCAAGTATTCTGTGAAGTCTATCTTCAGGAAGAACCATCTGTGGAGTTGTTCCGGGATTTTTTCCATTTGAACCGCCGTACGGAGTTCTCTGATGGTCCCAACACAGAACATGGTGGTGTTTCAATCTAGAAAAGAAAGAAGTTGATTTACCTCATGCAAAACACCATAGTCATCCTAAAGATTGGAACCAAACTTGGTTTTATTGCCGGAACACTGCCCCTGACAGAGAAAATCCTTTGTCGGGTTACCGCCCTCACTGGCTTAGCAACAGCCACCCATTACCTTCACGCTTGTCCGCCGCAGAGCGAAAAACCTTTGCTCCTCAAATCGCCAAGCTTCGGGCCCTCATGGCCAACGGTTTGACTGGTATTGATCTCGTCCGCTGCTGGGTTTCTTGGGGCATTCTGCCTTTAAGCCGTTGTCCCGGATTGATGCATGAATATACTGGCAACGTCAAAGATCCTCAACGGTATCACGAGATGGTGATGACAGACCTTGAAGTTACTGAATGTGTGAAGAAGATGCTTGATGAAACAATCTCTGCATGCAGCCAAACCGGGTTGCCACCTCTTTGCGCCACCAACAAACCGCCAACGGCAATTTTAACTTAATGCTCACCGGTCACCTGTGCTTTAATAATGTGCTGAGACTCCTTTCCTTTAATTCTTACAGGCCAACAGCTCTTTCTGGAAACAGACTAAACCAGTGAGGGCTCGTCCAAAGACCAAAGTCATCAAGAAAGCAGGCAAGAAGAAAATAGCCGAATCTTCTGATCCGCCGGAAGATGTTGACGAATCAGATCCAGAGGTAGAACTTGATTCACTTGGTTCCTTTTTCATACATCTTATTGATAATAACTATTCCCAGGATGATGCGGCAGCCAGTCGTGCAGACCATGTCGAGGTAATATCTCTTTTCTCCGATTCAGATCTTGTGCCGGTTCAAAGATTTCGCCGTACAGTTCGGAAAGTGAAATACTCTTACCCTCTTGCTTATCTGGATCCAAAATTTTCTTTGAAGACACAGCAAGCTAAAGAACGTCGCACAACCCGGCATAGTGGCCAGCAGATCACCTCTTCCGGTTTACCGGATACGCCAAATCGGAAACGTCGCCCAGAGGTTACTTGTTCTCTTGAAAAACTTTATCCTTTGAAGGGTTTCTTTAGAGACCCACTTAATCCGTCTGATCCCAATTACCAAGCGTCTTCCAACTCATCTGGTGGTTCATCAACCACTCAGCTGCCTCCCCTGAAAACCGTTCCTGGGTAAGTACATTACTCTTCATGTTTGTCCTTCACAGTTTGGTTTACCGTGCTAATCTTTGTTGTGATGTCACAGTGCCAAAGCTCGCCTGAGCAAGAAGGCTAAAACTAGCGCCCCCATTCGTGAAGCGGAATCGGAGAGGGCTGCTGAGGACACCGGTATAAGTACTGATGTTATGAATGATTCCATCCCGCAAGGTGCAAATACTGAGGCTAATCCGCTAGAGGCTGATCCGGCAATCCATACTGATCCGTCGAGCCCTCATACTACCCCTCCACCAAGTCCGGCTACTGATCTGCCAAGCCCGGCAGCTAACCCGCCAAGTCCAGCCAGGGGTGCTAGTAAACCGCCAAGCCCATCAAAGAATGATGATGATGATGTTGTAATTACTGGCCGGGTCAGACCAGTCCTGGCAATCCGGTTATCTTGGCCAAACATACCGCTAAGAAGGAATTCGCCGCTATGGGCAAGGGGAAGGGGAAGACGGATTTATCCCACTATGTCAATCTGAGCGCTCAAGAGCTTCATTCCGGTTATTTAAACCATCTGTACACCAGCCGCGACCTGGAAGCTGGTTTGGTAAATCTGATGAAGGAGCGTTATGAGGTATGAATACTTTGAAATTTGTTCAATCCTATAGTTTTTCCATTGTAGCCCCCAAGGGCCGGTTTATCTCCTGTAGATAAGCTGGGTCTTTGATGTAAAGAACATTTCAATCGTAGTAACTCCCAAGGGCCGGTTTGTCTTCTTGAAGACAAACCGGGACTGTCTGTCCCTGTTGAACAACCTTTCCTTTATGACATTGAACGTGCATTAGCCCCCAAGTGCCAGCTTAATACCTGGATTGAGCCTGGGGACTTTGAAAAATATTCACTTTAAAAAGCAATCCTCATTAGCCCCCAAGTGCCAAGTGTTTAATTGATTATGTGCTTGGGACTTTAAGAAATCTATAACTGTTGTATCAACTGACTTTGCGGGCTGACATGAAGACCAAAGAGTCCCAAACCGCCGATCTCCAAGAAATCCTCAAGCTACAGCAAGAAGAAACCTCTAAAGCCAAAGAAGAGCTCAAGGGTGCCTTGGCAACCATGGAAAAACTTAAAGAGGGCTTCAAAACAGATCGCACCAACTGGGAGACTGAAAGGGCTGTTTTATTGAAGCAGGCGGAAGATGCTGAAGCAGCCCTTAAACCGGTTGAAGAAGAGCTGACGGGTCTGAAGCATCAAGTGAATTCCATGATAGCTGTCGTGTTTGGTAAGTACCTTAGAACACGTGCTCTGTAGTACTATGAACTCCACCGGTTTAACTTAAATTTCTTAAACCGTCGCAGGCCATCGCATTGCTCATCTGGGAACAGATATGCAGATGAAATTGAAGGCGGCTTATACACTGATTGAACAACTGTACACCGGTGCCCAACGGGTTATTTTTGCAGTCTCCTATAACAAACCGGCACAAACACTGATCAAGGATACCTTAGCGAGTTTATCCATGACACCGGCACAGATAGAGGAGGTGAAGCAGTCTGCTACCAGGGCTGGCGCTTTACTGGCACTGACCTAGGCCAAAGCATGGATAGCTGACTTGGATCCAGTTGACATTGCCAAGGGATTTCCAGATGAACAGGCAGACGGATCAGCATTTGATAATGACACACTCAAAGCTGTGACAAAGGAGATGCGTCCACTGTCCAGTGAACTGGCTGCAGAAGCCAACCTGACTGTTCATCGGTCTTTTTATGATGAAGAGAACCAGCGAGTTGACACGATGGTGATAGAGACACAAAATCTTATCCCGCCAATTCATCAGCACACTTACGCCCCTGATATTGACCCGTCCAATCTGATAGGTGAAGAGGTTGTCTTTCAGGCGTTAACCCGGATTGACTAGACCACCCATGACTTCCAACCACTGGTTGGAGAGGAGGAGGTTGAACCGGCGCCTGAAGATCCTTCCAGTTCACGTCATCCGGGCAATGAGTCTTAATCCGGCATTTATGTTTCTATGATAAACTTTTATTGTGCAAGAACAATCAGCTTTTTGGGCCTCAAAGTGCCTTGTAATAGGCTAGTTAAAACTCTATGGTTTGTTGTGCTGATGCACTAGTTGTGTTGAACCGCCATAACACATGCAATGTTTGCTTATGTTGTGATAACACGACTCTGAATCCTACAGAAAGAAAGTTTGTCCTGGCGGTTTACCGCTGGACGGGTCATAATACCCAAGATAAAGCCTGATTGACAATCAAACCTTAAGAAATATGAAATAACTCATACCTGTGATGTGATATCACTTTAGTTGGTTTACCAACGTTGATTGTATTAAGGGTGAAGACCCAAATCTTGAATTTTGTACAACTTCACCTTGTACTAATGGTGTATAAGTCATGCCGGGTTATGATGAACACCAGATGATCAAAACTGGCGACAAGTAGTCAAAGCCAGGCCGGGTTAATAAACTCCGGTTTAATAATAAGGCTCGTCAACTTTTAGTTGAGATCCAAGCCGGGTTAACAAACACCGGGTTAATATGATGACTGAAAAGCCATACCAGATCAAAGATACCGGTTTAACATAGAAATCATCAAAAGAAAAATAATGACAAAGGCAAATAAAACCGTGTAGTCGAGGCTTTTCGAGGGCTGCCAGGCCCAAATTCGAGGCTTTTCATGGGCTGCCAGGCCGCTGAGTTAAACCATTTGACAAAGCCTTTTAAGATGAGCCTCCAACTAACCAATCACCATTTTAACTTTGACAAGTTCAGGGTCTCAATGAGAGTAACTGTCAAACATTCGGAGGGTCATGCCAGGATTACCTGGATAGGAGTGGCTTACTTGATGAAGGCAGGTTAACCCGGGGTTTTAGGTAAATATACCAGGCTTCCAAGCCGTGAGTCGATACCCGGCTACAAGGGTCCTTTCAAACTCTTTGTTACTTTACACAAAGAGCCCCCAAGTCACGTGATGAGCTGTGCTCATTGGGTGCCTATGTTTGAGCTGTGCAAATCATCCAGACTCTCTTTGGCCCCTTGGGTATGAAGCTCCCAAGCTGTAATGTGGAATGATAGCCGGTTTAACAGGTAGTACTCCACTTTGTCAGCTGAAGCCCCCATGTAACTCAAAGGATATTTGAGAAAAAACAGCAAAGGCCCTGCTTATAGCAAGGATGCTGGTTTATTTTATTGATCATAATATATACATTGTAGAAATATGTACATAAGAAAAGCCTATGGCTCAAGTGTAGTAAGGCCGTAGGAGAGCTATGTTCCACGGCCGCCGGGTCTCCTCCTCAGAAGTGCGCGAGTTGTCTCGAACGTCAATGAGGTAGTATGATCCATTGTGCAGATTTTTGCTGACCACAAAGGGCCCTTCCCAAGATGGGGATAACTTGTGCATGTCGGTTTGATCCTAGATGAGCCGGAGCACCAAATCGCCTTCTTGAAAGGTCCGTGTCCTGACCCGGCGGCTGTGATAACGCTGCAGGTCTTGCTGATAAACCGCCGAACGGGCTAAAACCATATCCCGTTTTTCATCTAACAGGTCCAACGCCTCCTGGCGTGCTTTCTCATTGTCTGCTTCAACATAATTAGCAACTCGGGGCGAATCGTGACGAATATCACTTGGGAGAACCGCCTCTGCCCGTACACCATGAAGAAAGGCGTGTAACCCGTCAATCTGTTGGGAGTGGTGTTGATGCTCCATAACACAGAAGGCAATTCCTCCACCCAACAACCCGGCGTCCGCTTTAAAGGGACCATAAGCCAGGGTTTAATACCCTTCAAGATTTCTTGATTAGCTCTCTCCGCTTGACCATTGGTATGGGGGTGCGCCACGGATGCTAAGTCAAGCCGGATGTGTTCTCTCTGACAAAAATCTTCCATCTCACCTTTAGACAGGTTTGTGCCATTATCCGTGGTGATATTGTGCGGAAAACCAAAGCGGAAGATAATCTTTTTGAGAAATTGAACCGCTATAGCCGCATCACACTTGCTGACAGGCTCCGCTTCAACCCACTTGGTAAACTTGTCAACCGCCACCAGCAGGTGGGTCTTCTTATCCTTGGAGCGTTTAAAGGGTCCCACCATGTCAAGCCCCCAAGTGGCAAACGGCCAAGTGATGGGAATCATCCTTAATTCTTGAGCCAGAACATGAGCTCTGCGTGAAAACTTTTGACAAGCGTCACATCGCTTTACCAGATCCTCCGCATCAGCATGAGCTGTCAACTAGTAGAATCCATGACGAAAAGCTTTTGCAACCAAGGACTTTGAACCGGCATGATGACCACAATCCCCTTCATGAATTTCCCGTAGGATCTCTTGGCCTTCTTCCGGAGAAACACAACGCTGAAATACGCGTGAAACGCTGCAGCGGTGTAACTCGCCATTGTGAATAACCATGGACTTGGACCGCCGGACTATCTGCCGAGCCAGGACTTCATCATCTGGTAACTCGCCCTGGTTCATATACGCCAGATATGGAACCGTCCAATCCGGCATAACATGTAAAGCGGCCACCAATTGAGCCTTTGGATCAGGAACAACCAAATCCTCCTCTGTAGGCAACTTAACAGACGGGTTATGCAAGATATCTAAAAAGGTATTGGGAGGTACCGGTTTACGCTGAGATCCAAGCTGGCTTAAAGCATCTGCTGCTTCGTTTTTGCGCCGATCGATATGCTCAACCTGATACCCTTTGAAGTAACCCACCAACAATATCCACCTCACGTCTGTAAGCCGCCATAAGTGGATCCTTAGAATCCCAAGTGCCAGAAACTTGCTGAGCCACCAGATCAGAGTCTCCAAAGCATCATACCCGGCTTAAGTTCATCTCCTTGGCCACGCGGAGCCCATGGAGCAGAGCCTCGTACTCAGCTGCATTGTTAGTACATGGGAACATTAAACGGAGGACATAACGAATCTTATCACCTCGAGGGGAAGTAAGAACAACTCCAGCCCCCGAGCCCTCCAATTGCCTGGATCCATCAAAGTGAATAGTCCAGTATGTATTATCCGGTTTGTCCTCTAGCGCTTGTAACTCGGTCCAGTCATTGATGAAGTCCACAAGTGCCTGAGATTTTATGGCTGTTCGGGGCACATACTTCAGACCATGTGGACCAAGTTCAATTGCCCATTTTGCAACCTGGCCAGTTGCTTCCCTGTTCTGAATTATATCACCCAACGGAGCTGAACTGACAACCGTAATGGGATGGCCTTGGAAATATTGTTTGAGCTTCCGACTTGCCATAAAAACCCCATATACGAGCTTCTGCCAATGCGGATATCGCTGCTTTGACTCGATAAGCACCTCACTGATATAGTAAATCGGCCGTTGAACCGGGTACTCCTTACCAGCCTCCTTGCGCTCCACCACAATTGCCACACTAACAGCACGGGCATTAACAGCCACGTACAACAACAAGGGCTCCCTGTCAGCCAGAGCAGCAAGGACCGGCGGTTCAGCCAACTGCCGCTTCAAGTCCTCAAACGCCGCATTAGCCGCATCACTCCAGACAAAGGTGTCTGTTTTTTTTCAACATCTGATATAGAGGGATCGCCTTCTCTCCCAAACGGCTGATAAACCGGCTTAGGGCTGCAATTGGCCCTGCTAGACGCTGAACACCATTGATGCACGCCGGTTTAGCCAAAGGTGTAATCGCTTTGATCTTCTCCGGATTAGCCTCAATGCCTCTGTTGGACACCAGAAATCCTAGAAGCTTGCCTGCCAGAACACCAAAGACACACTTGTCCGGATTGAGCATCATCTTGTAAACCCGCAGATTGTCAAAGGTCTCCTTGAGATCATCTATCAGTGTCTCCTTCTTCCTAGATTTTACCACAATGTCATCAACATAGGCATGAACGTTGCACCCAATCTGAGTGTGAAGACAATTTTGTACACAACACTGATAAGTTGCCTAGGCACTCTTGAGCCCAAAGGGCATAGAAACATAGCAGAAGGCTCCAAAGGGAGTGATGAAGGTGGTCTTCTCCTGGTCCTTAACTGCCATTTTGATCTGATGATAGCCTGAATAAGCATCCAAAAAACTCAAACGCTCACAACCCGCCGTCACATCAATGATCTGATCAATACGCGGGAGAGCAAAAGGATCGGCCAGACAAGCTTTGTTCAAATCTGTGTAATCCACACACATGCGCCAAGTGCCGTTTTTCTTAAGAACAAGCATCGGATTAGCCAACCACTCAGGGTGAAACACTTCAACGATAAACCCAGCAGCTAACAGCTGGGCTACCTCTTCACCAATTGCCTTGTGTCTTTCCTCGTTAAAGCGACGAAGAAATTGCTAGACCGGTTTAAACTTGGGATCAATATTGAGAGTGTGCTCAGCGAGTTCCCTCGGTACACCTGGCATGTCAGAGGGCTTCCATGCAAAAATGTCCCGGTTCTCACGGATGAACTCGATGAGCGCGCTTTCCTATTTCGGATCTAGATTTGTGCTGATACTAAACTGCTTGGATGAATCGCCAGGAACAAAGTCAACAAGTTTAGTCTCATCAGCCTGTTTGAAATGCAGGGTTGGGTCATGCTCAGTGGTAGGCTTCTTAAGAGGGGTCATGTCTGCCGGATCAACATTTTCCTTATAAAACTTCAGCTCCTCTGTAGCACAAACCGACTCAGCATAAGCCGCATCACCTTCCTCGCAATCCAAAGCGATTTTACGACTTCCGTGAACCGTAATGGTCCCTTTATGACCCGGCATCTTGAGCTGCAAGTAAATGTAACAAGGCCTCGCCATGAACTTTGCATAAGCCGGTCGCCCAAACAGTGCGTGGTACGGTCTCTGGATCCTCACCACTTCAAAGGTCAAGGTCTCCGACTGGGAATCATGTTCATCACCAAACACAACTTCTAAAGCGATCTTACCAACAGGATATGCCGATTTACCTGGTACCACACCATGGAAAACAGTATTGGACGGTTTAAGACTCTTGTCTCTCAACCCCATGCGACAGAAAGTCTCATAATACAGAATGTTGATACTGCTCCCTCCATCCATGAGTACCTTGGTGAACTTATAACCTCCCACCTGAGGTGCCACCACCAAAGCCATGTGACCCGGATTGTCAACCCGGGGCGGATGATCTTCTCTGCTCCATACAATAGGTTGCTCGGACCACCGCAGGTAACGTGGTACCGCCGGTTCAACAACATTAACAGCCCTCTTGTGAAGCTTCTGATCACGCTTGCACAAACTAGTGGTGAACACATGATACTTCCCACCATTCAACTGCTTTGGGTGACTCTGGTAACCCGACTGCTGCTGATTTCCTTGATTACCCTCCTGGTTATTACCACCCTGGTTGCTCTGGTTGCCCTGATTATTCTGAAATCCATAGTTTGAACTGCCGCTACCATGAAAACCTGGACCTGAACCGCCCGATGGACCCTAATCATACCAGAAAAGATCAGAGTTTTTGAACTCCTTCATAATGTGACAATCCTTTCAGAGATGCGTTGCAGGAACCTCCTTGGTCCCATGCTTTGGGCAGGGCTGATTCAACAAACGCTCTAGATTCATTCCGCCACCGCGCTGGGGCGGTTTACCCTTACGACGCTGCACATTAGCATTAGCTACAAAATCTGAATAAGCTTTACGCTTACCGTTATTCCCATGGCCTCCTTGGTTATGCTGTTGTCCCTTTGCACCACCGTTCTTCTTTCCCTTCTCCGGTTTCTCCTCATTAGAATCGGGATCCTTGGTATTATCAGAATCGGCATACTTGACCAAGGCGGCCATGAGGGTGCCCATGTCATTGCAGTGGCGCTTGAGCCGTCCCAACTTCATCTTTAGTGACTTAAACCGGCAATTACGCTCCAAGGTGATGATTGCCGAGCCGACATTAATATGGTCTGATGAATGCAAAACTTCTGAAACCCGGCACACCCAATGAGTTGTTGACTCATTCTCCCCTTGCACACAAGGTCAAGATCCACAATGGACATAGGCTGCTTACATGTGTCCTTGAAATTGGCTATAAACCGGGCCTTCAACTGGTCCCATGACTCGATGGAATTAGGAGGCAAATTTTTCAACCAAGTACGGGCTGTTCCTTCCAACATCATCGTGAAGTACTTTGCACAAGCCGCTTCATCAACGTCCAACATCTCCATTGCCATCTCATAACTTTCTACCCATGCCTCGGGTGGCTGATCAGCGATGTAAATCGGCACCTTACGCGGGCCCTTGAAATCCTTAGGCAATCGCACATTACGGAGAGCCGGAATAAGGCACGGCACTCCCCACGAGCTGAAAGCAACTCCGACGCCTCAGTCCACTGATGCTGCTGGCTGAACCGGGGCGGGTTGGTATTGACCCGTATATTGTGCTGCTAAAGCGGCCTCCCTTCATGCTCTGCCATTATCCACCACGTCCTAAGCGTTCATATCACCATGCACCGGATTAGGCCCTTGAGGGACAATGCGGCGCCGCGCACTGCTAGACACCTCCGGTTCATCTATATGCCTGCTATAGCTTTTGCTCGGTCATGGAGTTAGTGAACCCTGTCTCGGCTATATGAGTAAGCTTGCTACTGTGTCAAAGCTCTTTGAAGAAGATCCCTGGCCCGCCGTGTCTCAACCGCTGCCGGTGATTCACCTTCAATCGGAATAGCGGCCAACCGGGACGCTGCCGCTATCATATTGTCCAACGGGGTAGAGAAGTGACCCGGCGGTGGTGTGGTATACCACGGCGGGTTGTCCGTACGCTGAGGCGGACCCATCACCTGAGGTTGATCCGGCGCCCCGGTCCTTGGATCGGTATTCCGGTTTACTGCTGGCGGGTTACTAGTTCCTGCACCTGGCGTTCCAAAGAGATTCATTGCGTTGTAATCCGCCGGCAAGCGAGATTGATGTTTCCTCCTGGATACTTGATTTAAAGCATTCTGATCCATCAAAAGCCGATAATTCTCAGCTTGAATCCTTTGCGCCTAGGCATCTAAAGCGGCCCGTTCCTTCGCCATCCTGGTTTCCTCAGCCGCTAAGTCCGCCTTGGCTTGCGTTATCTGATCTTTTAGACTCGCAATGTCCGCATTGTGCTGATACTGCATCGCTGGTGTAACTGCCGTGGTCAACAAGGCCGCCCATGCATCCATCAAACCGGAGAGAACTTGAGCCGGCCGGCGCGCGGAGCCTCCTGCCCCTGCTACCGGTCCAGATGCCGCCGCCGTAGAGTTTTGCAAAGTTGGCTGTGTTCCGACCATGAAGATACCAACATGGTTCGGTGGTTCAAGAAATTCCGGAATACTGGTGCCATCAGAATACCCTTCAAACATGCCACCCTGAACTTGGTATAGGGATTCGGTTTCACCAGCGGATGATTCGCCGTTGCAATAAGCGACCGTCTCACCCTCAGATTCCGGTTCAGATCCGATCCCGTGGATGCATCCCACAAATGCACGCTTCACGATAGGCTGAATCCGGGCGGGACTTGCACGCTGAGCCGTTTCGACGAGGTCGGTGCAGGTGTCCGGCTCAGGGCCCGGTTCGCCGATCTTGCCGATGAAGACATGAATTCCGCCGAAGGGGACCCGATACCTGTACTCGATTGAGCCGGCCTCGGGGCCCCAGCTTGCATCGTCAACGTAGAGCTTCCCGCGATGACTCTTGGTCATCCGGCCCACCACGTATCCTTTGAGTCCTTCAAAGCTGCCCTTCAAGAACTCGAAACCATCGTGCGATAGCCCCACGGTGGGCGCCAACTGTCGTGGAAATATCACGTCAAATGTCCTCGTGTAAGGACTTAGTCGTGGAGCCATCGCGATGGGTTAGCTTAAAGGGGTTAAACCGGACAAAGGACACGAGGGATTTTATACTAGTTCGGCCCCTTCGATGAAGGTAAAGGCCTACGTCTAGTTGTGATGGGATTATTGGGGTCTCGCTAACCAGGGAGCTAAACAAGCTATGCCTGGCTATCGAGTTGTGTTTCTTGTCCCTGAACCGCGGCCGGGTCATCCCCTTATATACACGGGTTGACACCCGGCCGGTCTACAGAGCCCAGAGGCTGACTCATACAAGTGTTCGGCTTGGTCTCTCCTTTCCTTATCTTACAACACAAGTTACATGACTATGGCGGTTTACCACTATGGGCCCTAATCTGCCTTTGGGCCCCGGGCCTCTAAGCTTCATAGTAAAGCGCCATATTTAGAGTCTTCGTGGGCTTCAATATAGTTGAGGGTGAACCGGCCCCTCCTTCGGCGGTTTACACTCAGTAGTTATATCCCCAACATAGTCAGTGTTGACGATCTTCCTCGAAATGCCAACGACCACCGGCCCGGTATTCCTCCCCTGCCTGCGCATTCCCCTCGACCTCACCACACCGCCGTGCTTGGCACTGCCCCCCGGCCATCCATTCAAGCCCCGCCGACCTCCAGATCGGGCGCAAGCAGCTCCTGCGCCCCACACCCCTATGATAGACATCGATGCGCCGCTTCCCCGGGGAACAGGTGGACTAGGTGCTCCGCGTGCCTAAGCGGGTGCTGCTTCTTTTAATTGCGGTTCGACTAACTCTGAATTGAAATCTACGCGGGCTACTAACCTCTAGCAAAGGTGAAATAGTAAAAGGGAGGAAACCTTGTGCATTTAGTATCACGAAGAAGATGCAGTAAGAAGTTCTCAACTAGTTTCTTTCGTGGGATGAATACGGTGTGAGCGGAGACGTAAGATTTGCACGAATAAGGCAAGAGGAGTACCTCTTTCTGCTGGCAGTGCTGTGTCCTCCTTCTGTTTTTCCGACGATCTTGTTGTTCGCCGGAAACCAGAAGTTGTGGAGGACGGTGCAGCCTTGGACGAACCCATGGCCAAGTTGTTGAGTGTGGTGCGATGGCCGTCTGTCGGCGGCGGGGAAGCAGATCCGAGGCAGCGAACGACGGCGTAGCGGGAACAACTCCGGTGCGGTGGACGGTTGCGACAGTGGAGCCGCAGCAGTGAGGCGTAGGACGGCGTGGTCGGAGTGGTTCTGGTACGGTGCACGTCGGCGTCGGCGTCGTGGAGGCAGCTCTGCCTCGGCTTCAGCTGCTAAGTCCTTGAGGGTGTTGCGGTTGCGGTTGCATTGGACGACGACGTCGGGGTACCGGATCCGGCGTGATGGAGGAGGGCGTCGGTGGATTGGCCGCTATGGGGTGGAGGACGGATGATGTTGGGGTTTCGCGGCTGGTGGAGAGGGCGTTTTCGCGCCCACGGAGTATGAATGGGGAAACAGAGGGAGCGGGGAACTAAGGGGGAACAATGTTTCGGTTTGAGACGCGCTTGTTTGAAATTTGGAGAAAGTTACAAACTTTGCCCCCATCTAAAATTTCGGACATATTGCGGGTTGGGGGTAGGACAGTCATGTCAGGTGTCCCAAATGTGGGCGGGATAGATTTCGGCCGAGCGCATGGGTGTTTAGGCGCCCACGGCGTATGAATGCTTCTTGGAGGCGGTTGAGACTGGCGTCTTGGTGAAGTTACAAACCTACCCTGGTTTAGACCTTTGGACATCGGGCCGATAGGTTACACAGGCCAGAGTCAGGACAATAATTTCCTACCACCACAACATTAGTCTCGCGCGGTTTCGGGTGACCAGAGGCCTATTTGGCGCTTCGTTTAATATTTGGGAGCAGAATCATTAACGTTTTCGGTTCTCTTGAATTGAACTTTCAGGATTTGTCAAACTTCACAAATCTTTACTCTTGAAACTCCTAAAGCTACGATTATTTTGGAATTGAGGGGGTACATTTTAATATACATTGTACACGAGTATATATTAAAAAATATGCAACTTACCTCAGTTCATGCATGGTTCCAGGTATAATCTCCTTGGTTACAAAAAAAAGTTAGATATGCGTATGAATATATATAGCATGTTCAAACTCACAACAAAGATTGATGCCCCCTTTTACATCTGATTTACAAATGCCGTTATCTCGGCTTCAAATAGATGAATGCACTTCCTATGAATTCGAATCTTCGAAACCCCCTTTATGTTGAATTCGACATGTATTTTATTTCGTAGCTAGCAATTTGGAATGTATCCATGCAAGTGACAAATGTATAAAGTGCTTCACACTAACAACATGGAGTGCACTAATTAATGTTTATATATGAATTGCAAAAGCATCCATTGCCTGTATTTCAAACCGCTCTCACTCTATGGATCGATAATATGAAATAAAAACATGCACATGCTAGAATTCAATAGAGTATGGGTGTGTGATAGACCGATTTTCGTCCATACGCAAATTTGCAAAATTCATGATCTCATCCAAATATAATAATGCCATTTAGATTTTAATTTAATGCGTAGAACCGCCTTTTACACGTAGATGCACTATGCCTCGCCCCGTTCTCACAAACGCGTTATATATCTCTCTATCTAACGCATAAGTGCACACACTTTATATGCATCGGCATTTCTCTTTCACACATGCTCACAATCTCTCTCAGGGTGTCGGGGTGTCTCACGCACATGCTCTCTCTCTGTTTCTCTCTATCTCTCTTTCTGACTACTATGTACCACTCTTTTCACTAATCTCAGTTGGAAAACACTATTTCTCTCACATGCATATATACACATGCACGGTCTCTACTAGCCCTCTATACGCACATATATGTG
>NC_041383.1:65342669-65356389 GCF_002162155.2 Triticum dicoccoides
AGTTGGCAGATATGATTTCATCATATCATTCGGTAGGATATCCCTGGCTGTTAGGCTGGATGGTAATACGAGGCAAAGTTTTACCCTAGTTCGGATCGGACCCTTGCAGTTGAAAAAAGAGCCTACTCCTGGTACTGTATATTAGTGATAGGGGTGTGTACAAAGTACACATGAATACCAGGACTTGTGCGTGTGTGTATACTATCGACGAACTAGCCCCCAAGCTTGTATAACATACTAAGGGCCTAGGGTTACAAATTATATATAGTCGGATTATCACCAGTGGGGATAGAGTCCTCTGCGACTCTGGTAGCTTCGTGTTGTACGCCGAGTCCTCCACATGGGTCTCCGTATAACACGTCTCGGTCCAACCTATATGTGGCGCAGGATGGAACCGACCCATGAGTCTTCATGTTGACCCACCACAACTAGAAATGATGTGCCGACCACACCACACACGCAATCGGCCACTAAGAAAATAAGCATATACAATAGTACAACGGTATGTAGCTCACGATACGTCTCCATATTTTGTTGATGACACTGACGGACTTTGCATTTGATGCGTGCTCCGTATTTTGTTGACGACACTTACGGTCATTGTATTTGAAGTGAAAGCACGATATGGTCACTAGACTTCAGAATAAGCTCATCATGGTCACCACATACATTTTGTCGTGCTAACCAACATGTGGTTGGATGGTTAGAGGACAGTGGTTTCTCGAGCCCACCAAGGTTAAAGTCCCGGTGCTCGCATTTATCTTGTGTTAATTTCAGTATTTTCCGGTGATGTACGTTCAGTGGGAGGAGACGTTCCACTCGACTACGAGGCACCTATGGTGACTTCGTAAAATCTCAAGATCATATATGCTGGCCCACTCTCTCGAAGGTTCTCATAGGGGTAGGGTTCGCGTGTGTGCGCCTATAGCGGTGAGTGCTTGCGCGTACATATGAGCCCTTGCGTCTGTACCATGTTAAACAAATACATGTCATGATTATACTGTCACTGGCTCACCCGTACAACTCCGTATTTTGTTGATGACACAATCAATTGACCAATCAAACGGCACAACTAGTGTTGCACCATCAGGACGCGTAACCATGGGGCCTACCTATCAGCCCGTATATGAAAGAAAGAAATGGTAGTTTGAGTCTGTACTGTGTTATAAAATAGGAGTACATTTTAGGGTGATCATACGGTCATTGGCTCACCATACAACTCCGTAATTTGTTGATAACACGATGAATTGACCAGTCAAACGGTCCACATTCAGGATCACACATTACCATAGGGCCCACCCGTCAGCGCTTATATGAAGGACAGAAATGGTAATAAACTAGTGGTTGGTGGGTATTCGAAGTCGTGAGACCTCTGGTTGGCAGTCACCGACGGTTGGGGGCGTTCATTGGGCGGTGGGGTGGGGATCCCCAGAGAAAAAGCTCGGCACGGGGGGGAGGGGGGCTAGAGGGATGGCCGGTGCGGCCGCGGACCGGCGGTGGGGAGTGGTTTCGGGGAGGGCGGGCCGGCCGCGGGCGACAGGGGCGGGCGGTTCGGCCGGTGGTGGCTGGCGGCTCAGGGGGGTGGAGTTTGATGATAAACTGGAGGCCCTTGATTTCGTATCCAACGGCTGGAAAATCTAATGAGCAGAGATGAAAAAGTCAGTCGACTGACGTGTAGCCTCACCCCGCACGTACACATGCACGCACGCAAGACACGCACGCATGTAGGCATGCAACACTGACACGTACACATAACATACACACGCACGCATGCTGGCGTGCAACACTGACACGTACACATGCACTCACGAAAATACGCACGTACGCACCCATGCATGCAACACTGAAACGCACCCTTGCACGCACGCAACACTCGCACGCCTGCATGCACGCAGCACACGACGCAAGACACATGCTCAACCTATACGTGCATGCACCCTTTGTTAATGACATGGATTGTTACGGGTATTAATCAATCTTATCTGTGATAAGTAGAACATTGATGTTTTCATTGGTCTTTATGAATCACAACGTATCGAACGGGCTATCAACATAGTAGGCTTAACTACATGAAAAAGATGACGTCACACTCAATAAACAATCATCGGTTTATGAAATGCCCGCTTCTGACCGCCCTGGCCCACCAAAGGTTCCTCTGCTGTGCGCTGCCTGTGTTGGGTCATTGACATGCAAGCCATGCACCCAAAGAGCCCACATGTCAGTGGAAGAACGGCGCGGTGTCCTAGGCCAGAGTCGAGAGCGCCACTCGTGGCACGCCCGGCTGAACACGCCACCGTGCCGCATTCAAACGCCTCCATGAAACCCGCCCGTGTGGAAGTCGAGAAACCCACTCTGGACACACGTCCGTTCATGACCGGGCCGGCGTTAAACGCAACGCCGGCCGAGCTCCTCCCGTCCACCGTCTGTTTAATCTCCTATTTAAACGAGGCTAAACGCCAGCCAAGAATCACACACCTCTGCCACTCCCCTATCTCCTCCACCATTTTGTCCACTCTTACAATGGCTTACGAAGAGTAGTTATTCCGCATCCAAGCCGGATGGGTAGCCCGTCGGATACGAGCTATGCAGCTCGCTGATCCACCTCCCACCCCTCGCCCAACGGAGCCAGTTGAACCCCAAGCCAGCGCGCGGTTCAACAACTCGCCGCTCCAGGCCAGATCGACGAGGAGCGGCGCACGGGCGTCGTTGCTGCCGTCCACGCCGCCGCCTCATACCGCGTCTCTCGTTTCTGTGGCCGAGACTCCCATGCCGGCGGCCGCGCCATGCAAGCAGCGATAGAAGCTGGGTGCACGAAGAGCGACGAGTCGGTGGCCAGCGCCTCCGCGTCCGCCGCCATCATCGAGGAGAAGTAGAACACGGGAGACCGCCGCCGCTTGGGTCCCATGAAGGCCACCGCGGAGGCGACGTCGGCGTACACAGCAGGTGTCTTGCCCGATCCTTTTGTTGCGATGACCTTCATCGACCCCACATGGGCTCCACGGAAGAGGGGAATGTTAGGATGAACTCAAGCCGGTGCCGGCCATGGCGAAGTAGTGGCCGGTGATGAACTCAAACTGGTGTCGGCCACCATCATCTTCGGCACCAGCCAATGATATCGGTTGGGCAGTGGGGAAGCGAGCCGTCCTTTGCGCTGAAGCATATACCTCCAGGGCTCCCGGCAGTCCGGTGATCGTGCTGCCGAACATGAGGAACACAAATCGATCGGCGGGCGACCATTTAGGCCAGGTATTATATACCAGTGCTGTCCAGAACTAGCACCGCGTAGTTCATTTGAATGTAATGAAATCCGTCATGTTTGTGTGAAAACCCGATATTTTATATGATTTCCATCGTTGTTTATATGAAATATCAGTTTTTCTACGTGTTTGCATGAATTTCGTCCGGTTGGTTGAGTTGATGTCATAATGTGTGCGGCTACAGTTGGATGGCGTAATTTGTGGGTCGCCGGTCAGTCTGCGGGCGGCTCGGGCGGCGTTGTGGGACAAAAAAACACAGCTCGTGCAAGCTCGTCTCCAACGTGTGCGCTGGAGGATGCATGACAGCATGAGCACCCGAGCCATTCCGTTCATCGGTGGCAAAGGCACCGGTGGAAAAATGGGTCGCCAATATTTTGGCTACCCCGGGCAAGATCCAAACAGCCCCTCCCAACAGATTCAAATCCCTCGTTCGCCGTGGAATTTTGCCATGTGTTGTTTTCATGGACTAGCAAGATGCCCGTGCATTGCACGGAACATCAAGATGCATCTTTTTACAAACTCCCGCATGCATGCAAGGGATAATTAATGTCCTCCTTTGCTACTACCACGAGGCAAACACCATTAATATTACATCGATTAGTGTTAGTGGCCTTGTATATCTCCAAATTGTAATTTTGATAGCGGCCCCTTGTATATAAAAATGGAGGGAGAAATATGAGAGATAAGGTGAGGAGGAGTGGGGCGTGGTGCCGTGGTGGTGACTGGTGGTCGGACTGGGCGGAGGCATGGGGATGTACGGCGCATTATGTCTAGGATTGTATCTCTCTCTCTCACACACACGTAGGTGGGGGACGTGCACGAAGAGAAGAGGTGCACGCACGGCGCACGTACTCCCGTCTCTTTCCCAACCACACCCGTGTGGGTACACGGTGGAGCTCATTTCTGTATGAAAAAGGCAGTGCACGTGGTAATTTGGCACGTGTACTGGTTGTCCACTTGGTGGAGGGAGGATCGTCTACCACGGGTGAACAAACAAATTGCGACTTCACGTGTTATGTTAAATTAAAAAAAGAGGCAAACCATGTGGGGCCTACCTTAGAGGCAAGGCTCTATACACTGGAGTACTTATGATGTGTCCTGTCAACTTGCAGAACGAGGGGAAACTTGCTTAGTACGCCGTCTCCCCCGCCCACGAGCGCGGTGGCTCGCAGGATGAGGTGAAGCTTACTACTCCCTCCGGTCCTCTTTTGTTTGCATCTAAGGTGAAGCCAGGATACCAAGGAGCGATTGTTTCGTTTGAAATTGGACAGTTCTATCCCTGATGTGCTACCGAGAGAGGCTGGGGTTAGTTTTTCTAGTCATGCATACCATTGGTTGAGCCTGCCCCACACCGGAATTCTCGCGCTGCATGCATCTCTCTCTCTTTCAAGTCTGCATGTGTCTCACTCTTCCATGCCTGCATGTGTGTCACTCTATCTGCATGCGCACGCCTTGGGAAGGGGCGATTGGTATGGGAGAGAGAGTTGGGAGTTACTGCGGCTGCACATGTAGTCAAAGCAGAACAGATGGGAGGGGTACCAGTGGAAAGAGCGGGGTAAAGAAGCTAAGGCGCAGAGCTTTGAGGGAAAAACTGAATTTTCTTAGGTGCAAACCAAAAAGGACCGGAGGGAGTACTACTATACGCCTTTACGCCCGCTCCCTCGCCCACACGCGCGGTGGCTCGCAGCATGAGGAGAAAATTTTACTACTCCCCCCGTTTACTCCTCGTCCCTACTAGTACGTACGTACTTTGGTTAGTACTCCCTCCATTTACTTATACAAGGCCACTATAAAAAATACATTTTGCATCTATACAAGGCCACAAATAGTAATTGAGCCTTTCTAGTTTATGGCTCAATTTCAAAATCTCTCCAACCAAGGTAGACGGTGAGTGGTCGAATTAATTTCGTAGTTTGCACAGTACGCTCGTTTTTCTCAAGAAGTTATGTTTACCGAGGCATTAATTAGAACGAATGCATGAATGACCACTAAATTTCCATGAACTTGTACATGCATTGGTTAGTCTCCTCTTGACGCTGCTTGCGTCGGGTGATCTAACGCACCTCGAAATCCAACATGCAATGGTACTACTACTAGTATAGTAGAATTGAGACTTATCAAACGGAAAAACGAATGTTTTTTAGATGAGCCCTATAAACCCTAGTGGGTACGTACTCCGTAAAAACAGATTTTTCCAAAACTAAGTCGCTCCCTTTCATGAATTCTGTAGTATACTCCTCCGCCGACGCTCCCTTTCATGAATTCTCTACTTCCTGTCGCCGACATGTGGGACATATAGCAACCGGGTCGACGTGTCAAGCACCAAATAACAGTGCAGAACAGCAGGGGGGACGCACCCCACTCGTACCTGCCCAGTAGTAGTAATGAGCAATGAGACGTCAAATCACAATGCCGCACCTTCCCAGACGAACGAAGCAACCATTATTTCACACTTCGGTTTGACATCATCTCAAACCACGTACTAGTATTGCTTCTGCCTCAAGAGGGACACGCGCATCGCCTTGGTACATCATGACACGTGGGACCGCATGACAGGCCATGCTCCCCCGCCGATCGCTCGGTAAAATCACCTCATTTTTACTATACTTCCTCCGGATCGGTTTACTACATGGCATGCACGTCATTCTAGGTTGAGAATTTAACTGGCTATATATATGTATATATGTGATGAACAATACGCTAGCCTTTTAAAAAATGTATACTTTTGTACAGTAGTACTACCTCTGGCCTGGTTTATTAGTCCCCTATGTAGTTTGTGTTAAATTTTGACCAAAGATTTAACTGACAAAATGTTAGTGCATGTTAACAAAAATTATAACGCTGGGTTCATATTCGGACATAGTTTTCAAATATATAATTTTTTGTGACATGCATGACCATTTTGTTAGTTAAATTTATGGTCAAAATTTGGCACAGATTACAATGAGGACCAATAAACCAGGACAGAGGTAGTACTCCACTATCGATGGATTGCGCCATGGAGCAAAAATTGAAATTAAAAAAAAGGTGGTACATATAGAGAGCGCTCGTCGCCAAATTATGCATATAGTACTATTAAAAAAGCTAGTACGTGCTTAATTGGGGTGCTAAATTCTATTAAAGAAATACTAGTACTAGTATGTACATACTGAAGAGTTAAAGTAACGAGAAGTAACATAACATAGTTCTGCTGGGGGCTCAGCACAACACACCCCTCAAATTAAACTAAGCACACATGAAATTAAACTATGCAAATAATCTGATAGACACTGCATTAGAAGTTTAGAACCACCATAATGCAATGACACTGCCACCTTACTCGGAGTCCTCGTCCACGTCCTCGACTTCGTCCTTGTCCCTCTTCCTCTTGGCTGATACTTCTTTGCTTTAACCGCCAACTTGGCTGTTGTTCTTCATCGAACCCTTGTAGATATTGAAACAAAGGTAGCCATCCATTGCAGCGTATTGGATGTGGTCTATATCTAGTACATTCCGCTGCCATGCATGACGATGAAACGTGTATGGAGGTTTCTCCAGTTTACTATATGAAGGATGAACCATGGCTCCTGCCAGGGTCAGCATTAAAGGTTGACGAGAGGGCACCAGCCGATTCTTTTGGAGGTCGAAGGGGTTGCCTACAACGAGGCCTATCCGACGCAGGACTTCTTTGTCGTTCTTAAAGTCTACAGTAACGAATTTGACTGTTTTGTCCTCGAGGAAGTTCTTAAAATCCTGACACTCAACGTCGGCATGGCATATGTGATAGACCAAGCAAACGTTATGTGTGCAAACCTGGATCACGGCGGGCTTCTTCCTCTCTTCGTACTTTAGATCCTTCTCTTGTCCCACGACTGTGGTGTACTCAACATCTAGCGCAGCGACCCAATCATCATGTGAGTTTTCGAACATGCGTTTGAAGCGAGAAAGGCATCCTTTCACCGTCGCGGAAGTACGGGTGTAGATGACGTCGAAATCATCGCCGGTGATGGTTCTAACCTTGTACTCACCGCCGATCGGGGAGATTTGGGACGCCATGGATGTGGGAGGAGGGTTAGGATTAGTGGAACTGCCGTAATTTACTAATGTGAATGGACGGGACGACTAGGAGCGAACCGCCGTAGTATTAAAGGACGTGCGGGGACGAGTAGGAGCGAACTGCCAGCGTGCGAACAGCAGGGTAGTGGCTTTCCATTCTCCCATGATACGGGCTTCCGAGAGCCCTTGGATCTGAGATCGAATGGTTGCATGGCGTGATTCTAGACCTATGGGTGAATATCCTATCCTGGAGGGTTATTCTTAAAATTTTAAGCAACTTAGCATGCGACCATTTGATCTCAGATCCAAGGGCTGCCAGCAGCCCGTATCATGGTCGCGCCTACCATGACCGTCGCGTTGCTCGCGCGGTCGCTCCCTTGGAGATTTAACACGGTGCATTAGGTATCTGATGTTGGCATGTCATACATAGTCATCACTTAGTCACTCATACTACAACAAGGTTGGCTATAAGTGTTTTTTACTCCTCTCTATCTCTTTTTTCGTACTCCCTCCGTCCCATAATATAAGAACGTTTTTGACACTAGTGTAGTGTCAAAAATGTTCTTATATAATGGGACACAAGGAGTACTAGTATTTATTGCATTTGCCAAGGAGTGACCTCTTCCAATGAAATGGTGTTGCTAAGTTTGCTTCATTTAATTAGCTATAGACTCAAAATTGTCTTTTCACCTAGGTACACGCGCTTAGCACCGTTTCTTCCTTGGGTCACTAAACTAGACTCTCTCTTCTTGATTAACTTGCCACATCAGACTTTATGCCTATGTGGCAAGCTTAAGCACCTGTAGGAGCAAGTAAGTACAATAGTGCGCTTTACATGACATTTTTGCATATGTGGAGGAAAGAGAGGCAAGGAAAAAGTGGAGAAGTGGGCTCTCATGCAAGAGCCAGCCTCTACTACTACATGGTGGAGCATTAGGAGAGGCACCTGTGTGGAGGCGGTCAGGAATCAGGAGACTCACACCGGTCATAGCGCCGCAGTTAAAATGATAATGGAAAGTCAAATCACGGGGCCCCACCTGTCCAGCAGTAACTCGCTGTCAAATCACACAGCCCTACGTTTGCAGTAGCCTACTCCCGCGTCTTCTCGCATCTCTGTCGAACCGACTAGGCGGAACTGCCCCACCTACCGCGCAGGAAAAGCCCCGCCCTCGAATTTTAAATACAACTACTCCCTCCGTCTAGGTGAGTAAGTCATCTTACGAAGACCAAATAATCCCAAAATACTAAGGCGCGGTGCATTAACTTCTACCTCGTTTCTTGTTTCTTCACATATCAACCAATAAGAATGCAATGATATACTTTTTGTGACATAGTAACTCATATTTAGTTAGTCAAATGGATGACCTAGAACTATGTGCAGGCCCTATAAACCGAGACGCCTACAAGTAAAAAACTGAGATGGAGAGGGTAGTTCAGCACGTATCTTTTTAGATCAATATAGTCGGGATTCATCAAGGAGCAAAACCAAGTGGTAGGCTGCCCCTGTCGTGTTGGCGTAGCAAATCAAGCAGGGTCAGTCCGCACATGAAATGGCGACACACTTAACAGGACCCCTTTGGCAGACATGTGGCTCATCCACCATCTTGTTCCACGTGTGATGCACCAAATTACAGTTCGGAGCAGCGGTTGGAATTGGAGGCACCCCGGTCGTAGCGCCGCAGTAGTAGAAAATGAGCGATGAGGGGTCAAATCACAAAGCCCCACCTTTCCCGCATTAAGCTAGATGGACGAAGCAACCATCATTCCACTCTAACGCACAAGAGCATAAAGAAAAGAGAAAACAATGATGCGTGCGGCAGCTACCTAGGGCACCCTATGGTAGGGGTCTCCACTATAGATCCTTTTTTTGAAAGCGCCTCCACTATAAATCGGCTTCTCCCTCGTCCTCTTGAAGAAAACCGATGATGAGTGCGGCGGTAGGGTTTGTAGGAGTACTACGGTGTGCGGGGCCACGTCATAGTAAACGGGTTCGAGTCGACGCCTTAAATATGTGTGGGCCGCTTGGTTTTACGGGAACGAGGCAACATTTTGGGTTCGGGGACCATTGGAGATATAGCACGTACAAAAAATTGTGGACGTAGGTTCGACCAAAAGGCAATGATGCATGGGCCCTGCATTTTGATATACCCGGGGCCGCGTGAAATTTGCTACTCTACTCAAAACTAGTAAGGTACGCATGTATTGAACACATGAGATTTCGAAACTAAATTATGAATAAATACACACTACAGCATGCAAAGCTTTGAGTCATATATGCATGATGTAGATGGTCGTTTAGTTCTTATAGTTCATCTCATTCAAAATCAATTAGTTTTATAAAAAAATTAAGATTCATGGGGTGGTGCATTGTAAATCATAAAGTAAAAAACAAATAATGGCAATTCATTTAGAAAAAAATAATCAATTATGATACAGAAGATTCTAGAACAAAGGAGAAGTGCTTGTGTTTTGAGGTTTGTGCATTATGCTTAAGTTCAACCATGGAGTCTTCTAAATTGTACATGTGGCATATCTGGTGGAATTTTGATGATATCTAACGGCAGCAGTGCTCGGATTTGCCCATCTCTGCACTATCGGGTTAGCTTCACCCAGCGACCATCTTTCAAAGTTATTGGCACACTATATAGTTCTTGTGCCATAGTTGCATGTTTTGGAAAAAAGCTACTAGTGGGTTGTACTATCTATTTAGGAATAGAAGATGTATACATGGAAGTTGTAGGGAAAGAGATGAAATGGAGGATCTCAATTCCTATGAGTAGGGATTGGAAAAGAGATGTCATTTGGTTCACATCATAGGAACTTTTCTATTGAATCTAGAGATGACATGTATCTCAATTCCTATGAGGAGGGATTAGTAAAGAGATGTAATTTGGTTCATATCATAGGAACTTTTCTATTGAATATACGCTAATGTTTATTTTCCTTTGAAATTAAGGGAGTATAGGAATCCATTCATATGAACCAAGTGTCTCTAAAGCTATAGAAATGATATCATGTTTATTTCCTTTGAATGTAGAGTATATGAATCTATTCCTATGAATCAATTGGCTCTAAAGGAAAAAAAATCCTATAAAAATCATATCATATAGAGTTCCTATGATATTCCTCGACACTAAAGGATGGTTGAAATTGCTGTGGGTGATACGATGGTCTTTCTTTGTAGACTCCTCACCCATCTTTATAGTTACCTCTCGAAGATGAATGAAATGATATATACAGGGTATTCTACATGTGCAATTTGGTACATGAAAACTCGGTAAAAGTTTGCGAGGTTCTAATTTTCAATAAAGCTATATGCACTACATTTCAGAACGAAGGGAGCATACGGCAGTTGCTAACACTCACGTGGAAGATTTGTGTGTAGGAGGAGTGGCTGTTCTGTTAAATGACATGGCAAAACTGACACTATCGGATGCCGATCTAACGGTTCTTACGGCGTTCGTCAGGAAAAGGCTTGTGGCGAACGTTTGTCGGATAATGATTTACGGACACATGCATTGCATTGATATGTGCCCCCTCTCTCTCACGCACACGCACCCTTACGAGTCACAACTCTCCCGAGTCCTCTCGCAGACTCGCACGTGGCACCCATCGTCTATCTGCAGGTAGACGTCACGCACATATGTGCTCTTCACACCCTACCCTCAGAACTTATAAAAAACAGAAGATGGCGTGCACATTTTATTTTAGCTCACACGTCACACACTTATATTATTACTCTTGCGGGAAACGTTCTTTGGGCGTAGTATATATTGTACTCTAACGAAGAGAAGCGGTGCACGCACGCACTAGTTCTCTCACACCCACTCGCGGGTACACGTAGGAGCGCATTTTTTTGAAGCCGGTACACCAAAATCACTCCACTATATATAAAAGCAGGAGCCTTAGCGCTTGCTTTACTAGGGTTCCTCTCGTTTACTCTCTCATGCTCTCCAGATCTAAGCAAGACATAGGTGGCCACACTCTCTCTCTCAGCTCACAGTTGGTCACAAATCCGTCCGGATAACCTCGACCGGGGCAAGGGGTGTAGGTGCATCGTTCACGCTGTCGTCAGCGGCGAGGGAGGAGACCAACGGCTGCTCGCACGTCCTGATCGGCGTCCATGTCGTTCTCTCTGAGAGAGCGCCGGCTCGGGAGGGCCTCCGACCCCTTCTTCCTCCCTGCGGTATTGTGGCCAAGATGCGGCCTCCCGACTCCGTCTTTGCCACATGCCGACGACCCTCAGGTATATATTCCTTCGAAACCTGCCTTGCTCTACTGGCCCAGCTCTTCCCCCTTTGTGTGGATCCTTGTCTACTTTCGTCTGCTGTTCCAAATCCACCTAGACTTCTACTATTATTAGAAGTAAAGCTAGTTCATACAGTCAACTCAAAGCGTTGGTTCAAACAGGGAAGAAAGTGGGAAAGCTGTAGCATGAATCTAGGACTTGGTTCTAAGAGGAAATGGGGGAAAGTAGTAATATCTGTCACTATTTAAATAACCGTATTTCGTATTTGCGCAAACAGGGATGTCTGTCTCCATATTGTTTCGGGATGTCTCTGTCCGTATCGTTTCTATCCGCGTAATCAAAAGCACACACCTCAGTTTTAGTACAACTGCGCAAAATGAGATGGCTATCCCTCTTTGCCATCGTCTAACCTCCAGTCTTCAAGGTATTCCTACATTGGTAGTAACTAAGGTAGAATGACCAACACAATCTAAAAGAAGCTGATTCATACGTTTTACTTCCTGATTGCAGTGCAGGGATGAGCAAAAACAACTGCATCCTAGCCCGGAATGCATTTTCTGCCAGTTCTTCCACGGACCGAGGACTAGCTGGCACGGCTGCACGGCGATTTTTTGGATAGGTGCGCGGACAAGAGGCATTGTGGTCTGCTTATTTCTGCAAATAACTGTGCTTAAATTTAGTGGAATGCACAAGCATTTCAACTGGTCAGTACACTGCATGGTTCAGTTCAGCATTCCAGCTGAGACCACAATTATAATTGGTTATTCTGGAATGAGAGAACCTAACCCCGGATGGTGGCAACAAGAAAAAACTAGAGTGAACTCTAGGAAATTTAAGCCTGCCGGGAGGCCCTTTGCTCAGAGAAGCCTTGCTTGTTTTTTCCTGATTTGTAAACCTTCTCACAACTTTGTCTTTTGCTGTGAACTAGTATATGTTTGTTATGTTCTATGAATCATTGAGATGTATAAAACTGCTTAACTTGTGCTTTTCAAGATTTTTATGAAGACAAGTTTAATGTGAGTGTTCCACATGAGCGCTGGACTAGCGTTGAACGTTTGGAATTTATTACATTGTGGCCTCAATTAACTGCATGAACCACTGTAACAAGATACATAGTTGCTTATATGTCAGACAACAGATTGTTGATTGTTAGCTGGTCGATAGCCTAGTGTTGAAGCGAGCTGAGCCAATGTGCCGTGTTTTGCACAACTGCTTACAAGTGGGGTAGCACCAACAGTGTTCACAAGTACTACTTATGTATACGTTGACACACGGTTCTCGAACGAGTGCTCTATTTCATCAAAACACACACTGCTCGTATGATAAACCGTGACAACTTATGTCTTACCATGCCATATTCATGAAAAAAGTAGTGAGGACGCATCTGTTTCGGCAACAATTACGATGGTTCTCGCATGATTCACGGGCACACAAAGTAGCAGCAGTTCCCATAGACGGATTCAAATAGAGTACTAGCCCCAGAGGGGTCGATAACAGGCAAGGTTCGGATAATTAGACACAATCCAAACTACTATTAAACACTAGCTGGGGCAACTATTTCATGCCTCGATCTAATTTGGGATGGACACAAGACGGACCTTGCCATGAACATCATCGAGGACGTCCCGGAGCAGCTCAATCCTGTGAACCTTCATGAAGACAACCTTGTGGCCTTGCCACTGATAAACTTGTTTGTGGAGGCATGCCACGTCATCTTCCTGCGTAAGCTTGACAAGAACAGTATGCCTAAAAAACGAAGGAGTAGCTTTGAACTTCTTGTGTTTCAGTACACCATGGACAACAGCCTGACAACAGTGAGGCTGGAATACACCTCTTCATTGGTATAACTGCAAATGGCTTCCAGGATCCAACAGCCTAAGAACTCTGTTTTCGCAGTGCATATATTCAGGTCGTCCGCCTCATAGCGCGTGACATGCACAACCACACAATCCTTGTCTGCACCAGGGCTCTAATTGAAACAGAAACAAATTCTGAATAACTTTTCAGTATAAGAAACACATGTTATTTAAACCACTATGTATAGCATGGCATCAAAGCTAATAAAATTTTGCATTATTAATCACCACATACTTCCTTTTCTAAAAAAAATCACCACATACTTAGATGAAAAACCACAATCGAGATCGGCAAAGAAGGAAATCACCTTGGGCAGCTCAGC
>NC_041383.1:65356629-65364797 GCF_002162155.2 Triticum dicoccoides
TGTTGACCATCTCAGTAGTGGCCGTGAGCGTATCTGGGGTCGGCTCGGTGGTTGCCTCCATCTTCTTGGAGCTCTCTATCTCATGGGGATCAGCCTCCCGCGTCTGCTCCAATATTGGTAGATCTTTGCCTGGTTCTCCTTGGTCCATCATGAAACTGACGAATACTAGGAGACCACTGAAAGGAAAACACAATCGCAATGACAATGAAGCAAAAAAGAGAGTGAGGATCGGTTACTGCTTTGCAAAAGTTCTTTTTTCTCTAAACGAAAATATACCAACATCACGGATCCGCCTACCTTCCCTTCGTTGGGAGAGAAGAACAGTGGCAGATGCGAGTGTTGCCTTTCTTGAAGACGGTGAGGGAGAAGGGGATTCAGCGAAGAGTGAAATGATGGTTGCTTCGTCCATCAAACTTAGACTGCGGGGAGGTGGGGTTTTGTGATACGATGGCTCGTTACTGCCGCGCTACGACCGGGTCGACTCTCCGCGTGCATACTGCCTTCTAATTTGGTGGATGGTATTTGGGCCCGCGCGCTGCATGGCCTGCATGTCGGTGAACAAAAGTAGAACGGCATTCAGTAGAGGGAGATGTTTCAATTACCTAGGAGGAGCCAGAAGCGGTAGAGTGTCTCCACTGTACTAGTAGTAATTATTTTTTTGGGTAGTTGTAGAGTGTCTCCACTGTACTAGTAGTAATTGTTTCTCTGGGCCCAAGACAAAACAGACAATCCACACTAGTAAATACTAAAATCAATTCAAAAGGCGCTACCCACACTCAGCACACCGCCCCCCCCCCCCAAAAAAAACCTGGGTGCTCTTCTTCCTCCTCGCTCCCACCCACCTCATGTCAGCTCGCTCCACTCGTACCCCCAAATTCCTCACCTCACTCCTACAGAAAACCTCAGCTCCCCTTCTTCCTCACTCCTACAGAAAACCCCCAGCTCCCCTTCTTCTTCGCTCGCACTACAACTAGGCTCGTCATTCGTTACTCTGCTCAAATCCGTGAGCGCGGCGCGATGCCCTCAAGGAAAATGGAGTCGGCTGACCCCAGCGCCAAGAAGATGAGGCTCTTGCCAGCGGCGACGCTTGTTGTAGATCCCGCACCCGACAGCACGGGGAGAAGCGGCGACCCGGCCCCCATCGGATCCCAGGAACCCGTAGAATCTTGGGTGGACCGTATCAGCGATCTCCCAGACGCCATCCTTGGGGAGATCATCTCGCTTCTCCCCACCAAGGATTGCCGCCGCACCCAAGTCCTCTCAATTCGGTGGAGCCCTCTATGGCACGCCGTGCCCCTTAATCTCGACTGTCGTCAGCTATCTCTCTTCAATGATTTTGAAATCCCTAGAGCCATCATCTCCTCCCACCAGGGCTCCGTTCAAAGCCTTTGCATCTCGTCATCTACCTGAGCAAGCATACCATGCCCTGCACGGTGGACGCCTGGCTGAAATCCCCTGAATTCATAGAACTACAGCTGCTTGAGTTCTACTATTCCCCTGGAAATCACATACCACACACCGAACGCCATGAACTTGTGCCCTCAGCACCGATGTCCATCTCGCGGTTTTCCTCCTCTCTCCACACCGCCACCTTTGCGCTGTGCTACCTACCAGACAATCTGGTACTAAACCTTCGACTCCCATTTCTCAAGAAACTTTCACTTGTGCGGGTTCGTATATCGGAGGCCTCATTGCACAGCATCATCCACTCCAGTTGCCCTGCGCTGGAGTGCTTGGTGCTTGTTTTCACAGTTAGAATCGGTTGTCTCCAAATAAAGTCACCTAACCTTGTAAGAATTGGAATTTCTTTTGACGGAAGGCAGCTCATCATCCAAGATGCCCCTTCACTTCAAAGCTTGATCCTTGATTCTAGTTATTCACCGTTGCAAATAACCGTCCTCTTTGCGCCAAAACAGGAGACCTTGGGTGTAATACATGATCTCCGTGTTCATTTCAATATGGTGTTTGGCTCCACAGTTCTTCAGGTACTTTATATTATCATCTACACTTGTAACCATAAGCTGCATTTTAAATTTCTGTTCATAATTTATATATCATCTTGGAGTACACATTTTGTACTAATATTATGTTCTATGCTCAATGAAGAGTTTCTCCATGGATGGCCTATCAATGGTGTTGGATTCTGTCAAGATCTTATATATCCAAATGAATAGTTTTGATCTGAACAAGATTATTGGCTTGCTGCAATGCTTTCCATGTCTGGAGAAGTTGTATATAAAGGTGATAATTTCACGCACATTGGAAGCCCGCATATAGTGTACTAGAATTAACCGTTCAGCTGTTGCTCTTTCGACACTCTTCTTTTAGACCTTAACTGTTTTCAATCTTCATGTCTATTTAGGCAACAGGACGGGGTAAGAAAGTTATAACCAATTGGTGGATTCGTAAGCATCGGGATTTTCTCACTTCTCATGAGATTCGATTGAAGACAATAACGCTAGAACGATATGTAGCCAACCGTGCAAACACAAGATTTGTCACATTCTTCCTGCTGAATGTGGGGTTACTATTGTCCATCAGGCTTAAGTTTATCAGCAGCATGGTTTTGACGGATGGGTATGTCGAAGAGCAAAAAAAGGAGTTTCAGGTGGGCAAAAGAGCTTCTGAACGTGCTGAGCTTCTATTTACAACATATTGTGGTCATAATCCAGTAGATTTTACGACCCAGGATGTTCATTCTATGGACCTGACCGATCCATTTGACTGTGATTGCCAAAAACAGTGCTGGAGTTAGATGTTGTTGCCCTTTTCAATCTGAGTTTTTTTGTAAACCTAATGAACAATCAACCCTCGTACTTTTGTACAGTTTGTAAGCTGGAGTTAGATGTTCCTGCCCTTTTCAACTCGGCTGTGACTGTCATATTTTCTTTGAAACAAGGAAAATGGCTTGCCATTCGTTTAATTTAGATTGAAATATTGTAACAAATCACAACCAAGGGAAATAACATCACTCATGCCAGCTGCTTGAGCTCACTGTGCATTACAGAAGCCAAGTGATTAGCCCCCACCAGCACCCACAAACTTATTTTGAACTAGCATATCAAATGGGCTGTAAATTTTCATAGGAAAGGCTGCATGACCATGACAGATTTGGATTTTGACATTTGGGACCCGCGAGGAAATAGCCTATCCAAGGTGGTGTCAACTTACTAGCTAGTCAACAAACGATTCTACCTACCAGCCGTTGGATTGACATCCAACATCTGTTGTGTATCTTCTATCTCTTGTCTTCTTCTTCCTCCAGCCGCCCAACCCAAACCACCCCGTTGGCTCCGCCTGCTCCCGCCTCCCATGGCTAGCTACGCCTCCGCCGCCCTACCGTATGTACCCTCCAACGTTGGCCAGTCCCTCCCTCTATTCCCCCACACGTCCTGTTATTCTCCGGCGATGTCAGCCCCAACACGCACACGTGCCCGAACCAGTCAACCCTCATACTCCCCTCCGCCTACGACTGGACCGGCGCATCTTCAACGGCTCCTATTCGTTCCGTTCGAGGCCTCGCCGTCCTCCTCCGCCTTGCGGCCTTGGTTCGCTCGCCGTGCGCGGTGTGCCGCCCTCTTGCGTTGTCAACATCGTCAACAACCGAGAGGAACAAGGAGATGACTGTACGTGGAGAGGATGACAGTAGGGACCCACCAGCATCATGGCAGTACGCAAGCAAGTGCCTCTATAGTACAAGCCCAAAAATATGGTTCCTCCTAGTCCTAATGGTTGGACATCTGGGGCTCACACCATTGTCAACGTAGTCAATAAACGAGAGAATTACACTACGAGCGCCTGACACCAGGGATCCAGCAAATCGCGCAGTTTTTTTTGAGGAACAAGCAGTTGTTATTTATACTAGTTTTAGTGATGGACCAGGGTAACAACGGGGCTGTGCGGGGGCTATGGCCCGTCTAGCCAGGGTTCTATTTATGTTTACCACATCATGAGCCTAGTTGTGTTTTTTTCTTGCTGAAAATGGCTAGCCCAGTTCTATTTTTTTAAAAGAAATACCCAAACAAGGCCTACTTGCTTTATCGGCCCTGCTGGGCTGCAAATCTTTCAAGACGATGAGAGTTTCATTCGGTTTGCCCAGAAATGGCCTGTACATTTTTAAAACACATCAAACCGGGAATTAGTTTCAATTTTTTCATTACAAGATCTTAAATTCCATTATTTTTATGCGTGGACAATTATTTGGATTTTATATTTATATAAATTATTTTTCAAAATAGTTTGAATGTGAATCCATATTTTTGGATTAAAAACAGTTGACCGCACCGAAATATGCAAAATTTATTATACTTTTTAACCATGGCCACAATATGGGGTGTAATGCTAACAAAAAGAAGATGGGCTCCAAAAAAATATTAAGAATTAGCAAATGGGTTATACATTATTAGAAATAATGGCAGATGGGTTGTATGCTGTTTTCCACAGATTTGAGGCTGACTTGTGCGCCTACTACAGGTTGACGCGTATGCTTTCATAAAAAAAGGTTGATGCACACGCAACGCCCTGTCAAATTAGTCAACACACGAGAGCAGTGACTGTTGGATGTCCATCCAACGGCTGTCGTGCTTCTTCGATCTCTGTTCTTCATGCTCCAGCCGCTCAAACAAGCGCCGGTGGGACTGCCTGCTCCCTCCTCCAGCGGCCGGCTATGCTGCCGCGCAGGCCTCACGGCCCCATCGTACTCCCATCGTTGGCCTAGCCATCCCTCTACTCACCCACACATGCTATTATTCTCCGGCGACGGCAGACGAACCAGTAAACCCTCGTACTCCTCCGCGTGGGAAACAACTGTCGAGTATTCCCTGGCTCCGTGTTGTTCCCTTCCTAGGCCTCGCCGTCGTCCACCGCCCTCGTGCTCTCGGCGCAGCCTGGTCAACGTGGTCAATGAACGACATCCATCGGAAGTGGACTGTACGTGGAGAGGCTGACAGCTGGGTCCACGACCGCACGCAAGGAAATGCCTCCTTATTACGCACAAAATAATGATTCCTCCACCTGACAGCTAGGACCCACAGGAAGGGCCTCTGTATTTTGCGAAAAAAATGTTCCCCCCGCTGACAGGTCGGACCCACCAGCTATATCTTCGCACGCAAGGAAGTGCCTCCTTATTACGCCCAAAAAAATGAATACCCCCCTGCTAGCTGGGACCCACCATATTGTTGGACTGACTTGTGGGCCTACTAAGTTGACGGGAACGGAGGGCTTTGTCAACTTAGTCAATACTCCAGTGACCGTATGATGTCCATCCAACGGCCACAGTGCTTCTTCAACCTCTAGTCTTCTTGCTCCAGCCACCCAAAGCAGCGCCGGTCGTGCCGTCTGCTCCTGCCTCCCGTGGTCGGCTGTAGTACCGCATGCTCCTACCTCCCGTGGCCCGGCTCCACATCGTCCCCTTCCTAGGCCTCACCGTCGTCCACCATCGTGGTGCTCTCGGCGCGGCGTGGTCAATGTGGTCAATGACCGACTTCCTTCGGAAGAGTACTATATGTGGAGAGGCTGACAGCTGGGTCCACGACAGCCGCAAGGAAGTGACTCCTTATTACGCGGAAAATAATTATTCCTCCACCTGACAGAGGGGTCTCACCGGCCGGGCCACCAGTATTTTGCGAAAAAAATCGTTTCCCCCTGACTGCTAGGACCCATCGGACGGACCACCATATTTCGCGAAAAAACGTTCCCCCCGCTGTCAGCTCTGACCCACCGGAAGTGCCTCCTTATTACGCACAAAAAAAATGAATACTCCCCTGGCTAGCTGGGACCCACCTTGGTGGGAGGCTGTCTTGTGGGCCTACTAAGTTGACAGGGATGAAGGGCTTTCTCAACTTAGTCAATATGAACGATTCTAGCTCCAGTGACCGTACAATGTCCATCCAACGGCCGTAGTGCTTCTTCAACCTCTGGTCTTCTTGCTCCAGCCGCCCAAAGCAGCGCCGGTCGTGCCGCATGCTCCTGCCTCCCGTGGCCGGCTGTGCTATCGCGGAGGCCTCACCGCCCCCTACTATTCCCACCGTTGGCCAGGTCCTGCGGCGACGGCAGCCTCACACCGCAGCCGAACTAGTGAACCCTCGTACTCCTCTCCGCGCGGGCTTCCACTGCCGCGTCTTCCCCGGCTCTGCGTCGTCCCCTTCCTAGGCCTCGTCGTCGTCCACCGTCGTGGTGCTCTCCGCGCGGCATGGTCAATGTGGTGAAGGAACGACTTCCATCAGAAGAGTACTGTACGTGGAGAGGCTGACAGCTGGGTCCACAGCCACAGCCCAGTTTTTTTGTGATTTGCCAAGTAAGTCGCTTTGTCAGGCCTGTTGGGCTGTAAATCTTTCAAGACGAGGAGAGCTTTCATTCGGCTGGCCGAGAAAATGACCCATTAGTAATGAGAAATGGGCTGTACATTTTTAAAACACATCAAACCGGCAATTAGTTTCAAATATTTTTTTTCATTTCAAGATTTTAAGTTACATTAATTTTTATGCGTGGAGAATTTGTTGGATTTTATATTGATATACATTTATTTTTAAAATCAATTTGAATGTGAGTCAAATTTTCGGGATTAAAAACAGTTCGGACCGCACCGAAATATACAAAATTTTGTAGAATTTTTTAACCATGGCCACAATATGGGCTGTAATGCTAACAAAAAGAATATGGGCTCCAAAAAAACCTTAAGAATTAGCAAATGGGCTGTAAATTATTAGAAATAATGGCAAATGGGTTGTATGTGGTTTTCCACAGATTTGAGGCTTTGCTAAAAAAATGGTTGGCGCACAAGCAGTGACGGTTGGATGTCCATCCAACGGCCGTCGTGCTTCTTCAATCTCTGCTCTTCTTGCTCCAGCCGCTCAAACAACCGCCGGCGGGACTGCCTGCTCCCTCCTCCCCGCGGCCGGCTGTGCTGCCGCGCAGGCCTCACCGCCCCACCGTACTCCCATCGCTGGCCTATCCATCCCTCTACTCACCCACACCTTTTGTTATTCTCCAGCGACGGCAGACGAACCAGTAAACCCTCGTACAGTCGTACTCCCCTCCGTGTGGGAAACAACTGCCGAGTCTTCCCTGCCTCCGTGTCGTCCCCTTCCTAGGCCTCGCCGTCGTCCACCGCCGTGGTGCTCTCGGTGCACCGTGGTCAATGTGGTCAACGACCAACTTCCATCGGAAGAGTACTATGCGTGGAAAGGCTGACAGCTGGGTCCACGGCCGCAGCAAGGAAGTGCCTCCTTATTACACGCAAACTAATTATTCCTCCACCTGACAGCGGGGACCCACCGGACGGGCCACCGTATTTCATGAAAAAACGTTTCCCCCCTGACTGCTGGGACCCACCAGCTACACCTACGCACGCAAGGAAGTGTGTCCAGGCAAAAAAAAAACTATTTGCCCCCCTGAGTGCTGGGACCCACCAGCTACATCTTCGCATGCAAGGAAGTGCGTCTGGGCAAAAAAACATTCGCCCTCCTGACTGCTGCGACCCACCAGCTACATCTTCGCAGGCAAGGAAGTGCCTGACAGTCGGGACCCACCTGGTCGAAGCGTACGTAGCGTTGTCATTCTGGTCGCGGACATGTACGTACATATATACTGATGGATGTAGAGGCGTGCACGTGTCGTAGTAGAGGCGCGCACGTAGCATGTACACGTACGTACAGCGGCCAGGGTACAAGAAAGAAAATACTGCCACGTTTGTGTACATACGGGCGGGGTCTCGAACGCCTACTCGCGCATATGTACGGCGAGGGCTCGTGTACATGGCTGGGTAAGAACGGAGAAACAGCGTTGTCGTCATGTTCATGGGGAGGCAATGGAATGCGTCGTGTTCATGGGGAGGCAACGGAATGCGTCATGTTCATAGGGAGGCAACAAAACGCGTGGAAGCCAACCGGCTGGGTCGGAACGGAATGCGTGGTCGTGTTCATCGGGAAGGCTTGGACGGAACAGGCGATGGAAACGAGGCCTGGCGTACCGCAGAACGGAGGAAACGGACCTTCTACATTCGGAATGGGGTCCTGTTGATCGGGAGGGGTGTGGCGTACTACAAAACGGAGGAAACGGACCTCCTACGGTGGAAACGGGGGTCCTATTGATCGAGAGGGGTGTGGCGTACCGCAAAACGGAGGAAATGGACCTTCTATGGTCGAAACGGGGTCCTGTTGATCGGGAGG
>NC_041383.1:65365373-65439333 GCF_002162155.2 Triticum dicoccoides
CTATTCATCCAATCGATTGGCTTCAGTTAGCAACAGTAGCAAAGGAATCGCTCCATCGGGTTCTGTTAACAGACATCGATCGATAGCTCGGGTTTAGTAACGCGTAGCCTGCAGCGCAATCGCTCGGGTTTAGTTAGAGCCCAACGCCTCGCTGGGGTTCAGTTAGAGCCAACGCCTCGCACACACGCACATACGTGTACGAGAGAAACGTGCATCGCTCGGCCCCCGACCTCCCACCGTAACCGGCAACTCCCCGAAATTTTCCTCCCCCTCGCTTCTACCACGGTTTTTTCCATCATGGACGGCCCAAAGAATGTCATGCAACTACGTCTCCGGCCCGCCCAGGACGAAAAGCCCGTTTTCTGTCATGATTTTCTATCATAGAAGTAGGAGCCCACCACATCTATGATGATACCGGGTTCTGTCACAATTATCGTCATAGAAGTGTCATATGTATGACAGAAAAAATTCGTTCGGCCCAAAATGTCATGGATGTGTCTTTTTTTGTAGTGTAGCCATAGATTCATCAAAATAAGCAAACAACACAATGAAAACAGAATCTGTCAAAAACAAGACAGTCTGTAGTAATATGTATCAAACGTATACTTCTGGAACCCCAAAAATTATAAATTAAATTGTTGGACCTGAGGAATTTGTCTATTAATCATATGCAAAATGAATCAACCTAAAATCACTCTTCTGTAAAAAAATGGTAGCTAATATCGTGAGCGCTAAAGTTTCTGTTTTTTACAGCAAGATCACAAAGACTTCACCCAAGTCTTCCCAAAGGCTCTACTTGGCACTTTATTGAAACAAAAGCTATAAAACATAATTACTACAGTAGCATAATCATGTGGACATGCGAAAACAGTAAGGGTAAATATTGGGTTGTCTCCCAACAAGCGCTTTTCTTTAATGCCTTTTTAGCTAGGCATGATGATGGCAATGATGCTCACATAAAAGATAAGAATTGAAACATAACGGGAGCATCATGAAGCATATGACTAGCACGTTTTAAGTCTAACCCACTTCCTATGCATTTGTGAGCAAACAACTTATGGGAACAATAATCAACTAGCATAGGAAGGTAAAACAAGCACAACTTCAAGATTTTAAGCACATAGAGAGGAAACTTGGCATTATTGCAATTCCTACAAGCATATGTTCCTCCCTCATAATAATTTTCTGTAGCATCATGAATGAATTCAGAAATATAACCAGCACCTAAAGCATTCTTTTCATAACTCAACAAAATAATTATCATGTGAGGCATAATCCAATTTAAAACTAAAATCATGATGACAAGTTTCATGGTTATCATTATTCCTAATAGCATACAAGTCATCACAATAATCATCATAGATAGCAACTTTATTCTCATAATCAATTGGAACCTCTTCCGAAATAGTGGAATCATCACTAAATAAAGTTGACACTCTTCCAAATCCACTTTCATGTTCATCACAATAAGATTCAACATCCTCCAAAATAGTGGGATCAATACTGCCTAAAGTTGACACTCTTCCAAACCCACTTTCATCAATATAATCATCATAAATAGGAGGCATGCTATCATCAAAATAAATTTGCTCATCAAAACTTGGGGGACTAAACATATCATATTCATCAAACATAGCACCCCAAGCTTGTGGCTTTGCATATCAATAGCATCATGGATATTCAAGGAATTCATACTAAAAACATTGCAATCATACTCATCATTCAAAGATTTCATGCAAAACATTTTATAGACTTCTTCTTCTAGCACTTGAGCACAATTTTCCTTACCATCATTCTTACGAAAGATATTAAAAAGATGAAGCGTACGAGACAAACTCAATTCCTTTTTTTGTAATTTTATTTAATAGACTAAACTAGTGATAAAACAAGAAACAAAAAGATTCGATTGCAAGATCTAAAGATATACCTTCAAGAACTCACCTCCCCGGCAACGGCGCCAGAAAAGAGCTTGATGTCTACTACACAACCTTCTTCTTGTAGACGTTGTTAGGCCTCCAAGTGTAGAGGTTTGTAGGACAGTAGCAAATTTCCCTCAAGTGGATGACCTAAGGTTTATCAATCCATAGGAGGCGTAGGATGAAGATGGTCTCTCTCAAACAACCCTGCAACCAAATAACAAAGAGTCTCTTGTGTCCCCAACACACCCAATACAATGGTATATTGTATAGGTGCACTAGTTCGGTGAAGAGATGGTGATACAAGTGCAATAGGGATGGTAGATAAAGGTATTTGTAATCTGAAATTATAAAAATAGCAAGGTAGCAAGTGGTAAAAGTGAGTGTAAACGGTATTGGAATGGTAGGAAACAAGGCCTAAGGTTCATACTTTCACTAGTGCAAGTTCTCTCAACAATAATAACGTAGATAGATCATATATCAATCCCTCAACATGCAACAAAGAGTCACTCCAAAGCCAATAATAGCGGAGAACAAACGAAGAGATTATGGTAGGGTACAAAACCACCTCAAAGTTATTCTTTAAGATCAATCTATTCAAGAGTTCGTACTAGAATAACATCTTAAGACACAAATCAACCAAAACCCTAATGTCACCTAGATACTCCATTGTCACCTCAAGTATCCGTGGGCATGATTATACAATATGCATCACACAATCTCAGATTCATCTATTCAACCAACACAAAGTACTTCAAAGAGTGCCCCAAAGTTTCTACCAGAGAGTCAAGAACGTGTGCCAACCCCTATGCATAGGTTCATGGGCGGAACCCGCAAGTTGGTCACCAAAACATACATCAAGTGGCACATGATATCCCATTGTCACCACAGATAAGCACGGCAAGACATACATCAAGTGTTCTCATAAAAGACTCAATCCGATAAGATAACTTCAAAGGGAAAACTCAATCATGACAATAGAGTAGAGGGGGAGAAACATCATAAGATCCAACTATAGTAGCAAAGCTTGGGATACATCAAGATCGTGCCATAGAGGGAACACGAGAGAGAACACGAGAGAGAGAGAGAGAGAGAGATCAAACACATAGCTACTGGTACATACCCTCAGCCTCGAGGGTGAACTACTCCCTCCTCGTCATGGATAGCGCCGAGATGATGAAGATGGCCACCGGTGAAGGATCCCCCATCCAGTAGGGTGTCGGGAAGGGCTCCCGTGAGGTTTTTGGTGGCTACAGAGGCTTGCGGCGGCGAAACTCTCGATCTATCTTGATTTTTAATGTTTTTAGGGTACGTAGGCTTATATAGGCGAAAGAAGTCAGTCGGGAGAGCCTCGAGGGGCCCATAAGAGGGTAGGGCGCGCCCAGGGGGGTGGGCATGCCCCCCTATCTCATGGCCTCCTTGAGGATCTTCTGACATGCACTCCAAGTTCCTGGGATTGGTTCTGTTCCAAAAATAACTTTGCCGAAGGTTTCATTCCGTTTGGACTCCGTTTGATATTCCTTTTCTTCGAAATACTCAAACAGGCAATAAAAGAACAATATGGGCTGGGCCTCCGGTTAATAGGTTAGTCACAAAAGTAATATAAAAGTGTATAATAAATCCCATAATCATTCAAAACAGGTAATATAATAGCATGGAATAATAAAAAATATAGATACGTTGAGGACGTATCATGCCATATCACAAAAGAGATATTCTCGGATTTCTGGTCCCTTCGAACGACCGGCTTCCAGACGTCCAGTGGTGACCGGTCATCTGGTGCCATTCAAAGTGCCAAAATTAACGGAAGTCCGTTCCCTTCGGACGACCAGCTTCCGGACGTCCAGTGACGACCGGTCATCTAGTGCCACTTCACAGAGTCATAATTGACGTATGTCCGTTCCTTTCGGACGACCGACACTCTCGGACGTCTGCTCCATGTGTGTCTTCCCTCACTTCTACTGCACTAGGTCTATGTTTTCTCTATGTGTCGGACGACCAGTGCTTCCTGGACTGATGCGTCTCCATCGTATCTATAATTTTGATTGTTCCATGCTGTTCTATTATCATTCTTGGATGTTTTACAATCATTTTATATCATTTTTTGGTACTAACCTATTGACATAGTTCCTAGTGCCAGTTGCTGATTTATGCTTGTTTTTTACATCGCAGGAAATCAATACCAAGTGGAGTACAAACGCACCAAAACTTTTTGTGGATTTTTTCTAGACGGGAAGGCACCGTATGGGCCAAGAAAGTACTTGAGGGGTGCTCCGAGGGGAGCACAACCCACCAGGGCCTAGGCGCGCCCAGGTGGGTTATGCCCACCTCGGTGGCCTCCCGCACCGCCTCTTTGCTCTATAAATACCCCAATATTCCAGAAACCCTAGGGGAGTCGACGAAAATCAATTACAGCTGCCGCAATTTCTAGAAACACCATATCCAATCTAGAGACCATCACAGAGGGGTTCATCATGTCGATTTGTGCCTCTCCGATGATGTGTGAGTAGTTCTTTGTAGACCTACGGGTCTGTAGTTAGTAGCTAGATGGCTTCCTCTCTCTCTCTCTCACTCTCTCTCTCTCTCTATCTATCTATCTATCTATCTCTCTTTTGATTCTCAATATAATGGTCTCTTGGAGATCCATATGATGCAAGTCTTTTTGCTGTGTGTTTGTTGGGATCCGATGAACTTTGAGTTTATGATCAGATCTATGGTTTTATCCATGAAAGTTATTTGAGTCTTCTTTGATCTCTTATATGCACGATTGATTATAGCCTTGTATTTCTACTCCGATATCTGGGTTTTGTTTGGCAAACTTGATCTATTCATCTTGCAATGGGAAGAGGTGCTTTATGATGGGTTCGATCTTACGGTGCTTGATCCCAGTGACAGAAGAGGAAACGATACGTATGATGTTAAGGATAACAAGATGGGGTATATTTCTACATAACTAGATCTTTTCTACATCATGTCATCATTCCTAATGCATTACTCCATTTTTCCATGAACTTAATACACTAGATGCATGCTGGATAGTGGTCGATGTGTGGAGTAATAGTAGTACATGCAGGTAGTAGTCGGTCTACTAATCTTGGGCGTGATGCATATATAATGATCATTGCCTGGATATTGTCATGATTATTTGAAGTTCTATCAATTGTCCAATAGTAATTGTTTTCCCACCATTTGCTATTTTTCTCGAGAGAAGCCACTAGTGAAACCTACGGCCCCCGGGTCTCATCTTTAATATATTTGCCTTTGCGATCTATTTTCCTTTGCTTTTATTTTCAGTTCTATTAAACCAAAAATACAAAAATACCTTGCTGCACTTTATTTTATTTGCATTCCATTTATCCAATCTATCACAACTTTATCCTGTCACCGCGCCAATTTCCGGCGCCATTGCCCAAAAGGGATTGACAACCCCTTTAACACGTCGGGTTGCGAGTATTTGTTATTTGTGTGCAGGGGTTGTTTACATTGTGTTGTGTGGTTCTCCTACTAGTTCGATAACCTTGGTCTCATCACTGAGGGAAATACCTACCGTTGTTGTGCTGCATTATCCCTTCCTCTTTGGGGAAATACCGACGTACTTCAAGCAAACATCAAAAGGAATTTCTGGCGCCATTGCCGGGGAGGATCACGTCAAGATAGTCTCCCATCAATGTGCTTTTTGGCGCTGTTACCGGGGAGACATCATCAACATCAACTAGGTTCCTAATCACAAATCTCATCTCCTTGCAATTTACATTATTTTCCATTTGCCTCTCGTTTTCCTCTCCCCCACTTCACTAAAATTTGTCGTTTTATTCGCCCCCTTTTTTATTCGTCGTTTTCTTGTCAGATCTGTTTTTGAGTGCAATCTTGTTGTGTAGTCACCATGACTCAAGAGAACACCAAGTTGTGTGATTTCTCAAATACCAACAACAATGATTTTATTAGCACTCATATTGCTCCTCCCGCCACTTGTGCGGAGTCTTATGATATTAATACTGCTTTGTTGAATCTTGTTACAAAAGATCAATTTGCTGGTACTCCTAATGAGGATGCCGCATCCCATCTTAACACATTCGTGGAATTATGCGATATGCAAAATAAAAAAGATGTGGACAATGATGTTGTGAAGTTGAAATTATTTTCGTTTTCTTTGGGAGATCGCGCAAAAAATTGGTTTTCTTCTTTGCCTCGCAATAGATTGATTCTTGGAACAAGTGCAAGGATGCTTTTATTACTAAGTATTTTACGCTCGCAAAAGTCATTTCCCTTAGAACCCAGATCATGAATTTCAAGCAACTTGAACATGAGCATGTTGCACAATCTTGGGAAAGGATGAAATTGATGCTAAGGAATTGCCCAACTCATGGGTTAAATCTTTGGATGATCATACAAAAAACTTATGCGGGGTTGAATTTTGTTTCTCGTAATCTTTTAGATTCCGTCGCAGGGGTACTTTTATGGAAATTACTTTGGGTGAAGCTACTAAATTTTTAGACAATATTTTGGCAAATTATTCACAATGGCATACCGTAAGAGCTCCTACCAGTAAAAAAAGTCAATTTGGTAGAAGAAATAAATTCTTTGAGTGGAAAAGTTGATGCTCTTATGAAGTTGGTTGCTAATAAAAGTGCTCCTATTGATTTTAATGTTGTTCCTTTGTCTACCTTAATTGAGCAAAATAGTGATGTCATAGATGTGAATTTGATCTCGCGAAACAATTTCGATAACAATGCTTATAGAGGTAACTTTAATCCTAGGCCTTTTCGTAGTAATTCCTCTAATAATTATGGTAATTCCTATGGTAATCCTTTTTATAATAATAATAGAAACACCTTTGATCTTGAGAATAATATTAAAGAATTTATCATTACTCAAAAAGTTTTCAATGCTACAATAGAAGAAAAGCTGAATCAAGTTGATGATATGTCTAGAAGTATTGATAGAATTTCTCATGATGTAGACAATCTCAAGATGAAAAATTTTGTGCCTAAAGTTGAAGAATCAATTAAATCTCTTTATGTTTCTATGGATGAAAGTAAGATAAGAACCGCTATGCTTAAAGCTAAAAGAGAATTTTTAGAAAAAGCGTTTTCCGGTGATTGCTTTCATGAAAATGATGAAGATCTTAAAATGATTGATGTTTCTTCTATTGATTCTATGTTTAGTAAAATTAAGATTGATGAAAAAGGGACTGGAGAAGAGTCAACTTTAGCTAGAAGGTGTCCCTATAATTCGGAGGGTGAAAATCTTGTTGAGAAAACTGATAAAAGTGGGTTTGAAGAGGTCAAGACTTTAACTAGTGATGTGCCCACTATTTTGGATTATAAACACTTTAATTATGATAGTTCCTCCTTGGTTGATTGTATTTCTTTGTTGCAATCCATGATAATTCACCCCATGCTTATGAACAAAATAAAGCTTTTACTAAACATATTGTTGATGCTATGATGAAAGCTTTTGAAGAAAAGTTGGAATCAGAAGTTTCAATTCCTGGAAAATTACATGCTGAATGAGAACCTACCATCAAAGTCAAGATTAAAAATTATGAGTGTTTTCCTTTATGTGATTTGGGTGCTAGTGTTTCTACAATTCCGAAATCTTTATGTGATATGCTTGGTCTTACCGATATTGAAGAATGCTCTTTAAATTTGCACTTGGCGGATTCTACTATTAAAGAGCCTATGGGAAGAATTAATGATGTTCTTATTCTTGCAAATAGTAATTATGTGCCCGTAGATTTTATTGTTATTGATATTGATTGCAATCCATCTTGTCTAATTATACTTGGTAGACCGTTTTTACGTACTATTGGTGCCATGATTGATATGAAAGAAGGCAATATTAAATTACAATTTCCACTAAGGAAGGGTATGGAACAGTTCCCTAGAATAATAATTAGGCCATCATATGAATCAATTATCAGGGCATCGTATGTATCTAGAACCAAAGATGACAACACTTAGATCCTACGCGTTATGCCTAGCTAGGGGCATAAAACGATAGCGCTTGTTGGGAGGCAACCCAACTTGTATCTTTTTGCTTCTTGTTTTTATTGTTGTTTTCAATAAAATAAACAATTATGCCTCTGATTAGATGTGTTTTTGTGGTTTAAATTAGTGTTTGTGCCAAGCAAGGACTTTGGGATGATTTGGGTGAGTGTTGATTTGATCTTGCTGAAAAACAAAAACTTTTGCACTCACGAAATTATTTTTCGTTTTTACCAGAAGAGCGATTTTGAGTTGATTCTTTTTGCAGACTATTAAAAAACTAATTGCCCACATTTTCCTATTTTTTTAGAATTTTTGGAGTTACATAAGTATTTTAAGTAGTCAGATTTCTAGAGACTGTTCTGTTTTTGACAAATTCTATTTTCAGTGTGTTGTGTGCTTGTTTTGATGATTCTATGGTTTTCTTTGAAGAGTTTTTGCCACAGAAAAGTTGGAATATAGTAGATATAATTCAAATATAAAATATGAATGGGTTTTCAACAGTACTTATAATAGTGGTTTGCTTTCTTATACTAACGGATCTCATGAAGGTTTTGTTGAGTTTTGTGTGATTGAAGTTTTCAAGTTTTGGGTGAGATTACGATGGGAAGGAATAATCATTGGCAAAAGGCTAAGCTCGGGGATGCCCGAGGCACCCCAAGATAATATTCAAGAAGTAGAAACCAACTAAGCTTGGGGATGCCCCCGAGTGGCATCCCTCTGTCTTCTAACAACAATCGGTATTTTACTTGGAGCTATATTTTTATTCGTCACATATTATGAGTTTTGCTTGGAGCGTCTTGTATGATATGAGTCTTTGCTTGTTTTGCTTTGTGTTTTAAGTCTTGAATTCTTGTTGGACACACCTTTTTGAGAGAGCCAAAAATTATGCTATGCTTGCTCCTATGCTTCACTTAAATTTTTAGAGCCATGGAATTGCTCTAGTGCTTCACTTATATCTTTTTGAGCATGGTGTGCTTTGTTATTTTTGAAGAAATGCTCTCATGATTCACTTAGATTTATTTGGGAGTTAGTAAGTTTTTTAAGAAATTCTCTCTTGCTTCACTTAGATTATTTTGAGAGAAAGAAATATTGTGCTCATGTTCTTCACTTAAATTTGTTTGAGCTTATTAAAAGCAACATATGAAATTAGTCCCAAAGTGATAGATATCCAAGGAGGATATAATAAAAACTTTCATGAAGATCATTGGACAAAATAAACTTGGTTCTTAGTAATGGTTTTGAGGTATGACAATATGATATGTGAGTCATGTCGATAAGTAATTATGCTTTAGTAAGAATATTAGTGTTAACATTTGTGATTCCCTATGCAAGCACGAAACTCAATAGTTATGCAATGAAATTATTCAGTGTTACTTATGCTTAATGCTTGGGTACGAGATTTTTCGTTTCTTGGTTGGACGCTTCTCAATCTTTTTGCTAGCCTTCATTTTTCACTAAGTATGATCACTACTTGTGCATTTGAAACCCTTTAAACCAGTTTTGCCTTATGAGTCCACTATACCTACCTATATGCGGTATTTCCGTGCCGTTCTAAGCAAATTTGCAAGTGCCATCTCTAATTTTCAAAATAAATTTCTCTTTTGTGTGCTCGTACCACTCGTGAGATGGTGAGGTGTGGCCGATATTTTCCATGCTAGATGTGTTATTCTCACAATGAGTGTTTATTCACTTGTCATTGCACGAGAGTACGGCAAAGATATTAGGGGTGCCCAGTCCCGAAATGAAAAATGAATTTACATTATGTTGTCAAATAATAAATTCCTTGGAAAGTGTTGGTATGGAGGGCACCCGTGGATACGGTTAGCCATGGAAAGTGAAAGTATGGTGGAAAAAGGAATAAACTTTATTTTTTGTTTGGGAACCGCCTATGATATATATAGCATGGAAGGTGTTGATAACTCTAAGTCATTTTCGTTGGTGGGAAAAGTATGCCTCCCAAAATGTTTTTATCTCTCAATTTTCTCTTTGAGCTCTGGCACCTCTACAAATCCCTACTTCCCTCTGTGAAGGGCCTTTCTTTTACTTTATGCAAGTTTTATTTGAATTTGAGTCTCCATCTTCTTTTATAAAGCACCAACTAAGGGGCACTATGATCATATTTGAGCATTGGGTGTAGCTAATATTCGAGTGTGTTTCATGAATGGATCAATGATTGAGCATAATGGGCTAGGGAAAACTTGCTTTAGTGTTGATATTTTGAAAGACATGGTTGCTTGTTGATATGCTTGAGTATTAAAGTCTTCATGTCAAAACTAGACTATTGCTTTGAACCATATAAAAGTCCAAATGTCCATGCTACAAAGAAAATATCATGTGATGAACATGTTAGGCAGCATTCAACAATAAAAATTTATTTTTATCATTTACCTACTTGAGGACGAGCAGGAATTAAGCTTGGGGATGTCCATACGTCTCCAACGTATTTATAATTTTTTTATTGTTCCATGCTGTTATATTATCATTCTTGGATGTTTTACAATCATTTTATACCATTTTTTGGTACTAACCTATTGACATAGTGCCCATTGCCAGTTGTTGTTTCCTGCTTGTTTTTACATTGCAGGAAATCAATACCAAAGAGAGTCCAAATGCAGCGAAACTTTTTGTGGATTTTTTCTGGACCAGAAGACACCGTATGGGCCAAGAAAGTACCTGAGGGGTGCTCCGAGGGGAGCACAACCCACTAGGGCGCACCTGGGTCCACCTCGGTGGCCTCCCGCACCTCCTCTTTGCTCTATAAATACCCCAATATTCCAAAAACCCTAGGGGAGTCGACAAAAATCAATTCCAGCCGCTGCAAGTTCCAGAAACACCAGATCCAATCTAGACACCATCATGGAGGGGTTCATCATGTCCATTGGTGCCTCTCCGATAATGCGTGAGTAGTTCTTTATAGACCTACGGGTCCGTAGTTAATAGCTAGATGGCTTCCTCTCTCTCTCTCTCTTGATTCTCAATACAATGGTCTCTTGGAGATCCATATGATGTAAGTCTTTTTGCGGTGTGTTTGTTGGGATCCGATGAACTTTGAGTTTATGATCAGATCTATGTTTTTATCCATGAAAGTTATTTGAGTCTTCTTTGATCTCTTATATGCATGATTGATTATAGCCTCGTATTTCTTCTCCGATATTTGGGTTTTGTTTGGCCAACTTGATCTATTTATCTTGCAATCGGAAGAGGTGCTTTATCATGGGTTCGATCTTACGGTGCTTGATCCTAGTGACAGATGGGGAAACGACACGTATGATGTTAAGGATAACAAGATGGGGTCTATTTCTACATAAATAGATCTTGTCTACATCACGTCATCATTCTTATTGCATTACTACATTTTTCCATGAACTTAATACACTAGATGCATGCTGGATAGCGGTCGATGTGTGGAGTAATAGTAGTAGATGCAGGCAGGAGTCGGTCTACTAATATTGGACGTGATGCCTATATAATGATCATTGCATGGATATCATCATGATTATTTGAAGTTCTATCAATTGCCCAACAGTAGTTGTTTTCCCACCATTTGCTATTTTTCTCGAGAGAAGCCACTAGTGAAACCTACGGCCCCCGGGTCTCGTCTTTAATATATTTGCCTTTGTGATCTATTTTCCTTTGCTTTTATTTTCAGTTCTATTAAACCAAAAATACAAAAATACCTTGCTTCTCTTTGTTTTATTTGCATTCCATTTATCCAATCTATCACAACTTTATCCCGTCTCCACGCCAATTTCCGGCGCCGTTACCCGAAAGGGATTGACAACCCCTTTAACACGTCGGGTTGCGAGTATTTGTTATTTGTGTGCAGGGGCTGTTTACGTTGTGTTGCATGGTTCTCCTACTGGTTCGATAACCTTGGTCTCATCACTGAGGGAAATACCTACCGTTGATGTGATCCATCATCCCTTCCTCTTTGGGGAAATATCGACATAGTTCAAGCAAACATCTCCAGTCCAACTTTTCTATCCGGACGTCCGGTACCTGTCAGACGTCCGGTGTCTGTGCTGCATAAGTGACCCCCACGACTGTCGTGTCAAAACCGGCGGATCTTGGGTCGGGGGTCCCGAACTGTGCGTCTAAGGCTAATGGTAACAGGAGACCGGGGACACGATGTCTTACCCATGTTCGGGCCCTCTCGATGGAGGTAATACCCTACTTCCTGCTTGATTTATCTTGATGATATGAGTCTTACAAGAGTTGACCTACCACGAGATCGAAGAGGCTAAACTCTAGAAGCTAGCCTATGGTATGATTGTTGTGGTCCTATGGACTAAACCCTCCGGTTTATATAGACACCGGAGGGGGCTAGGGTTACACAGAGTCGGTTACAGAGAAGGAGATCTATCATATGAATCGCCAAGCTTGCCTTCCACGCAAAGGAGAGTCCCATCCGGACACGGGACAAAGTCTTCAATCTTGTATCTTCATAGTCCAACAGTCTGGCCAAAGTATATAATCCGGCTGTGCGGATACCCCCTTATCCAGGACTCCCTCAGTAGCCCCTGAACCAGGCTTCAATGATGATGAGTCTGGCACGCAGATTGTCTTCGGCATTGCAAGGCGGGTTCCATCTCCGGATACTCCAAGGTAACTTCTGAACACAAGGATCGTGTCCGACTCTGCAAGACAAATTTCACATACCACCATAGAGAGATAAATATTTCACAAATCTAATTCGCTGACAATTCCTCGTAGTGTGACATCACGTCACGGCCCAGCCTTTATTCGAACCGTTTTTTATAACCAGCTATCGCACACATTGCGAGGCGGTTTTCTTGGCACGTCTTGTCGAAACAGAGATCGTGTCCCCCTTATCGCGGGATCATCATCAATATGGGTATGGGTAACCCAACCGTGCCATCAATTGTGGTGCTTGGAAAATGAGTAATTTTGACAGGCAAGTGGGGAGGCGCACATTTTTTTCACCGTCTTTATAAAGGGATAAGGATCCCCCGTTTTCACCCACGCCTTCTTCCTCCTTTACCTATCCGTTCTCGCACTCTCGAGCCCCAGCGCCCATGTTCTCACCTTCTTCGTAGGACCATCCACAACATGTCCAGAGCGGGAGGCAAGTGGATGGCCTCCTCCGTCATGGAGGAGGACATTACCAAGCTTCGGGCGGCCGGATACCTGGCCGAAAACATCACGCATAGGCTTCCAGCGGAGGGACAAATCACCCCCACCCCAAAGTCTCGGGAGAGAGTAGTATTCCTCCCTCATTTCATCTACGAACGAGCGTTTCAACTCCACCCGTTCGTCCGCGGGCTCATGTATTACTATGGGCTAGATTTTCATGATCTGGCCCCAAATTTCATCCTCAACATCTCGGCGTTCATCCTCGTGTGCGAGGCCTTCCTCCGCATCAAGCCCCACTTCGGCCTATGGCTGAAGACCTTCTGCGTGAAGCCGAAGATCGTGAGCGGCCAGCATGCAGAGTGCGGAGGCGCCATGGTGGGAAAAATGCCCAATGTTACATGGCTTGATGGCTCCTTTGTGGAAACCGTGAAAGGGTGGCAACCAGGGTGGTTCTACATCACCGAGTCGCGCGACGCCAATTGGGCAGCGGCCCCCAAATTCCGATCAGGAATCCCCATGCGGCTCAACTCTTGGGAAAAGAAGGGCCTGGCCTAGGGCGAACCTATGGAGCTGACCGGACTCGAGACCTGCATCAAAAGTATGAGGGACAAGAAGATCAAGCTTGTCAACGTGGTCCGGGTCATGCTCGTCCGTCGGATTCTCTTGTGTCAAAGACGGGCATTCAATATGTGGGAGTTCGATCCGGCCGAACACCAGATGCTGCATGAGCTCTTCGACGCGATGCATAAGGACGTCTGGAAGGTGTTGTTCAAGACCGGCGAAGTTCCTCCTCCCATTTCCGAGGACCGCGGGCTCAGCGCAAAGCGCCTTGCCAATCCGGTAAGCCATCTAACCATCACAAGATGTACCTTTCCCAGCATATTCGTGGGAGGATTTTAAGTCACCATGCTGACAAAACAGGATTACATGGAAACGGCGGAGTAGATCGACTGTCCGGCTCCGCTGCCCGAAGATCCAGCGACCGCGCTCCTGACGGAGATGCTGGTTCTGGCGCCTTACAAGGTGCCGGAGAAAAAGGCCGAAAAGAAGGCCACGTGGACCAGGGAGGGTCTCCGGCGCGAGGTTGCACTGGACGCCTCACCCGAAGATGATGAGGCGCATTCCTCCTACAAAGGGGAGGAGAAGAAGAGGAAGAAGGCTGCCCCGACCGGGGAGGCCGAAGGATCCAAGAAGGCGGCCGTGGGGACCACGAAGGGTCTCCGACGCAAGGTCGTAATAGACTCATCGTCCAAGGACGGCAAGGCGGATTCCTCCCATGGAGATGGGGGGAAATACGAGGAAATGCCTCCTCCCCGCACTGGGGAGGAGAAGAAAAGGAAAGCCGCCCCACAGGGGGATGCTAGGACGCCGAAGAAGGGAAAGGCGTCCCTTCCGGATCACTCCACCACGGCCACCTATAGCGAGGAGGAGTGGCTGCCCAGGGGCAAGCCCTGGGCGAAGTCGTAAGTATACGCACTCCGTAATACTTTTCGTGTGACTTTAACTTCATAGTTTGTAATAACGCCGAACACGTATATGCAGTCCGGCTGAGTCCAATCTCGGGGATCCTCTTCGGAAGGGTCTCTGAGTGAGTCGGAGATGAATTCACTCCCGAAGGCCACCTCCCCACGACCTGCGGATGACACCAAGGTGTTGTACCAAAGGATACCAGAGCGGGGAGCAATGGTTCTGGAGACGCCCCAAGGCAAAATCCCAGATGCCGGGCACATGGGGGGTAAGACCCCCATGGATTATGCAGACGGGAGCCACAACAAGCCTGGCTCCCAGCCGGTTACTGCGCCGGAGCCTCCAAAGGCTCCAGATTCTAGTAGGCAACCCCTCGCAAAGGAGGACGAGCCGGCCGTGCCGATTACCTCCGCCCAGCCGGAGGCATCGGATAATTTGTTGGAAGTGCTTCGAGGCGCTTCCATTGACGAAGAGCACCGTACTCTTATGAGTACGGTGATTGAGAAGGTTCACTCCGCAAAAAGCGGATTGACCGAAGCCTGCACCAGCCTCCTGACAGGCTTTGAGGTAAGTAATGAAAAAGTGTGAGAAAATATCACCCAATAGACAGTAGCCCCTGATGCTCTGTTTGGTGTTCAGAAAGAAAAGCCAAACGGAGGGTCAATGTTCAATCCGCAGGAGTCTAATAGTACTTGTCTATGTTAATGATCGGGCGTTGCTGCTGACCGCCGCTGCGCGCACAGCTGAGGTCGCCGAACTCAGGCAGGACCTGGGGCAAGCCAAAGAAGAGCTCGGCCTCGTGAAGAGGCAGCTCGAGGAGAACAAAGGTAAGTGATACCCCGTCCGTGTGTCATGTAGAGGAGAAAAATTGATGATGCTAACAAAAAGCATCATGGTTTTTAATAGGGGCCACGACCGAAGTGGCGGCCTTGAAGAAAGCTATGTCCGAAGCCGAAGCCAGGGCGGCCACAGAGTGCACCGATCGTGAGAAACAAGATGCTCAGGTGGGGGAGGTACAGCAAGAGCTCCAGGAGTTCGGCAAGAGGTTCAAGTCCTTGGAGCATGACTTCAAGACGCAAGCGTCCGAGATTGCCAAAGCCCTCGAGAGCGCGAAAGATGCCAAGGCCGAAGCCCAAAAGGCCCTCCAGGAAATCCAGGCGGCCAAGAAGATAGCGGGGGGTAAGGCATTCATTATGCAAAGCAAGCATGTGGAGGAGACATTTCTTTTACTCACCCGCATTCGGAGCTCTCCAGGGGCATTCACAGATCTACCACGCAGCATATTGGATGCTGCGGAGTTCTACCGTGCCGAAGAGGGGAGCTCGATGGAGAAGCTGTTCTGGTCCCAGTATGCTGGAACCGAACAGCCAATGTCTCTGAGTGACCAACTGAAGCAATTGGTCGAACTCCACAGGGCAGCCGAACTGGCCATGAAGGACCTCATAGTCCGGATGTGGCCTGGTGAGCCCCTGCTCGACAGCTACTTCGTCCTTATAAAGCGGATGGTAAGTGCATGTCCGCGGCTTGAAGTTATCAAGCAGTCCGTCTGCATTGAGGGTGCCCGCCGGGCTTTTGCCCGTGCGAAGATGCATTGGGCCAAACTGGATGCTGAGAAGCTGGTGAAGGATGGGCCCCCGGAGGGCAAGGAGCATCGCTACCCCGAGAAATATTATAATGGCATTATCAAAGGCGCTCGCCTTGTGGCCGATGAATGCACCAAGAACTTAATCTTTGAGTGAATGTACTCATGTCTTTTTTGTAATATGAGAACGAGTGTGTTGGCGCCATATAACGCTTTGTTGATTTAAAATATTACCTTCTGTCTGGCCATTTATAAAATTCTGAAAGTAGGCAAGTCGTTGGCTTCCGCCCCCGTGTAGCTAGTACTGGGGTGTTCGTGGAAAACCCAAACACTCTTTATCCAAGGTTTTGGTCATTTAAGGAGGTGTTTGGCACAGCGAACAAGACAATCGGACTATGCGACTTTATAACTCTCACTTGGCCATAGAAGTCTATAATTTTAAATTTCGGTGAAGCCCCTAGTATTCGGAAGGCCGAACTGGGGCGCTATACACGTCTAAATCGAACAAGGCCAATTCCTCGCTCTAAGCGGAAAAAATCTTTAGGGATTTAGTACCTCTCGAACAGCGACCAGCTCTCGCCGCATCATGACAGTCAGTTTTTGGCTTTCTCTATTGAGGTGCTCGTCCGGAAGAACCGGACACAATCGCAGTGGTTCTCCCTGCGCTACTTAGCCGATATAACGGAACATAAGGTACCAAAACAAGGAAGCCGGGCTAACCCAACTATTGACCCAAGACATGATTCGGAGCTGATGCATATAATGCTATAAGTTCGGGGTGCCGCACTGTCTAAAGTGTTCGGACTTTTATTGCCATGTTATGGGGCTAAATAAAAAGCCCCTGGCGAACTGATCATACCAAAGTGTACGGATGCAACATTAAATAAATATTCAAGGGAAAATATGAAGATAGTAATAAGAAGCTGACGATGTATACTATTTCCCATTGTTATTTGATAATACGGCAAGGCGTATGTGTACAATTAATGCATTAAGCAGAAACAAATAGGACTATTTGACATGTCCTATCCGAGGGCAGGCTGCATGCGGGTATGTAAAAACAGGTATAACGATCATTGACAGAGACCACCTGGGTATTCCCTTGTGTGCAAAGCCTCTTGCCTCCTTGGTGTTCCCCCCCAGTGATGAGTCTGGTAGTCCGGTTCTCTAAAGGGGCTGCCCGAAAGTAGGGTCCTGAAAGAAAGAAAGGAAAAGGGTGTGCGGGCCTCGTGGCGGCTGAATCGCACTATGAGCTGCATCGTTGACTCACCTCTAGCTATGCCCATGGTATTTTGAGTGCGTAGTTGTGTATGCGTGGCAAAAATGCCTCCTCAATGGGGCTGGGGCGGAGGCCGGATTGCTAATCGAGCTCTTGGCGTGCCTGACCATCCTGTTGTGGGGTGCTCCAGACTCGCTTGACAGTGTTCGGGGTTGTTATTACCGAATGGGCTGTCTGCCGAAGAAGGCTGCTTTGTACTTCTGCCACAAGGGCCACAGTGTGCTCTTCCGTACGGAGGGAGTGGTCTGTGTTTCCATTGACTATTATAACCCCGCGGGGTCCTGGCATCTTGATCTTAAGGTATGCATAGTGCGGTACCGCATTGAATCGAGCGAACGTGGTTCATCCCAGTAGTGCATGATAGCCACTACGAAAAGGGACGATGTCGAAGATTAATTCCTCGCTTCGGAAATTATCCGGAGATCCGAAGACCACTTCCAGTGTTATTGAGCCCGTACAGCGGGCCTCTACCCCTAGAATTACACCTTTAAAGGTGGTTTTGGTTGGTTTGATCCGTGAGGGATCGATGCCCATTTTGCGCACTGTATCCTGATAGAGCAGGTTCAGGCTACTACCACCGTCCATAAGGACTCGCGTGAGATGGAATCCGTCGATGATTGGGTCAAGGACCAATGCGGCTGAGCCGCCGTGACGGATGCTGGTAGGATGGTCCCTACGATCAAAGGTGATCGGACAGGCACTACAAAAAAAAGACACATCCGTGACATTTTGGGCCGAACAAATTTTTTTTGTCATACATATGACACTTCTAAGACGATAATTGTGACAAAACTCGGTATCATCATAGATGTGGTGGGCTCCTACTTCTATGACAAAAAATCATGACAGAAAATGGGCTTTTCGTCCTGGGCGGGCCGAAGACGCAGCTGCATGACATTCTTTGGGCCGTCCATGACGGAAAAACCCGTGGTAGAAGCAAGGGAGAGGAAAATTTCGGGGAGTTCCCGGTTACGGTGGGAGATCGGGGGCCGAGCAATGCGTGTTTCCCTCGTACACGTACGCGCGTGTGTGCGAGGCGTTGGCTCTAACTGAACCCGAGCGAGGCATTGGGCTCTAACTGAACCCGGGCGATTGCATTGCAGGCTATGCGTTACTGAACCCGAGCGATTGATCGATGGCTGTTAACTGAACCCAATCGAGCAATTCCTTCGCTACTGCTGATAACTGAAGCCGGTCGATTGGATGAACAGTGAGCCTTGAGGGGGGGGGTTGGATGAACAGTGAGCGGTGGCGTTGCCTCTGGATGAACAGGACCCCGTGGTGTCGAAGGCTGGATGAACAGTAGGCGGTGGAGGGGTGGATGAACAGGACCTCGTGGTGTGGAGGGCTGGATGAACAGTAGACGGCGGAGGGGTGCCCGTGGAGGGGTGGATGAACAGGACCCCGTGGTGTGGAGGGCCGGATGAACAGTAGACGGTGGAGGGGTGCCCGTGGAGGGGTGGTTGAACAGTAGTCGGTGGAGTAGCGCGCGGTGGAGGCTGGATGAACAGGAGCCCATGGAGGCTAGAGGAGGTCGACGGTAGCCCGTGGAGGCTGGAGGAGGTCGACGGTGGAGATGAACAGTATCCCGTGGAGTCCCGTTTTGCGGTACGCCACACCCCTCCCGATGAACAGGACCCCCGTTTCGACCGTAGCGCTCCAACACAAGTCCGTTTCGTCAGTTTTGCGGTACGCCACACCCCTCCTGATCAACAGGACCCCGTTTCAACCTTAGGAGGTCTGTTTCCTCCGTTTTGCGGTACGCCACACCCCTCCCGATCAACAGGACCCCCGTTTTGACAGTAGGAGGTCCGTTTCCTCCGTTTTGCGGTACGCTAGACCCCTCCCGATGAACAGGATCCCGTTTCGAACGTGGCCGGTCGAACACAAGGCCGTTTCCTCCGTTCTGCGGTACGTCAGGCCTCATTTCCATCGCATGTTCCATCCAAGCCCTCCCGATGAACACGACCACGCATTCTGTTTCGACCCAGCCGGTTGGCTCCCCATGAACACGACGACGACGCTATTTCTCCGTTCCGACCCAGCCATGTACATGAGCCCTGGCTGTACGTATATGCGAGTAGGCGTTCAAGACCCCGCCGTATGTACACATACATGGTCGTATTTTCTTTCTTGCACACTGGCCGCTGTACGTACGTGTACATGCTACGTGCGCGCCTCTACTATGACATGTGCCGCCTCTACATAAAACCAGTATATATGTATGTACACGTTCGTGACCAGAATGACAATGCTACGTACGCTTCGACCAGGTGGGTCCCGACTGTCAGGCACTTCCTTATGTGCGAAGATGTAGCTGGTGGGTCCCAGCTGTCAGGGGGGCGAATCGTTTTTTTTCGGACGCATTTCCTTGCGTGCGAAGATGTAGCTGGTGGGTCCCAGCAGCCAGGGGGCGAATCATTTTTGTTTTTTTTTTGCCCAGACGCACTTCCTTGCGTGCGAAGGTGTAGCTAGTGGGTCCCAGCAGTTAGGGGGGAAACATTTTTTTCGTGAAATACGGTGGCCCATCCGGTGGGTCCCTGCTGTCAGGTGGAGGAATAATTATTTTGCGCGTAATAAGGAGGCAATTCCTTGCGGCCGCCGTGGACCCATCTGTCAGCCTCTCCACGCATAGTACTCTTCCGATAAAAGTCGGTCGTTGACCACATTGACCATGCCGCGCCGAGAGCACCACAGCGGTGGACGACGGCGAGGCCTAGGAGGGGGACGACGCCGAGCCGGGGAAGACGCAGCAGTGGATGCGCACACGAAGAGGAGTACGAGGGTTCACTGGTTCGGCTGTGGTTTGAGGCTGTCGTCGCTGCAGAATAACAGGGGGTGTGGGTGAGTAGAGGGATGGCCTGGCCATCGGTGGGAGTAGTAGGGGGCGGTGAGGCCTCTGCGGCATCACAGCCGGCCACGGGAGGCAGGAGCATGCGGCACGACCGGTGCTGCTTTGGGCGGCTGGAGCATGAAGACCAGAGGTTGAAGAAGCACTACGGTCGTTGGATGGACATCGTACGGTCACTGGAGCTAGAATCGTTCATATTGACTAAGTTGACAAAACCCTCCGTCCCCGTAAACTTAGTAGGGACACAAGTCAGCATCCCACCAAGGTGAGTCATAGCTAGCAGGGGGAGTATTCATTTTTTTGTGCGTAATAAGGAGGCATTTCCAGTGGGTCCGAGCTGACAGCGGGGGGAACGTTTTTTTCACGAAATACAGAGACCCTTCCGGTGGGCCCCAGCTATCAGGTGGAGGAATCATTATTTTGCAAGTAATAAGGAGGCATTTTCCTGTATGGGCCCCTACTGTAGCCTCTTCCGATGGCTGTCGTTTGTTGACCATGTTGACCTCGCCGCGCTGAGAGCACACACATGGTGGACGAGGGAAAGGAAGAGAACCACCCAGAGCTGGCGAAGCCACCGCAACGGATGCCCACGCTGAGGGGAGAACAAGCGTTGATGTCTCCGGAAAATAACAGGATGTGTGGGTGGTTAGAGGGATGGCCTGGCGGCAGCACAGCCAGCCATAGGAGGAAAGAGCAGGCAGTCCTGCCAACGCTGGTTTGGGAGGCTGGAGCAGGAAGATCAAAGATTGAAGAAGCACGGCGGCCGTTGGATGGACATCCAACAGTCACTGTTGTGCGTTAACTAAGTTGACAAAGCCTTGCGTACGCGTCAAAAAAAATATGACAGCGTCATCGTCAACCTAGTAGGCCTAGAAGTCAGCATCCAAATCTGTGGAAAACAGCATACAACCCATTAGACATTATTTTCAATAATTTACAGCCCATTTGCTAATTCTTAAGGATATTTGAAGCCCATATTCTTTTTAGAGAAAACTTTGTTTTTGCCACTCTAGTTTTTGCCAACTTTGCTTATGCCACTCTAGAATTTGACATTTCACTTTTTCCACTCTTAGCTTTCGACAATATATCACTTTTGCCATTCCGTGGCAAAAGCAAAAAAATTAGAGTGGCAATTGTGATACATGTCAAAAGCTAAGAGTGGCAAAAGTGAAATGAAAAATTATCGTTTTTGCCACGAAATGGCATTTGTGATGTATTGTCAAAAGCTAAGAGTGGCAAAAGTGAGATGTCAAATTCTAGAGTGGCATAAGCAAAGTTGGCAAAAACTAGAGTGGCAAAAACAAAGTTTTCCCTTCTTTTTATTAGCATTACAGACCATATATTCTGGGCACTGCTAAAAAATTCAACGAAATTTTGCATATTTCGGTGGGGTCTGAACTCTTTTAATCACGAGATTTCGAGTCACATTAAAAATAATTTTCAAAAAATTATATCAAAATAAAATTCAAAAAACAATTCTCCGCAAAAAAATGAATGAAATTTAGAATCTTAACTAGCAAAATGCCCGTTCGGTGCACGGAACATGAAGATGCATTTGTATGAGTAGTTTATCTTGTGGGAGAAAAGATGATATTTTAATGTAATTGCCAGTTAGCTTTGGTTTTCATAAGAGTATAGAGTAGAGAAATCCTGAAAAAATGATATTTTAATGCAATTGCCGGTTGGCTTTGGTTTAATAATTTATAGCCCATTTCTTACAACTTATAGGCCATTTTCTGGGGAAGCCCATTTCTTACTACTTACATCCCTCCTCGTCTTGAAAGACTTGCAGCCTAGCAGGGCTGAGAAAAGCAAGTAGGCCTCGGTTTTGGTATTCTCCAAAAAAAAGAACTGGGCTAGCCAATTTCAGAAAGAGAAAATATATCAACTGGGCTCGTCATGTGCTTAATAAAAGCGTAAGCGTGGGCTAGACGGACCACAGCCCCCGTACAGCGCACAGTTGAGCTCAGTCTCTGAAACTGAAAAACAACTGGGCGAGCTGCTGGGTCCCTAGTGTTATCCGCTCGTTGTGTAATTTTCTCGTTTATTGACTACATTGACAATGGCGTGGAACCTAGTTGTCAAACAATTAGGAGGAAGTATTTTTTTGGCTTGTAATAACGAGGCACCTGCTTGCGAAATGCAATGACCCTGGTGGGTCCCTACTGTCAGCCTCTCCACGTACAGTCATCTCCTGATTCCTCTTGGTTGTTGACCATGTTGACAATGCCAGACGGTGGCGGGCACAGCGAGCCAACCAAGGCGGAGAACGACGGCAAGGCCTCGGACGGGAACGAACAGCAGCCGTGGAAGATGCGGCAGTGTAGTGGCAGGTGGAGGGGAGTACGAGGGCAACAACATGGAAGTCAAGCATACAAATGGTACAAAAAGCCCAAGGATTAATTGTTCATCAAATTTTTAGACAAAACCCAGATTGAACATGACAGTAACATCTAACCCAACCACTCTTTTTGCAGTCACAAACAAATGGATCGGTCTGATCCATAAAATCAACATCCTGTGCAAAAAAAATTATGTTAGGATGTCTACAACTTATTGTAAATAGAAGTCGAGCATGTTTAGAAGCCCATTTGTCCACCCGAAACTTCTTTTTTTGTTGTTCAACATGTTCGTCCGTGAGAAATCTCTTGCTGTAAAAATTAAGCCTCATGGACAATAGTAACCTCGCATTCAACAGGAAGAATGTGACAAAGCTTCTGTTTGCCTGGTTGGATGCATATCGTCCCATCGTTATTGTCCTCATACGAATGTCATGAGAACTGAGAAAATCCTTGTGCTTATTACGCCAACGATTGGTTATATGTTTTTCTCCATGTGGTTCTGCCTAAGTAGACATGAAGATTGAAAACAGTTAAGGTCTGAAAAAAGAGTATGTCGAAAGAAGGACATGTGAATAGTTAATTCTAGTACAATATATACGGGCTTTCAATGTGCATGAAATCATCACTCTATGTATAAATTCTCCAGAGATCGAAAGCATCGCAGCATGCCAATAATTATGTCCAGATCAAAACTATACATTCTGATATATATGATCTTGACAGAATCCAGTAGCATTGATAGGCTATAAATGGACGAACTCTTCATTGAGCATATATAACATAATATTAGTACCCAAAGTGTACTCCAAGATGATATAAAACTTATGCGCACAAATGAAAAATGCAGCATATGATTACAAATGTGTAGATGATAATATACGGTACCTGAAAAAGTGAGGAGCCAAACACCCACTCCTTGTCTATTAAACGGGTCACGAATTACACCCAAGGTCTCCAGTTTGGGCGCAGAGACAATAGCTATTTCTGAAGGTGTATAACAATTATGAAGGAGCAACCTTTCAAGTGAAGGGGCATCTTCAATGATGAACTGCTGTCCTTTAAAACAAATTCCAGTGCTTTTAAGGTGAGGCGAATTTATTTGGAGACAACTGATACCGGTTTCTATTCCCAAAACAATCAGCAAGCGCTCCAGGCCAGGGCAACTGGAGTGGATGATGTTGTGAAGTGAGGCCTCCGACAGATAAACCACCACAAGCGAAAGTTTTTTTTAGCAGTGGGAGTCGAAGCATTTGTACCAGATCGTCTGGTAGATGGCACCGGGCGAAGGTGGCGGTGTGGAGAGAGGAGGAAAACCGCGAGATGGACAACGGTGGTGTGGGCACGAATTCTTGGTATGTTCGTGGTATGAAACTTTCGTGGTAATGGTAGAACTCAAACTGCTGGAGTTTTCCAAATTCAGTGGATGTCAGCCAAGCGTCCACCTTGCCGGGTATGGACAGCAGGTAGCTTGTCGGGATGCAGGGGCATTGAACGGGGCCCTGCTGGTGAGAAGAGACGATGGCTCTAAGGAGAACAAATTCAGGACGGACAGATATCTGATGACAGTCGAGATTGAGGGGCGTGGTGCGCCATAGAGGGCGCCATCGAGTTGAGAGGACTTGTGCGCGGCAGCAATCCTTGGTAGGGAGAAGCGAGATGATCTCCTCAAGGATGACGCCCGGGAGATCGCTGATGCGGTCCACCGGAGATTCTACCGGTTCCTCAGATCCGGGTGGGGGGGCTCGCCGCTTCTCCCCGTGCTACCGGGTGCGGGATCTACAACCGGCGTCGCCCCTGGCGGGAGCCTCATCTTCTTGGCGCTGGGGCCAGCCGACTCCATTTTCCTTGTGGGCGTCACGCCGAGCTCACGGGTTTGAGCACAGTAGCCAGAGACGAGCCTAGTGGCAGCGCGAGTGGGGAAGAAGTAGGGCTGGGGATTTCTGTAGGAGTGGAAGAAGAGGAGCAGTGTACGAGTGAGGAAGAAGGTGAGCAGGGTTTTCTAGACGAGTGAGGAAGATTGGGGAGCGGGGGGAATTGGGTGGGGATACGGAAGTGGGAGAGCAAGCTATTCGTGTTTATACGGCCTGCTGCACTACCTACTCGCTTTTTCCTAAGAACCGCTCTCTTCCTTTGCGTTGCTGCATTGGAGGTGGTGCATGGGCTTGGCTGACTGGCCATGCATGCAGGATGCATGTGCCCGCCGGCCACTTCATGCGCCTGGTTTGTTACTAGGCCTATTTAATAGGGTGGTTATGGAGTAAATTAAGGAGATTTATTTTCTCTGTGTGCATCCACCAAATTAGAGGATGCGGTACTCGATGTAGACACTCATATTAAACTAACATTCAGAAGAACAAAAGTTCAGCATGTCTATGCATCTCAATGATTCACCATACTATAACCAATATACAAAGCTATGAGAAGGTGTGGAAATAAAGAAAATCGGTCGATGCTTCTTTGAGCAAAGGGCCTCCCTGCGCATGCATTAATTTCCTGGGCATGCTTGTTTCTTCTCAATGTTGCGAGCACTTTGAGCATGTTGGCAACTCCACAGCTAGCTAGCTGCCTCATCTTGCAATTGATGCTGACACATTTGCAGCAAACACATGAGGCAATAGAGATGACTCAACATGGGTCCATATTGTGCAATTCCCCTGATATCATATTCATTGTCCTGAATCTGAAAAGATAGGAAAACAGTAGCTATACTTAAAGGTCTTGCAAAACAGTAGCACATATCAATAGCTCAGCATGACAAAACAAAATCATCTGGATGAAGGGGATACTGACCTGCTTGAGGAAGATTACATATAATTTCATAAGTCCTTGGTCGATTTCCACCTTCGGCTGCACTGCTTGTTTGCTCCTCCACACATGACAGGATCGTTCCGCACTGCATTCAGCAAGTCAATGTACAAATAAGCTAATTTCATCTTGCGGTGGTCACTGTACCTAGTTACGAATGTAGGAATACCTGGAGCACCATGAGGTTAGCTGACAGCAGGTAGATGCAGCCATATGAAATTTGTGTGGTGCTACCAAAATTGAGGTCTGTATCCCTTCCCGTTATGAGAATTCTTCTTGAAGTTGGTAGAATGTGACGGCTTGTTATTTGCATCAAACTTGCCTTTCCCCTGAGATTTGTTCTTGTTGTTTTGGGGCTGGTTGGGCTGGAAGTTATTGTCATGTACCATGTGGGCACTAGAAACTCCCTCAGTGACCCGATCACGTGTGTCTTTTGCTCTCGTCTTCTCCTCAAAATCAAGAGTGCTAATGAGATCCAAAACAGAAAACTCATGTCTCTTGTTTTTAAGAGAAGTAGCAAAATCGTTCCACGAAGGTGGAAGCTTGGCAATGATGGTCCCAGCAACAAATTTGTCCAGCAACACACACTTAAAGTACTCAAGTTCCTTAGAGAGTGACTGTATCTTATGAGTCTGCTGAACAACAGAGCACTCATCAGTCATCTTGTAGTCACAGAATTGCTCCATGACGTACAACTCGTTGCCAGCACCCAAGGGCCCAAACGTGGCCTCGAGCGCAGCCCACATGTCTTTGCCGCTGTCAAACGACATATATGAATCCACAATGGAATCGTCAAGAACACTCAGCAGGGCGGCTTTGAAGAGGGCATCCATGTTCTGAAAAGCTTCCTGCTGTGTAGGATTAAGATCGCCCTCAGGCTTACCCTTAGTGGCATCATAGCAGTACATGATCTGAAACCAATATACTGCTCTTGTGCGCCACCTTTTATATTGCACCCCCTTAAAAGTAGGCGGCTTCAAAAGCGCAGCAAAACCACTCGGATTAAATTGCCTGAATCAGGTTTTTGGATTGGATTTTTGAATATATGAGCAATTTAGTATGAGATTTAATCTGAATCAGCAGTAAATAGATCATGACGACAATTGCAAACATCAAAGTAATGATGCAGACTAAACCAGGAGGACAGAATCACATACTGTATAGCGGGAGCAGAACCGATGTGGTTGATGTTGTCACTCATGCCGTTGATGAAGAGGTTACCGAGATCAGGGAAGAAGGCTGTTGTTGAGGAAGTCGCCGCTGGCAGCAGTCACAGGAGTGTGCTCCCCAAAAACCTGATCGCCCCTCTCCCGTACAGGATCACGAAAGGCGGGGTTCAGAGGACTGCTGTCCCTTCTCGTGGTGCACGTCGGAAGGAGGGCTGGAGAAGAATTGTGTGGCGGTACTAAGATCTGGAACGGTGCGAAACCATATTATACAGCGGCGGCTAGGGTAGAGCATGTCAGGTCGGTCGTGCGAGTATAATAGTAGGCCTTTGGCCCCCAAACCCCACGTCCAAGTCAATAATAGCTCTAAAAAAGTCAATAATAGCCCCACCAAGGTTTGTCTCAAAAAACGGAGTAATTAAGGCGTCCGTTAGTCCCTTTAGTATAAATACAATATCATTAATAATGGCCCCACCTTTTGTCTCACAAAGTATGTTGGAGTACAACCGGCTACACGTTTACAATCCGCTTCTCTTCTCTCTCCCCTTCTCTCTCCTTCAACTAAGCATAAATACTATATTTAAATCCTTATAGCCTGCTTATGTCATCTAAGTGTAGTACTTGCTCTAAAGTTACTATCCATTGTGTAGTCTGAAATGCTGGGCGTGCAGCGGGCGGTGCCCTTGGTCGGCGCGCCGCTTCAACGACGGAAGCAGTGAGAGGTCGCGTCGCCCTGACTTGCCATCAATGTGGAGCAGCGGGCTCAGCTGGCGCCGGGCGGGAAGCGCGCGCGGGAGGGGGAGCGGTTTTTGTTGGGCCAAGAAGGTGAGAAGCCAACTTGGGATCGGTCTGGACGGGGAAATATCATGTGCTCCCATACTCTGCATATGACACTAGTCTATGTTACTACTCCCTCCTTTCCGGTTTATACAGATGTTTAGAGTAACATAGTAATATGTTACAGTACAAGTTACTCCCCACTATGACCAGCCTTGGCCTCTCCCAGTGCTCCACCATGTATAGCTGCTAAGCTTACCACGTAGGCATAAAATATGATGTGGCACCAATAAACTAAGCACCTATGCATTGAAGACTTGAGTTACTAAGCCATTTAATGCACTTAGCACCTCATCTAAAGATCATTAATAGTATAGCCAGTGCCATGTCATCTACAACCCATCTTATAGTCAACATGTAAAATAGTAGATCAAAAGAGTGTACTACTACTTTTTTATTCTGTGGCCCACCTTTCATTCTCACAAAGTGCCTAGGAGCATGTGCTAGAGCTGGCTCTTCACGAAGAGCCCGCTTACCTTCTCTCTCCTCTTCTCTTTCCTCCAACTAAGCAGAAATATACTAGTTTATTCCTTATAGCCCGCTGACTCAACTCTATTGTACTTGCTCTAAGCACATCTAAGCACTTACTAGCACCCCCTTGACCGTGGACCTTGATGGTGTATGTCACCTTGTGTCTCATAATTTTCCTTGTCATCATCTGAGTCCTAGAAGATCTCGCCCACATCATCATTAGCATGCAGCCGCCTTGATAGACAACGTGCGCAGAAGGAGTAGAGGCGACTGGGGACACACCACCACCACGTCGTGGGCACTATGTATGTGCTCGTGTGCGTGCAGCGTGCGTGTTTTTCCATCGGTGCTAGCTCTAAGGCCAAGGTTGCGGTCGTCTTCGTCTCCGACTAGTAGTTGAGCAACGACGGCAAAGAGGTGTTGCAAGAGATGCGTATGCGCCGTTGCGTGCAAGCTTCGCCGTAGCACGACGAACCGGATGTCGCTGCGGATGGCGCACGCTTCCATGCAGCCGAGTGTGTGCGCATGCATGTGTTATTCACGTGCATTCTGCGGCCGAGCTTGTGTACGTGCGTTGTGTGCTCCATGTTGTGCGCGTATGTGCATGAGTTAGATCGGATGGAGTTAGTACGTTGGCTTGTGTACATGCGTGGCTGCATGCGTCCTGTACATGCGTGGCTTGTTGCGTGGTTATCAATAATTCAATTTAAACTACTCCCTCCGTTCCTAAATATAAGTCTTTCTAGACATTTCAAATAGACTACAACATACGAATGTATGTAGACATATTTTAGAGTGTAGATTCACTCATTTTGTTTCGTATGTAGTCCCTTATTGAAATATCTAAAAAGACTTGTATTTGGGAACGGAGGGAGTATAAAACATCTTCAACTTAACATCCTGATGTACCGTTTCTAGTGGTTAGTGAAAAGTTCATGTTCTTTTATTTGTTTATAGGTAGTCAGGCAGCAAAAAACAGGGGAAACGCGCAAGGTTCCTTGCAGACGCTCCACCGCAAGGTTCCTTGCTCCTCCTTGGTCGTCGGGAATCTATGCTCTTCAACTCTTTTCTTTTACGTGAGCTTTGTTCATCCTTTTCCCAACACGCGAGACATCTAGCATCAAGGTGCACGTGTCATACAAGAAAATGGAGATAATCAGATAAGCAGTGCGTAAGTGAGTCGTGCGGGGGGGGAGCAGGGGGAAACCCTTTTTCGTAAGTGAGTCGTGCACTTCAATGGCACCTACGTAATATTTTTTCTCCCCGATGGCACGTGAATAGTGCACGTACTCAACGACGGAGCATGGGATGGTAGCAATGACATGGTCAGCCCTTTTTTGGAGAGAGTACGTACTACTAGTAAATAACTTTGATGTGTCCCGTCAACTCGCAGAACGATGAGAAGCTTGATTATGCCTTCTCCCTCGCCAACGCGTGCGCGGTGGCTCGCAACACGAGGAGAAACTTTTGCTTACAAGCGGTGGACGTGCAGCAGTTCATTTGGTGTCAGATTGCCAGAAGCACTACTGTAGAACCATCGACTTCCGGAAGAGGTGAAGAGCCAAGCGCAAGGTCACATAGTACTAACCTTAGGCTAGGTATAGTGGGAGGAACATAAGTAGGGGTACCTCCTTTTTTTATTCTAGAAACAACCACACGCGAATATCAAGGTGCTGGTTACGTAGAACAAATTTCCTGTAGTCCGTGCTCAGCCCTCCTCTATCTCTCTTCTCAGCCAGCCAGTGGACGTGCGGAGCCCATCGTCTATTTCCTCACATGCGGGCCCACATGTCAGTGAAAACGCAAGAGGACCCACTGAACCTGCACATCTTTCACCTCGACGTGCTGGTGATGAAAAGCAAATCCAATAAAGATCTTCGGTGGCCTCTTTTGGAGTTACTCAAGACTCAAGAGTAGTAAGATTCTATTTACAGTTTAACCCAAGATGCACATCTCGTGGCTTCAACTACCACTCTATTTTCTTTCATGACACGACCTGGATGCTGGATGTCCCACATGTCGGCAAAAGGAGGAAGAACCCAACCAAATCTTTGGTTGTGCTCTCGGATTAGACTAGTCGTGCTAACTTAAAAAATTTATTGTGTACTCCCTCCATTCCAAAATACTTGACTTCCATTTGTCCAAAAATGTATGTACCTATATACGAAAACATGTCTAGATACATATATATTTTGACAAACAGAAGGCATGTATTGTGCAACGGAGGGAGTAGAATGGATGCAAGTTTTTGTATTGGGAAGAAGAGTACATCCATATATTGATAGAGCGTTGGAGTTGGCCTTACAAGTGGGACCGCAGTTGAGGAAACCGACTATCGGCAAACCCCCACCTCGCCCGCCGCGTGATGGCTGAGTTAGAGAAACAATGAGGTTGAAGAGATTGCTCTAGCACGGACTCCAAGAAATATGGTGTCAGATGGAAGTCGTGCTGGTGGTGTGTGTCGTACTCCTGGACGTGAATGCTTGTTCTGGCCCATGCCACCATACTACTCCTACTACTTACTACTATATAGTACTAGTATCGAGGATTCGAGGTGCTGGTTACGTACAATATGGCTACAGTAAAAACACCCGCAGGACGCGCGAAGCATGTGAAGCTAGTACAAATAGTGTACTACTATTGTTGATTGGCCTCATCCGATAACCTGTTGTAATGCACGTACAATTATGTATTTGGAAAATATTTTTATGCCTCGTCCCACCACTCACTCATAGAAGCAACTCAAAAGCCATTCATAAATTTAGTAAGTTTATCACAGGCATATCATTTTATTACATACAACAGGTCATCAACCCACATAGACAACGAGGATACATTATAAATACTAAAGCTTTCACCACACAACAAATAACAAGTAATGAAATGAACTTCAACTCAACCATTCCTCGGCGTTGGAAACGCTTACTTTGAACCACAAGTGATTCTCTGGGACGGGCCATCTATTGTCGATCTCGAGACCAACGCAGGACTGATCATCCAGGCTGAAGCAGCCTACTATATCAGTACCAGGGTAGGGAACCACCCTAATGTTCGAGGTATAGACACAGTTGCTTCTCATAAATGGTACAAGTAACATTGTGTGAACAACAGTTAGATCGCCTTTCACCATCATCGGATAGTTTTGTCCAAGGAAGAGCGACTTTTCTCCAAGACTATCAATTCTGTACCAGGGAAAAGGAGTTGGCGCTAGCACACTAGTATCCATCCCGAATACCATGCAACGCGTGTTGGAATAGATCCGGGGAGTGCGACCATGGGAGACTACACCTGCTTCCTTAGCATTAACATCATCAGTGGGTTGTATACACACAAGAAGAGGTGATCCATCGGAATTAGTTGCCAGGCGCCACAAAGTATATGGGCGCTGCTCGTCCTCATGATCGTGATCATCACCATCATCATCTCCCCCTTGGTTATAAAATTTTTCCAGTATGGGTGGTGGAATGTTCACAGGACCTTGGAAACACAAGAAGAAGGTTAATTAGTAAAGGGAAACTTGCTAACCCGCATGCATGTGGATGAAACAATTATAATTACGGTGGAAGACAAACGTACCGAAAGCATAAGGATTCCATGCAAAAACAGTGCCACGAGTGGTGGCAGCAAACACAAGGCCCTCATATTGAATTGCATCACAGTACTCATCCGTGTACAGAAACTGATTTTTGAGCAATATCCATCGAGTCAAACCACCAAGGACGGCAACAAGCTTGTTGAAGATAGCAACAACTTCATAGTTGTTGTAATTCCAAGAGCGGTTGGGAACTCGACAAATTGCTATCTTCCATAGAAGACAGTCACCATGATCGTATTTGAACGTGCGTACAATACCGGTGTGCTCAACCTCTGGGCAGTCTGCTGAGATTTTTGGAAGTGGAACCCGGTCACGAGTGTACACATTCGCAAGTTCCCACTCGTAGTTGGATCCAATGTAAACAACCCAATCTCCATTTGCGCCTGCCCAACCCTTGCCCTGATGACTGGCGCCGGCACGACGGAGGCCTCGCCCTGTGCAAGTTGATGCTGCTTGATAATGATACATACGATGTTAAGATGCCATCGCTTGAGGGCGGAGAAGATAGGGGAGATCAAATCGCTCCTTGACTCTTGGGTTCCTTGTAATGATGTTATTAGTTGAGTCGGGAATGGGCTTGAACGAACCTGCCATGCTAGCCGAGGTGATGACGTCGCACCGATCAATGAGTTCGTCCACCACGTCATCTTTTAGATCAGGGCAAGAATAACGGGGTCGTTTCCGGCCTGTTCCCTCGATGGAGAAGACGATCGAACAATGGCAAAAGAAAGGGTGAAGGGCTAAAGGAAAATGGAGGAGGGAGAGGAAGAGCGTGCGACAGCAGTTCCAAATCGAGAGGGAAAGGCGAAGAGTCGATGGATGTTGCCAGTTTGCCACGGTTCACAAAGAGGCACCCCGGCCTACACGTCCGTTCAGAAATACTCCTACTACTCGCCGTCATCTCACTGATATGTTGGAACGGGACCACATGTCAACAAAACATGGTGTGTAATTTCTCGTGCAAAATGCGATCTGGCCGCGTTGGCCCGATGTGCCGCATTAGTTTTTTTTGAAAGTTTGCCGCATTAGTTATCGACCTTTTTTCTAACATGCAATCTGAATGGATAGCTCATGTGGTCATCGGATATAGTGATGGTTGATTCGCCCGAGCAACTTATTACTGTGGGAATGTGGGAGTACCAGCAGATTCAAGGAACAAAGAAATGATGGTTGCTTCGTCCGAGCAACTTACTGTGGCGAAGGTGGGGCTCTGTGATTTGACTGCTCACTAGTCATTACTACTGCGGTGCAACGACCGGGGTGAATCTTTCCCTGAAGTTGTGTTGTGCACTCAATATTGCTGCATGGAAGGTGGAGCCGGATGAAGGATGTCCAACATGTCGGCAAAACGAAGTTGAATTGTTTCTGGCATTGCTATCAATCCTTCAGGATTTGTTTATATGTACGCATAATTTTGATGAAATTGTACTGTGATGCTATGAAGGTTTCAACTTTGGTTCCCGCAGGAAAAAAAGGTTTCAACTTAGGATTCATGTATCTTGCCTCGAGATTATCTCGTTACAACATTCCATCAAATACAAATGAAACTACCATGGCTAATGCATCTCAATGGTTCACAGATCAGCGCCAATATTCACATCACAACTGAAGACAAAGTTGTGAGAAGGTGTACAAATAAAGAAAAAAAATATAATTGATCGATGATGTTCATAGGCATGGCTCCATTTCCTTGGCACAGTGTTCATTGCTTGGCAGCTAGTTTCACCCAGCTCTATAGCCAAAAAAGAGGTGTATGAAGGACACCACAATCCGCTCATTTTGTGCAGCTCCACTAAAATCGAGCGGACCATCCCTGTTTGCAAAGATATCCAGTCAGTGTGATTACAATAATAGTGGAACTAGATGATGAAACATAACACACTTAAATAGAAGCCGATCACCTCTATGATCTCTCTTTAGGACTAACTTCTTGTTGGAGAATATTAGGCACGGAGTTGGATGAGGAGGATAGCAAAACCAATCTCCCTTTCCGCAGTCCCACAGAAATGTAAAAACATTGCCCGTGTGACATTTTGGCGGAACTGCACAAAACACTCTTCAGAAAAGTGATTTGTGCAGTTCACCAAAAGGTCGCAATAGCAACAAGGTGAAAGTGGATAGCCCTGTTTGCAAAAGGAGGTCGAAAGGAAACAATTACTGCCCAATAACACGAGTTGAAAACACATATGCCGACAAAAAAGAAGCATGTTCCATGTAAAAAGGGAAAGATAGCACATGGTGGTTTATCAAAAATGGTTTGAGGACGAGATTGCAAGATGGAAAGTATGTCGGCCGAGATATGATTTAAGCAAACAACTAAAGAAGATCCACATGCAGCAACGTGGGAAGATGGGCAGTGGAGCAAGGCCGGAGGAAGCTGTACCTGAGGGTCGTCGGGATGTTACTACGAGGGCGCCGGCGGCCGGGATCTGCCCATACTGCGGCAGCGAGCAAGTGGCGAAGGCCCTACCGCGCCGGAGCTTGGTCAGAGAGAACGGCGGGTACCGCAGATCGGGACGAGCTGCCTCAACGCCGTCGAACGGAGAGACGATGCACATCCTCCCTTTCCGCCGGCGAACGGGATGCGGTCGGATCACTGACCAACGCTGAGAGAGAGAGGACACGGCGGCCTTGTGTGAGATGGTGTGACGAGAGACAAACCCATTTTTCCATTTTCCCCATGGCAATCGTTTTATATTCTAGGCGTGGTACCCGACCCTCCTTCGAGTAAACAACCGCTACACACGTCAAATTATCACGTGGGCTGCCTTTTCGTATAGAAATGAACCCCACCGTGTACCCACGCGAGTGTGGCCGGGAACGAGACGTGAGTACGTGCATCCTGCATGCACTTCTTCTTTAGCTGTAGGTACGTACGTGGGTGGGTGTGAGAGAGATGGTTTGTGCGAAACAGAGGCAATGTGTTGATAATATCTCAATCAAAAAACCGTAACATATGCAATGTGTGTGAAATAGAGTCATGGACATGAGATATCGATAGAATTGAAAACAGGGATGAAGTGTGTGGCTGCACGATCGATAAAGAGTGCAATCGAATTTGTGTTTGCCCATGTCAAAGATATAGGGCGGCACTATACTTTGTGTGATAAACACGGTGTACGTATGGAACATGGTTTAGATTATGAATATATAGTTAGTACATCAAATGTACTATTATTTGGAATCAACATCAAGTGTATTCAAAAAATGGAACTCGAGTTCATGTAGTACACATAATTCATATCTATCTCTATAGTAATCATGTGGTGTGTTATTAAGGTAATACACGAATGATGGTTGAAGTTGGCAACAATCATGATTGTAGATTCTTATTGAAATAGAGAAATGGATTCAAATTTAGTTCAAATTGCAGCGGTAGTATAGACATTTGGAATGCACTAAAATGTTGGTATGAGTAGGTTACATGCATTATACAGCAAGCGAAAAAATTTAATCGGACATAACATGGATTCATACTCCATCCTTCCATCTATATAGGGTGTAATGAGATTTTTAAGACCGCCTTTGACTATTGACAAGATTAATAGTACATGACATGCACAATGTGAAAAATATATCATTGAAAGAACCTTTCACAAACGAATTTAACGGTGTGCTTTGTGTAAGTTGCATGTCATATATCATTGCTCTAATATTTGGTCAAAGTTAGCATCGAAAAACGCATTAGGCCATATATAGATGGAAAGAGGGAGTAGCTTTGAATAGTATTTGTATAGTAAAACGGGGCAAGACTCTCTCTTTGTGTGGTGTGAATAGTTTTATTTTTTTCATTTTTTTTGGTTGAGGGAAGTGCGAATTGATTTGGTACGTACAAGTACAATATTATTACACGTTAGACTTGTCCCTAAAATTCAACCCGCATCTTGTTATATCCCGAAAATTCAGATATCGTGCTCTCAAAACTGGCGCCTTCACAACCCGCGCCTTGTTATCCCAAAATTACAACGCGCGCGAAGACTCCCTCCAGCTGCCAAATCCCGGCACGTGAAATCCCCCTTCTAACCCTGAGCCGAAAGGGCCGCTATTTCAAATCGTTGGGGGGTACTTTTGTAACACACCCTACATTTTGGACAAGCGCGTCCCTAAGTCATGCTTCACCCCCTCCCATCGCCCCCTTTTCGCCATTCAAAATCCCAGGCCGCCATAACCTCTCCGCTCCAGCCGTGAAACCCCACCCTCCTCCACCCGCCACGTCACCGCTGCCCAGCCGGAGCCTCTTCCCCGACGATGTCGTCCACCGCAATAGCTCGACATCCCTCGTCCACCTCCACGGATGAGGATCCGTCGTCAATCTCGCCGTCCTGCCGGTTCAGCAGCACCATCCTCCACCTCCAAGGAGCTTCTCCGACGATCGCCTCATCTATCGCGGCTGCTCCATCCCCACAGCGCCGCCTTAACCTGCTCCACCGGAACCGCAGCATCCTCACCGACTCCTCGGACGAAGCCGAGGCCTACTCGGCGCCACCAAAGAGGTTGTACACTCATCGCATCACACCTTCTCCTTAACTCGACCTCCCGGTGCCGACAGAGCTCCATCCTGCACCCCCATGGAGCGGCTACCTTGAAGTCGACGTCGCGGGCGACATCTCCATGGTGGCTCTCCCCTAGCGTGAGGCCCCTTCGGCGGCGGCGGTCGTACCAACCAGATCTGCTGCTGCTGCTTCGGCTCTCGCTCGCTCACTCGCGCTGCTGCTACTGCTCCGGCTCTCGCTCCATCGCTCGCTCGCCCAACTGCTGTTGCTACTCTCCCCCTCGCTCATGTTGCTGGTCTGCTCCGATTAAGCCACACTTCAGTCGACTGAATCGACTTTTGGGTCAGTCGATTTTCAGGGGTTGGGGGGCTCGCCGGAGTTAAGGAAGAACCACCCGCAGCGGGGACGGGGGCTCACCGGAGAGGTACCCCACTATCTATCTTAGCATTCAGGGTGGGGGCGGGGGGCCTAAGGGCTGGCCGGGGCGGCGGTGGCGAGTTGTTTCGGGGCGGCGAGGCGGCGCTGGGGCCGGCGGTTCGGCTGGTGGTGGCTGGCGGCTCAGGGGGGTGCAGGTTGAAGATGAACTGCAAGCCATCCCTAAACTACATGTCAAGTGCCTCTCTACTACCATTGCGTTCAGTTTCGACAGTAGCATTCAGATTCCACAGTAAATTTCAGTTTCGACAGTTAAGTTTAGAGTCAACAGTTTTTACCTCATCTGTTGTAGTTAGGTGGTTTTTGGTGATGTTAATTTTACATCCATTTTACATCATCTACTGGAGATGCTATTAGAATCCCACTTGAGATTGACGATGTCTCTCTTGTGCTGCTTCAGCCTTGACGTCTTACGGCTCACCGGAGCTGCTCCAACGACAGAACGATCCATCAGAACAGAGCAGTGCCCTGGACGCCGTCTACAGATTCCTCAGATCTTCCTCCACACCTCCGACAGCCACCTCTGCCTCAACTGCTTCAGCGACCAACCCAATGATGTTGAGGTCGACACGGCTACGGCAAAGAGGTTGTACACTTGTTGCATCACTTGTTAATATACATTCACGTCGATCCATTAGGTCTATTTTGGTTCAACAAAAAAACATAGCAATAGGGAATTTTCCAATGGCACTCTACTATTCAATTATTCATGCATTTTGTTGAATGAAGCAAAACATCCACCTCGACCTACTTTTCAAAATCCTATGCATGAAAACAAGACCAAGTGCATTAGTGCCAGAATAACATTCTAACTGTACACGCTTTCATATGGTTTCACTTTATTTTGGCCATGTTTCTTTGCATTCCTCTACTCTTCCAATTCCTGTAAACCAAACACCCAAGTTGACAGAAATCATGTGTTTACAAATGCTTTGCTTACCATGTGCATTTTCCTATCCTATTCCAGTGTTTTTCCTATCCCTGCATTTTACGAATCATGCAAGCCAAATGAGCCCTTACAGAATTACTTCAGTTACAGGTACGTGTCGAAGGGAACTTTGTGAGGTTTGTCCTGCTCCTGCCGCGACATCGTCCACCTCACGTGAGTTGCTCCATCGACAGAAGGATCCACCAAACCAGACATCACGACTCCTGCCGTCTTTCGCTGCCTTAGATCTCCTTCCCCGCCGCCGGCACCTACCGCAACGGCATCACCATCATCAACTCAGCAGATGAACCTGAGGAGTACACGGGTCCAGAAGAGAGGTCGCACTCTTTTGTTTCTTCTTATGTTATGCATTGCTTAAACTTACCTGCTAATTTATCGTCCTGTTCAGCTCTTGGACTCCCAAGTCAGGTCCAAATTAATGTTCAAACTTGAGTTCTAAATTAGTTGTGGGGCACATATCGAGGCAGCAATGAATAGTACGTCTCTCTAATATCTGGTTCACTTAGGGTATGCCTATGTTGTTCATCTTGGGTGGGAAACAAATAGTAAAGCAATCATCATCTGTCTTTTTATTAATTTAAAGCAATCATCAGCCTGCTATCATTATTTTTGGATCCATCCACTGGTTGTTACCATCACTCTAAATTTCTGCATGCTCTCCTTACATAATCTCACCATATTTTTTCGTATGCATGTCAGATATTGTACACAGTCATGCTGAACATGTAGAGAAAAAGAGAAGAGCTTTGCATGGCAATACAATGTCATGCAGACATCGCTCCATGGTGGGTTCAATGGCAAACCCTACCCACCCCTCTCCAGATTGTAATCCAGAGGAAGATATCTGTTCTGAGGCGGATTCAGATGCCGCTGACCACTCCTATTTACCCCCCAAGGTGTTTGCTCTACCTTGGCATGATGATGTTAGTCATATCATGCATATGTTGCATGCCTACTTTTGACATCATATATGTCATCTGCTTAGTTTAGACATGTTCTGTAATGCCACCTGTTTAGTTTCTATATCATACATGGGAATTATGCAATCTCATGTCTTTTAGCCAGCCATAATATATGTGACATGTGCAATGCCATCCTGTTTAACCAGGCATCATATATTTGAATGATATCTTGCCCGTCCTTTTCTTCATTACATTTCCATTTGTCGACAATGTTTGTACATTAAACTACTCTTCCTGTGAATCAGCCATTTGGGTGGGAGATGGAAAAATCTGGAGTGAAAACAAGGCCTTCAGAGCAGACAGTGCTACCTGTCGAAGCAGATCTCTTGTTGGGTCCCGATAGCTCCTCAGAGATGGATTCAGAGACAGATGATCAGTCCTATTCCCCCACTGAGGTGTATGCTCTAACTTGGCACGATTATACTGCTCATATCATGCATACGGTGTCGTGCATTGCATAGTTTAGACATCATATACAATATTCAACACCACGTTCTTAGTTCAGACATCATATCGAATGCCCTTTGTTTAGCATATAAATCACATATGTGAATTAAATGATGTGATCCTAATTACTTAGATAACATGTAGGTGAATTATGTCATGCGATCATGTTTAGTTATTCATCATATCTTTGAATTATGTTATGCTATGCAATCCAGTTTAGATAGACATCATATATGTGAAATTATGTCATGCTATCCATTTTAGTTAAACAATATACATGTCAACTATTTCATGCCCTCTTTTTTCCACACTATCTATTGCATTTGTCTCTCATACAATGTCTATACATTCAACTATGTTTCCTGTTTATCAGCCATTTGAATTGGAGCGGGTGATGCCAGTATCTAGCAGACTAAAAACACGGTCTTCAAATAAAACAGTGCTACCTCTTGGTGGAGATAGCACCCTGGTTGTACATGCACAAGAACCAGCCCTACCACACATAACCCAAACTCTCGCAGATTGTACCCCTACTATGATGGGCAGAGAACCAGCTTCACCCAATCTAACCCCAACCCCAGCCGATAGTAACCCAGTTCCTATTGACACAGCACCATCTCCACCATGGAGCTCCCAAACAAGAGCAGTTAGTAAGGCAGCTCCAGTGCCCAAAGGGCCAGTACTATCACGGTGAACCCCAACTCCACCAGTTAGTACGCCTATTCCTGTGGAGGAAGCATAATCAGCTAGTCGTAGTTTAGCATCTATCGCATTTGATGTTGTTAAATCATATGTGTGTATCTTCCCATCTTGGAAATATTATACTGAACATGAAGGAAAATGCCAGTTGCAGGTGTTTGTCCAGGAGTTATGTGTAAGTAATGTTATTCATGGCAATTACTTTGCTTCGTCCCATACATCCTACCTCCATGATGGTTATAATACAACAAATTTTCCCATTTTTCTCTATAGAGAAGGACCAATTTGCAAACTTGGGATGAGGCAACCTGTGCTAATACCTCTGCTATCTTCAAGAATGCTTGGTGGTAGTATCGGAATTACCTGAAGAAAACGTACTTCACAGGCAAAGAAACTCATCAAATTCCCTTACATTCTCCTGAGACACATTTACTGGATGATGACTGGGAATGCCTTGTTCTGTACTGGTCCCGAACCAAGAATGTGGTAAGGTCTATGAGCTCATTTTCTATTTTTAAGTATTATATTCTTGCATCTTACTGTACTCTGTTCATGTAGAACAAGTGCCTAAACCTGAAGAACAATTGTTCTAATTTAAGATTCCATTGCTATCATAGTTCAAAAAAGCGCTAGGCGTTAATTGTGCGTTTTGCCACCGCCTTGCGCTTTACTGACCAAAGCGCATGCTTATGCACAGTTATGCACAGATTAAGCGTAGTTATGCGCAATCCGTTTTGCCAACGCCTAGAGCCTAGGCGCGCTTAAGCGCTCGCTTAGGCGCACCTTTTTTAACTATGATTGCCTTGCTCTTGTATCACTGTATTTACTCATACAAACTTATTTTTAAATTGAAGGATCCAATCGAAACTCCAATGGCACAGCAGGTATGTTCATGCATGTTTCTTTAACAGGTTTGCTCTTATCAATAGATCTTTTGATTTCAATTTCAATTGTGTATACAGTTGACTTTCATATCATGCACATTACTAGCATCACAACAGAGCCAATAGTGTTGTTGTACATGTAGACCCGTGCTACCCATCTGAAATCTTGTCGTGTCGTGTAGTTTCCCGCGCTTTGTATTCTTTCACTGCTACTTTGTCTTGAACTGATATGATTTGAACCGTGTCTCTATTTTGATTTGGCAAGACAATGCAGTGACCATAGGACATAGATATATGTTTGTTTGATGCTTTTATTATGTACTAGTACTTGGCAATAGAAGACTTGGTAGTTTAATCCTGTCCACCTTACTAATGAACTGGTTCACCGAAATGAGTTTCATATACTAGTACATGCTAAACTTGTTATGTGTCTGCTTGTTTCTTCTTTTAGAATGCTGACAGAATATTGTGGAAGAGTGCCTTATTAAGCAATGGTACGGAAGTAATGCAAATAAGGTTGAGGATAGTGACACATCCTTGTTGGTCTCCAACAAAGTTGATAAAACAGAGGAAGACTATCTTGAAGACAGCGAGACAACCCCAAAGTCATGTCTTGGTTTAGTGTTCGAGTTACTGGCCACTACCGCTTGCACAAGCTATTCAAACTCACTGTCTAAATCAGTTCGGTTTCTTGAGTCTCAACTACAAGCTGAAAGACATCGATCAGCTGTGCTGCGACAAGAAGCGGAAGGACTGTGGAAGTCCCTGGAGCATTCAGATGCATACTTTCTGGTGCAAGAGCAAGCGTTGGAGGATTTTAGCGCCAAACAGGACAAAGCTAATAAGCTTGCTAAGCTTATTGCCAGCATGGTGGATACCCAGGATAAGGTTTCTTGAGCTCTTCTGAAGTTGTTTCAGTTATGCTCTTGTTTTGCTGCCGCGTTTATTTGCACTGGTGGCCAATTTTGACGGCCAGTGTATGTAATGTGCTGCTTTGTTCCCTATATTTGCACTGGTGGCGAACTTTGATGCCCAGTGGATGTAATATGTGTAATAGCGGTAATAGGCTAGCGTTAATTTCTTGCTTATTTATTTCCTTATTGTCTTGTTTTGTTGTTTGCTTGTAGTCACTGCAGTTGTTTTTATGTGTTTTTATAGTGGCCACAATAGCCTATTTTTGGTAACTAGGCCAATATAATCATGGCAACACACGGACTGTTGTAACCATGGGCCTCCTACAGGCCGTATGATCCATGGGCCTTCTTCCGGACGTAGTAGGATCCATCGGCCTTCTATACGGGCCTTAGGGTCCATGGGCCTTCTACAGGCCGTAGGTTCCATGGGCCTTCTGCGGGCCACAAGGTCCATGGGCCTTCTACGGGCCATACGATCCATGGGCCTTCTACGGGCCGTACTATCCATGGGCCTCATATGGGCCATAGGATCCATGGGCTTTCTACGGGGCGTATCATCATTTCGCCAATCATGGGCCATACTATTCATGGACCATAACGGGCCGTTAACAGGCCGTATTTGATAACTCTATGAAAACAGACCAACGGGTTTTTTTGACATGAAATTGGCCCAACATATTAACGGTCCGCAAACGGGCCGACTGTAACGACGGGCTGAATTTGGCCCACAAGTAGAAAATGACAGTAATGGGCCGTATGTAACAGAATGCTGCAAATGAGCCCAAGAATCAATGGGCCCTGAGAAGGCCGAAAGATAACTTGGGTTGGAAATGGCCCAATAGAATAGCGGGTCGTTAATGGGTATAAAGTGATACATTGTTCATTACGGGCCAGTTTCACCATGGGCCGTTAATGGGCCAAGAGTTATAAAGGGCCTCATATGGGCCGAAAGAAGTCATGGACCACACATGGGCCGGAAGTTAAAACGGGCTGGAATCATATTGGACGGCCCAGATGACGCTACTGGGCCTAATTCGGATAGGGCGTAACGGGCCCTAGGTTAGCAGGCTGTAAATGGGCTATATGCGAACAGGCCGTTAACAGGCTTTCCGTGGGCCGGCCCGCCACCTTTTGACCAAGTCAAACGGGTCGGCCTTTTCACAGGAATGGGCCTCTGTTGGGCCGTGCCACGTGTCGCCGTATCATAGGCGCCTTCGGTCCAATGAGCGGATGACATCTGTCCCAACGGTGAGCCGACACGTGTTTCCTCCAGCCAATGATGATTTTACACGTGGAAAATCCCCATTGGTCGGGGTTGTTAACGGGTTATCGGATCCAAAACCTGACCCGATAGCTTAACGGCATTCCGTTACGGTGGATGCCATGTGTCGGTCACCCTTGACGAAAGCACTTCTGTGACGCGCGATTTATCGTCATGGAAGTGGACACTTCCGTGATGATAATTTTGGTAATGTCATGGAACACTTCTACGACAGCACAGGTATGACTATCTTGATTCTGTCATAAATTTGTCATGGATGTACATGCATGACAAAAAACGCGATCTACTATGACAAACATGTATCATCATGGAAGTGTATTTTTTTGTAGTGAGGATGACCATGGGTTGAACTTTGGGGCGACTGGCTCCATCGCATAGACGTCCCTAAGTGCACGCTTTCGTTCCCGTTTGGGGATGTGGGTGGCATAGATCATGTTTACCGTTTTCACCTGGGGGGAATTTCTTTTGTCCCCTAGTGTTCGGACGCTGGGGCTCCTCGTCATCATCGCTGTGCAGCCCCTTGTCCTTGTTTTCGGCATTCAACTTGTCAGCCTGTTTGAACACTCGACAGTCTCTGTTAGTGTGATTGGCTTGTTTGTCGGGGGTGCCGTGAATCTGGCACGAGCGGTCGAGTATGCGGTCCAGACTGGACGATCCCGGGTTGTTTCTTTTGAACGGCTTTTTTCCGCTGACCGGATTTTGAGTTGCTGAATCCGGCATTGACTGCCGTATCTTTGGCATTGTCGCCATTGTTCTGACGCTTATGTCTATTGCGCCGTGACTTTCTGTTACTGTCGCGGACATCCGAAGTGCCGGAGTTTCTTGGCGTGGTGGTACTGCGAGCCAGCCAGCTATCCTCGCCCGCGCAAAAGCGGGTCATGACTGTCGTGTGGGCCGCCATGGACTTCGGTTTTTCTTGGCCGAGGTGTCGGGCGAGCCACTCGTCGCGGATATTATGTTTAAAGGCCGTCAGGGCCTCGGCGTCCGGACAGTCGACAATTTGGTTCTTTTTAGTTAGGAACCGAGTCCAGAATTTTCTGGCTGACTCTCCGGGCTGTTGGGTAATGTGACTTAAGTCATCAGCATCTGGTGGTCGCACGTAAGTGCCTTGGAAGTTGTCGAGGAATGCGTCCTCAAGATTTTCCCAACTGTCGATGGATTTCACCGGCAGGCTATTCAGCCAATGTATGGCTGGCCCTTTAAGCTTAAGGGGGAGATACTTGATGGCATGTAGGTCATCACCGCGAGTCATGTGAATGTGGAGAAGGAAATCTTCAATCCATACCGCGCGGTCTGTTGTGCCATCGTATGACTCAATGTTGACGGGTTTAAACCCTTCTGGGAATTCATGATCCATTACTTCATCAGTGAAGCAAAGGGGGTGTGCGGCGCCTCTATGCCGGGTTGTGTCACGACGCAGTCCGACTAAGTCTGCTTGGTTATGTTCGGCCCGGCCGTACTTATTATTTGTGGACCCGGCATGACGGTCATCGTCATGCGTTGTGGCGTGCCCCTGTGATCCGTAGATCGATCTTGGTGGTCCTGTGTTGTTTTCCAATATGTCTCGCATGTCTTGCGTATTGCCCCGGGCCATAGTGAACTAGCGTGGGGGTGCGGGCTGGTGTTTGGTCTGATACGTCGTTTTATCTCGGCCAAGAGGTGGCCGGTCAGCCTCGTCTTGTGGTGGTAGTGCAGGCTCTATGGCCTCTTCCTCTAACTGAGGTAGTAACTTGTGCTTTGGGTAACCCTTGGTGGGGGGCTCGAGTCTGTATTCCTCGGCCGCCAGGACCTCAGTCTATCTGTCTGCGAGCAGATCTTGATCAGCTTGGAGCTGCTGCTGTTTCTTTTTCAGGCTCCTTGCGGTGGCTATAAGCCGGTGCTTAAAGCGCTCCTGCTCTATGGGATCCTCCGGTACGCCGAATTCGTCATTGTTGAGGCTTGCCTCGTCTTCGGAGGGAGGCATATAGTTGTCGTCCTCCAAGTATCCGTCTGTCGCCTGTTCATCTGGGCTGACCTGCCCGTGTTCTTGTTCGGCCTACTTGAAGGCAGGCTGATCAGGATTGTATTCCTCTTTGGCACCATCTGGTTTATTTTCTTCTCCAGTGCCGGTGTTGCTGTGGCAGGGCTTAGAGCGGCGCCGATGACGCCCATGCTTTGATTTCTTCCCTAATGGGTTATCTTCTGTTGCCTCATCGCCATTGTTTTATTTGGGGGTGTCCACCATATATATATATATATATCATATGAAGAGGTGGCAATCCAGCACCCTGTGGGCGGTGGTTCCTGTTCTTCTCCTGCATCGTCGTCTATACCATCGATGTCTTTGGAGTCGAAGTTAAGCACGTCAGTCAAATCATCGACCGTGGCTATGAAGTGGGTGGTGGGTGGGTAACGAATTTCTTCGTCGCCTGCTTCCCACTCGAGTCGGACATAGTTTGGCAGGAATCTCCTGACAGAGAGAGACACCTTAATGAATTTAGCACATCGCCAAAGGGGGAGTTCTGAAAGATATCCGCGGCGGTGAACTCCATTATTGGAGCCCAATCGGACTTGATGGGCCCGGGCGCGTGTGGTTCGGAACCCGCGTTCGGACACAGGTCCGGGGGTCCGGTGACGCAGATCCCCTTAACGATGGAGTCTGTGTTCGGCTCTACCGCCGAAGAGTATGCGGCCTCCATGGCGGGGTCCATCCACCCATCCTTGGATGACACGATTTGCCCCGGATTTAGGTCCGGAGCCGCAGCAGGGGCGATATCCTGAATACTGTTCGACAGCAGATTTAAGTCGTGCTCGTCGTGACTGTTCGGCGCTCTTGATGTATGCCCAAATCCATCGAAGATCAAGTCTCCGCGGATATCGGCCTTGTAATTCAAGTTTCCGAACCTGACCTGATGGCCAAGGGCGTAGCTGTCGATCTGCTCCAGATGGCCAAGCGAGTTGGCCCGCAGTGCGAAGCCGCCGAACACGAAGATCTGTCCGGGAGAAAAGTCTCGCCCTGGACTGCGTTGTTGAAGGTTGGGGGAGCCATCGAGCCTTACAACAACGACACAGAGGAACTCTCAATGAAAGCACCAATGTCGGTGTCAAAATCGGCGGATCTCGGGTAGGGGGTCCCGAACTGTGCGTCTAGGGCTAATGGTAATAGGAGACTGGGGACACGGTGTTTTACCCAGGTTTGGGCCCTCTCGATGGAGGTAATACCCTACTTCCTGCTTGATTGATCTTGATGATATGAGTATTACAAGAGTTGATCTACCACGAGATCGAAGAGGCTAAACCCTAGAAGCTAGCCTATGGTATGATTGTTGTGGTCCTACGGACTAAACCCTCCAGTTTATATAGACACCGGAGGGGGCTATGGTTACACAGAGACGGTTACATAGAAGGAGATCTATCATCCGAATCGCCAAGCTTGCCTTCCACGCAAAGGAGAGTCCCATCCGAACATGGGACGAAGTCTTCAATCTTGTATCTTCATAGTCCAACAGTCCGGCCAAAGTATATAATCCGGCTGTCCGGATACCCCCTTATCCAGGACTCCCTCAATGACCACTTTTGCACTAAGACTATAAATATCCTCTCCCCACCCCGTGGGGGAGTTGTCCAACACAGTGCAAAGATTTCAAGAACACCTTTCTCTCTCACTCTCTCTTGCTTTCACCAAATCCTAGATCCCAAGAGCATTTGTGAGGATTCTTGAGTGTTGTTCCAATCAAAAGATAGATCATCTCTCTCTCCTCCTCTCAACCAAAGGAATTCGTGATTGGAGCAAGTTTTGAGCGGTTCCCTTGATCTTGTTACTCTTGGAGGTTGGAGTCTCCTAGGTGGTCGGAGTCATTCGGAGAGGAATCGACCATTGTGATTACCCCCAAAAAGTTTGTGAGGGTTTGGAGACCACCTAAAGGTCTACCACTAGTGGTTGGGAATCGCCTTCGTGGTGATATCTTAAAGATAGAATATGGTGAGCCTTCGTGGCGTTGGTGTGCCTTAGTGGTAACATCCACCTCTATAAATGGTGGTGTAGCTTCCCTCTAAGGAAGTGAACATCGGCATACATCCTCGTCTCTCGGAGTTGCGGTAATTCCTAACCCTAACTTCCTACTTGTGGTTACTTGTCTCTTAGTCTTTACTTATATCATATTGTGTTTGCTTACTCACATACTTGTGTTACTTGCTTACCTTGCTTAGCTCTTAGTATCATACTTGCAATTGTTAGGCTCATTTTCATATTCCGCATTATTGCCTAGAATTGCTAAGTAACAACTAAAATTTGTAATTGTACCTATTCACCCCCCCCCCCTCCTCTAGGTCCATCTCGATCCTTTCTATACCTTATTGGATATGGTGCGGTCTATGATGTCTCTTGCCGATCTACCACTATTGTTTTGGGGTTATGCATTAGAGACAACTATATTCACTTTAAATAGGGCACCATCTAAGTCTGTGGAGACGACACCATATGAACCGTGCTTTGGCAAGAAACCCAAGTTGTCGTTCTTAAGGTTTGGGGCTGCGATGCTTATGTCAAAAGGCTTCAGCCGGAAAAGCTCGAACCCAAAGCGGACAAATGTGTCTTCATAGGATACCCAAAAGAGACGGTTGTGTATACCTTCTATCTTAGATCCGAGGGCAAAGTGACTGTCGCTAAGAACATGTCCTTTCTCGAGAAAGAGTTTCTCTCAAAAGAATTGAGTGGGAGGAAGATAAAACTTGATGAGGTTGTTGAACCTTTACTTCAACCAGAGAGTAGCGCAACACAGAAATATGTTTCTGTGGCACCTACGTCAGTTGAAGAGGAAGCTAATGTTGATGATCATGAAGCTTCGGATCAAGTTACTATCAAACCTCATAGGTCGACAAGGGTATGTACAACTTCTGAGTGGTATGATTACCCTGTCTTAGAGGTCATGTTGTTGGACAACAGTGAACCTACGAGCTATGGAGAAGTGATGGTGGGCCTGGATTCCAACAAATGGCTAGGAGCCATGAAATCCGAGATAGGATCCATGTATAAGTATGGACTTTAGTGGACTTGCCCGATGATCGGCAAGCCATTGAGAATAAATGGATCTTTAAGAAGAAGACATATGCTAATGGTAAAGTCACCATTTATGAAGCTGGACTTGTCGCAAAGAAGTTCCCAACAAGTTCAAGGAGTTGACTATGAAGAGACTTTCTCACTCATAGCGATGCTAAAGTCTGTTGGAATTATGTTAGCAGTTGCTGCATTTTCATTTACGAAATCTGGCAGATGGATGTAAAAACAAAGTTTCCTTGACGGTTCCTGTGAGGAAAGGTTGTATGTGATACAACCAGAAGGTTTTGTCAATCCTAAGGATGCTAAAAGGTATGCAAGCTCCAACGATCCTTCTATGGACTGGATCAAGCATCTCGGAGTTGGAACATACACTTTGATGAGGTGATCAAAGCTTTTGGGTTTATACAAAGTTTGCAAGAAACTTGTATTTACAAGAAAGTGAGTGGGAGCACTACAACATTTTTGATAAGTATATGTGGATGACATATTGTTGATCGGAAATGATGTAGAATTTCTGGTAAGCATAGGGTTGTTTGAAAGGAGTTTTTCAAAGGAAGGCTTGGATAAAGTTGCTTACATATTGGGCAACAAGATCTATAGAGATAGATCAAGACGACTGATAAGACTTTCACAGAGCACATACCTTGACATGATTTCGAATGAGTTCAAAATGGATCAATCAAAGAAGGAGTTCTTTCCTGAGTTGTAAGGTGTGAAGTTGAGTAAGACTCAAAGCTCGACCACAGCAGAAGAAAGAGAAAGGACGAAGGTCGCCCCCTATGCCTTAGCCATAGGCTTTATACGATATGCCATGATGTGTACTGCACCTGATATGTGCCTTGCCACGTGTTTGACAAGGGGGTACAAGAGTGATCCAGGAGTAACTCACTAGATAGTGGTCAAAATTATCCTTAGAAGAATAAGGAAATGTTTCTCGGTTATGGAGGTGATAAAGAGTTCGGTGTAAAGGGTTGATGTCTACTACACAACCTTCTTCTTGTGGATGCTGTTGGGCCTCCAAGTGCAGAGGTTTGTAGGACAGTAGCAAATTTCCTTCAAGTGGATGACCTAAGGTTTATCAATCCATGGGAGGCATAGGATAAAGATGGTCTCTCTCAAACAACCCTGCAACCAAATAACAAAGAGTCTCTTGTGTCCCCAACACACCCAATACAATGGTAAATTGTATAGGTGCACTAGTCGGCGAAGAGATGGTGATACAAGTGCAATATAGATGGTAGATATAGGTTTTTGTAATCTGAAATTATAAAAACAGCAAGGTAGCAAGTAACAAAAGTGAGTGAAAACGGTATTGCAATGGTTGGAAACAAGGCATAGGGTTCATACTTTCACTAGTGCAAGTTCTCTCAACAATAATAACATAATTGGATCATATAACTATCCCTCAACATGCAACAAAGAGTCACTCCAAAGTCACTAATAGCCGAGAACAAATGAAGAGATTATTGTAGGGTATGAAACCACCTCAAAGTTATTCTTTCCAATCAATCCGTTGGGCTATTCCTATAAGTATCACAAACAACCCTAGAGTTCATAGTAAAATAACACCTTAAGACACAAATCAACCAAAACCCTAATGTCACCTACATACTCCAATGTCATCTCAAGTATCCGCGGGTATGATTATACGATATGCATCGCACAATCTCAGATTCATCTATTCAACCAACACAAAGAACTTCATAGGGTGCCCCAAAGTTTCTACCGGAGATTCAAGACGAAAACATGTGCCAACCCCTATGCATAGATTCCCAAGGTCCCGGAACCAGCAAGTTGATCACCAAAACATACCATCAAGTGAATCAATAGAATACCCCATTTTCACCATGGGTATCCCACGCAAGACATACATCAAGTGTTCTCAAATCCTTAAAGACTCAATCCGATAAGATAACTTTAAAGGGAAAATTCAATACATTACAAGAGAGTAGAGGGGGAGAAACATCATAAGATCCAACTATAATAGTAAAGCTTGCGGTACATCAAGATCGTGCCATATCAAGAACAAGAGAGAGAGAAAGAGAGAGAGAGAGAGAGAGAGAGAGAGAGAGAGAGAGATCAAACACATAGCTACTGGTACATACCCTCAGCCCCGAGGGTGAACTACTCCCTTCTCATCATGGAGAGCGCCGGGATGATGAAGATGGCCACCGGTGATGGATTTCCCCTCCGACAGGGTGCCGGAACGGGCTCCCAAGAGGTTTTTGGTGGCTACAGAGGCTTGCAGCGGCGAAACTCCCGATCTAGGTTATTTTCTGGGGGTTTCTGTATTTATAGAAGAGGTTGGCATCGAGAACAAGTCGGGGGGACCCACGGAGAGTCCACGAGGCACAGGGGCGCACCCCAGGGGGTGGGCATGCCCTCCACCCTCTGGGGCCCACGGGCCTCCCCTCCGGTAACTCTTCGTTTCAATATTTTTTATATTTTCCAGAAAAAATCTCTGTTTATTTTCAGAGCATTCCAAGAACTTTTATTTCTGCATGAAAACAAGACCACGGTAGTACTGCTGAACGTCAATCCGGGTTAGTTCTAACCGAATCATACAAAAATCATGTAAAAATATTATAAACATGGCATGAATACATCAAAAATTATAGATACGTTGGAGACGTATCAGCATCCCCAAGCTTAATTCCTGCTTGTCCTCGAGTAGGTAAATGATAAAAACAGAATTTTTGATGTGGAATGCTACCTAACATATTTATCAATGTAATCTTCTTTATTGTGGCAAGAATATTCAGATCCATAAGATTCAAAACAATAGTTTAATATTGACATAAGAACAATAATACTTCAAGCATACTAACAAAGCAATCATGCCTTCTCAAAATAACATGGCCAAAGAAAGTTATCCCTACAAAATCATATAGCCTGGCTATGCTCTATCTTCATCACACAAAATATTTAAATCATGCACAACCCCGATGACAAGCCAAGCAGTTGTTTCATACTTTTGATGTTCTCAAACTTTTTCAATCTTCACGCAATACATGAGCGTGAGCCATTGATATAGCACTATGGTGGAAGATAATATGGTGGTTGTGGAGAAGAAAAAAAGGAGAAGATAGTCTCACATCAACTAGGCGTATCAACGGGCTATTGAGATGCCCATCAATAGATATCAATGTGAGTGAGTAGGGATTGCCATGCAACGGATGCACTAAAGCTATAAGTGTATGAAGCTCAAAAAGAAACTAAGTGGGTGTGCATCCAACTTGCTTGCTCACGAAGACCTAGGGCATTTTGAGGAAGCCCATCATTGGAATATACAAGCCAAGTTCTATAAGAAAAAAATCCCACTAGTATATGAAAGTGACAACATAGGAGACTCTCTATCATGAAGATCATGGTGCTACTTTGAAGCACAAGTGTGGTAAAAGGATAGTAGCATTGCCCCTTCTCTCTTTTTCTCTCATTTTGTTTCTGTTTTTTGGGCCTTCTCTTTTTTTGGCCTCCTTTTTTTGTTCGGAGTCTCATCCCGACTTGTGGGGGAATCATAGTCTCCATCATCCTTTCATCACTGGGACAATGCTCTAATAATGAAGTTCATCACACTTTTATTTACTTACAACTCACGAATTACAACTTGATACTTAGAACAAAATATGACTCTATATGAATGCCTCCGACGGTGTACCGGGATGTGCAATGAGTCAAGAGTGACATGCATGAAAGAATTATGAAAGGTGGCTTTGCCACAAATACGATGTCAACTACATGATCATGCAAAGCAATATGACAATGATGAAGCGTGTCATAATAAACGGAATGGTGGAAAGTTGCATGGTAATATATCTCGGAATGGCTATGGAAATGCCATAATAGGTAGGTATGGTGGCTGTTTTGAGGAAGGTATATGGTGGGTGTATGGTACTGATATGTCTCCAACGTATCTATAATTTTTTATTGTTCCATGCTATTATATTACCTGTTTTGGATGTTTATGGGCTTTATTTTATACATTATTATCATTTTTGGGACTAACCTACTAACCGGAGGCCCAGCCCGTATTGCTGTTTTTTTGCCTATTTCAGTATTTCGAAGAAAAGGAATATCAAACGGAGTCCAAATGGAATAAAACCTTCGGCAAAGTTATTTTTGGAACGAACGTGATCCAGAGGACTTGGAGTGCAAGTCAAGAAGCAGCCGAGGCGGCCACGAGAGGGTAGGGCGCCCCCCCCCCCTCCATAGGGCGCGCCCTCCTGTCTCGTGGGCCCCTCGGGCGGCCATCGACGTACTTCTTCCTCCTATATAAGCCTACATACCCCAAAAACATCCAGGGAGCAACCGAAACACAATTTCCACCACTGTAACCTTCTGTATCCGCGAGATCCCATCTTGGAGTCGTCACCGGCGTTATTCCGGAGGGGGATTCCACCATGGAGGGCTTCTATATCAACACCATAGCCCTTCTGATGAGTTGTGAGTAGTTTACCACAGACCTTCGGGTCCATAGTTATTAGCTAGATGGCTTCTTCTCTCTTTTTGGATCTCAATACAATGTCCTCCCCCTCTCTTGTGGAGATCTATTCGATGTAATCTCTTTTTGCGGTGTGTTTGTCAAGATCCAATGAATTGTGGGTTTATGATCAAGTTTATCTATGGATAATAATTGAATCTTCTCTGAATTCTTTTATATGATTGATTTATCTTTGCAAGTCTCTTTGAATTATCGGTTTGGTTTGGCCTACTAGATTGATCTTTCTTGCCATGGGAGAAGTGCTTAGCTTTGGGTTCAATCTTGCGGTGTTCTTACCCAGTGACGGAAAGGGTTACAAGACACGTATTGTATTGTTGCCATCGAGGATAAAAAGATGGGGTTTATATCATATTGCTTGAGTTTATCCCTCTACATCATGTCATCTTGCTTAATGTGTTACTCTGTTCTTATGAACTTAATACTCTAGATGCATGCTGGATAGCGGTCGATGTGTGGAGTAATAGTAGTAGATGCAGGCAGGAGTCGGTCTACTTGTTGCGGGCGTGATGCCTATATACATGATCATGCCTAGATAATCTCATAATTATTCTCTTTTCTATCAATTGCTCGACAGTAATTTGTTCACCCACCGTAATGCTTATGCTCTCGAGAGAAACCTCTAGAGAAACCTATGGCCCCTGGGTCTATCTCTTATCATATTTGCTTCCAATCTACTTCTATTTGCATCTTTATTTTCTGCATCTATATTATAAAATACCAAAAATATATTTATCTTATCATATTATCTCTATTAGATCTCACTTTCGCAAGTGGCCGTGAAGGGATTGACAACCCCTTTATTGTGTTGGTTGCGAGTTCTTTGTTTGTTTGTGTAGGTTCGTGGGACTTGTTGAGGAGCCTCCTACTGGATTGATACCTTGGTTCTCAAAAACTGAGGGAAATACTTACGCTACTATTGCTGCATCACCCTTTCCTCTTCAAGGAAAACCAACGCAAGCTCAAGACATAGCAAGAAGGATTTCTGGCGCCGTTGCCGGGGAGGTCTTCGCTCAAGTCAATACGTACCAAGTACCCATCACAAACTCATCTCCCTCGCATTTACATTATTTGCCATTTGCCTCTCGTTTTCCTCTCCCCACTTCACCCTTGCCGTTTTATTCGCCTTCTCTTTCCCAATCTCCTCTCTTTTTCGCTTGTCGTTTTCTGTTTGCTTGTGTGCCTGTTTGTCCTTATGGCTTTGCCTAAGAATTCCGACCTCCTCCTTAGGAGGTTCGAAGAGATTGAATCAAATATTAGAAACTTTATGAATTTGCAATTTGAGCATAATAATTTCTTCAAAAAAGAGCTTAAAGAACAAAAAGGGGTTTTGAGTTTTATGAATAAAGAGCTTGATGATATGGACAAAGAGTTTTGTGGTGTGAACTCTCAAATTACCCGGCTTGAAAATGCTATAGCCAGAATTTCTGATAAGCAAGCCACCTTGGTCAATAAGATGGCTGCCAAACCAGAAAAGTTAGATGAAAATAATGATGAAGATCTTAAAGTTACTGATGTGTCCCCTATTAGATCTTTGTTTTGCAATATGAATCTTGAAAATAATGGGACTGGAGATGAGTCAACTTTATTTAGAAGGCGTCCCAAGAACTCGGAGTTTTTAGATCTTGATGCTAAATTTGGTAAAGTGGGATTGGAGACGTCATGACTTTAAATAGTATTGAACCCACTATCTTGGATTTCAAGGAATTTGATTATGATAATTGTTCTTTAGAAAGTTGTATTTCCTTGTTGCAATCCGTTGTTAATTCTCCACGTGCTTATAGTCAAAATAAAGCTTTTACCAAACATATCATTGATGCCTTGATGCAATCTTTTGATGAAAAACTTAATTTGGAAGTTTCTATACCTAGAAAACTTAATGATGAGTGGGAACCTACTATAAAGATTAAAATTAAAGATTATGAGTGCTTTGCTTTGTGTGATTTGGGTGCTAGTGTTTCCACGATTCCGAAAACTTTATGTGATATTCTAGGTTTCCATGATCTTGATGATTGCTCTTTAAATTTGCACCTTGCAGATTCCACCATTAAAAAGCCAATAGGAAGTATCAATGATGCCCTTATTGTTTCAAATAGAAATTTGGTGCCCGTTGATTTTATCATTCTTGATATAGATTGCAATCTTTCTTGCCCTATTACTCTTGGTAGATCTTTCCTTAAAACGATTGGTGCGATTATTGATATGAAGGAAGGGAATATTAGATTCCAATTTCCATTAAAGAAAGGCATGGAGCACTTTCCAAGAAAGGAAGTCAAATTACCTTATGAATCTATCATGCGAGCTACTTATGAACCAAGTGCCAAAGATGACATTATTTAGATCTATCTTCGCTTTTATGCCTAGCTAGGGGCGTTAAACGATAGCACTAGTTGGGAGGCAACCCAATTTTCTTTGTGTTCTTTGTTTTTGTTACTGTTTAATATAAAATTTTGTTTCTAGTTTCTGTTTAGATGTGTTTTCTTCTTTTAGTTAGTGTTTGTGCCAAGTAGAACCTATAGGATAACCTATGATATGAGTTGATTTGATTCTGCTGAAAAACAGAAACTTTGCGCTCACGAGAAAAATTCAATAAATCACAGGAACGAGATTTTGCATTGATTATTTTTGCTTCTGATCAATAAACAAATTGTTTAGGACGTCCTATTTTGGTAGGATTTTTGAGGTTCCAGAAGTTTGTGTTAGTTATAGATTGCTACAGACTGTTCTGTTTTTGACAGATTCTGCCGTTCGTGTGTTGTTTGCTTATTTTGATGCATCTATGGCTAGTATGTAAGGGTATGAACCATAGAGAACTTGGAATACAGTATGTTTAACACCAAAATAAATAAAGAATGAGTTCATTACAGTACCTTATGTGGTGGTTTTGTTTTCTTTCACTAACGGGGCTTATAAGATTTCTTGTTGAGTTTTGTGTTGTGAAGTTTTCAAGTTTTGGGTAAAGCTTTTATGGACCATGGAATAAAGGGTGGCAAAGATCCTAAGCTTGGGGATGCCCATGGCACCCCAAGATATTCAAGTATAGCCAAAATCCTAAGCTTGGGGATGCCCCGGGAAGGCATCCCCTCTTTCGTCTTCGTTCATTGGTAACTTTACTTGGAGCTATATTTTTATTCACCACATGATATGTGTTTTGCTTGGAGCGTCTTGTATTATATTAGTCTTTTATTTTTAGTTTACCACAATCATCCTTGCTGTAACACACCTTTTGGGAGAAGCCTATTTGATTAGGATTTGATAGAATACTCTATGTGCTTCACTTATATCTTTTGAGCTTGATAGCTTTTGCTCTAGTGCTTCACTTATATCTTTTAGAGCATGGCGCTGGATTAATTTTAAAGAAATTGCTAGTCTCTCATGCTTCACTTATATTATTTTGAGAGTCTCTTAGAACAGCATGGTATTTGCTTTGGTTATGAATTTGGTCCTAGAATGATGAGCATCCAAGTTGGGTATAATAAAAACTATCATAGAAAATGAATTGGATGCTAGGATCAATTTGATGCTTGATAATTGTTTTGACATATAAAGTTAGTAATGTTAGGGTCATGCTAGTGGATAATTATGAAATTGAGAAATAATTTTGTTGAAGTTGGCAAGTCCCGTAGCATGCACGTATGGTAAAAGTTGTGTGACAAATTTGTTGCATGAGGTGCTCTTTTGAGTGTCTTCCTTATGAGTGGCAGTCGGGGACGAGCGATGGATTTTTACTACCAATCTATCCCTCTTGGGGCATGCGTAGTAGTACTTTGCTTCGAGGGTGAAGTAGACTTTTGCAATAAGTATATGAGTTCTTTATGACTAATGTGAGTCCATGGATATACGCACACTCATCCTTCCATTTTGCTAGCTTCTATTATACCGCGCAATTTTCGCCGGTATCATGAATCCATTATTTACCTTCCTCAAAACAGCCACCATACTTACCTATTATGGCATTTCCATAGCCATTCCGAGATATATTGCCATGCAACTTTCCACCGTCCCGTTTATTATGACACGTTTCATCATTGTCATATTGCTCTTTGCATGATCATGTAGTTGACATCGTATTTGTGGCAAAGCCACCTTCATAATTTTCATACATGTCACTCTTGGTTCATTGCATATCCCGGTACACCGCCGGAGGCATTCATATAGAGTCATATTTTGTTCTAGCTTTGAGTTGTAATTCTTGAGTTGTAAATCCATAAGTGTCATGATCTTCATTATTAGAGCATTGTCCCAGTGAGGAAAGGATGATGAAGACTATCCCCACAAGTCGGGATGGGACTTCGGACTTTATAAAAATAAAAGAGGCCAAAGAAGCCCACCAAAAAGAGAAAGAAAAAAAGGGAGAGAAAAAGATAAAAAAGAAAAGGAAAAAATAATAATGAGCGAAAAAGAGATAAGGGACAATTGCTAATATCTCTTTTTCCACACTTGTGCTTCAAAAATAGCACTATGATCTTCATGATAGAGAGTCTCATATGTTGTCACTTTCATATACTAGTGGGAATTTTTCATTATAGAACTTGGCTTCTATATTCCAATGATGGGCTTCCTCAAAATGCCCTAGGTCTTCATGAGCAAGCAAGTTGGATGCACACCCACTTAGTTTCTTTTGTTGAGCTTTCATATATTTATAGCTCTAGTGCATCCGTTGCATGGCAATCCCTACTCACTCACATTGATATCTATTGATGGGCATCTCCATAGCCCGTTGATACGCCTAGTTGATGTGAGACTATCTTCTCCCACTTTTTGTCCTCACAACCACCACATTAGACCACCATAGTGCTATGTCCATGGCTTACGCTCATGTATTGCGTAAGAGTTGAAAAGCTGAAGCGCGTTAAAAAGAATGAACCAATTGCTCGGCTCGTCATCGGGGTTGTGCATGATGGGAGTATTTTGTGTAATGAAAATGAAGCATGGCCTAACTATATGAGTTTGTAGGGATAAGCTTTCTTTTGCCATGTTATTTTGATAGGACATGATTATTTGTTAGTATGCTTTGAAGCATTATTATTTTTATATTTTTATAAGCTTTTATCTTGAGTTATTTGGATCTGAAACATTCATGCTACAATAAAGAAAATTACATTGAGAATTATGCTAAGTAGCATTCCACATCAAAAATTATGTTTTTATCATTTACCTACTCGAGGACGAGCAGGAATTAAGCTTGGGGATGCTTGATACGTCTCCAACGTATCTATAATTTTTTATTGTTCCATGCTATTATATTACCTGTTTTGGATGTTTATGGGCTTTATTTTATACATTATTATCATTTTTGGGACTAACCTACTAACCGGAGGCCCAGCCCGTATTGCTGTTTTTTTGCCTATTTCAGTATTTCGAAGAAAAGGAATATCAAACGGATTCCAAACGGAATAAAACCTTCGGAAGCGTGATTTTTGGAACGAACGTGATCCAGAGGACTTGGAGTGCAAGTCAAGAAGCAGCCGAGGCGGCCACGAGAGGGTAGGGCGCCCCCCCCCCCTATAGGGCATGCCCCCTGTCTCATGGGCCCCTTGGGCGGCTACCGACGTACTTCTTCCTCCTATATAAGCCTACATACCCCAAAAACATCCACGGAGCAACCGAAACACAATTTCCACCACCATAAGCTTCTGTATCCGCGAGATCCCATCTTGGAACCATCGCCCGCGTTCTGCCGGAAGGGGATTCCACCATGGAGGGCTTCTACATCAACACCATAGCCCTTCCGATGAGTTGTGAGTAGTTTACCACAGACCTTCGGGTCCATAGTTGTTGGCTAGATTGCTTCTTCTCTCTTTTTGGATCTCAATACAATGTTCTCCCCCTCTCTTGTGGAGATCTATTCAATGTAATCTCTTTTTGCGGTGTGTTTGTCGAGATCCGATGAATTGTGGGTTTATGATCAAGTTTATCTATGGATAATAATTGAATCTTCTCTGAATTCTTTTATATGATTGAGTTATCTTTGCAAGTATCTTCGAATTATTGGTTTGGTTTGGCCTACTAGATTGATCTTTCTTGCCATGGGAGAGGTGCTTAGCTTTGGGTTCAATCTTGCGGTGTTCTTACCCAATGACAGAAAGGGTTGCAAGACACGTATTGTATTGTTTCCATCAAGGATAAAAAGATGGGGTTTATATCATATTGCTTGAGTTTATCCCTCTACATCATGTCATCTTTCTTAATGTGTTACTCTGTTCTTATGAACTTAATACTCTAGATGCATGCTGGATAGCGGTCGATGTGTGGAGTAATAGTAGTAGATGCAGGCAGGAGTTGGTCTACTTGTTGCGGACGTGATGCCTATATACATGATCATGCCTAGATAATCTCATAATTATTCGCTTTTCTATCAATTGCTCGACAGTAATTTGTTCACCCACCGTAATACTTATGCTCTCGAGAGAAGCCTCTAGTGAAACCTATGGCCCCCGGGTCTATCTCTTATCATATTTGCTTCCAATCTACTTTTATTTGCATCTTTATTTTCTGCATCTATATTATAAAATACCAAAAATATATTTATCTTATCACATTATCTCTATCAGATCTCACTTTTGCAAGTGGCCGTGAAGGTATTGACAACCCCTTTATTGCGTTGGTTGCGAGTTCTTTGTTTGTTTGTGTAGGTTCGTGGGACTTGTTAAGGAGCCTCCTACTGGATTGATACCTTGGTTCTCAAAAACTGAGGGAAATACTTACGCTACTATTGTTGCATCACCCTTTCCTCTTCAAGGAAAACCAACGCAAGCTCAAGACGTAGCAGGTACCAGCGAAAGTTGCACGGTCAAGATAGGCTAGCAATGGCGGAAGGGTGAGAGTGTGTATAATCCATGGACTCAACATTATTCATGAAGAACTCACATACTTTTTGCAAAAATCTAGTATTAGTTATCGAAACAAAGTACTACACGCATGCTCCTAGGGGGATAGATTGGTAGGAAAAGACCATCGCTCATCCCCGACCGCCACTCATAAGGGAGACAATCAATAAATAAATCATGCTACGACTTCATCACATAATGGTTCACCATACGTGCATGCTACGGGAATCACAAACTTCGACACAAGTATTTCTCAAATTCACAATTACTCACTGGCATGACTCTAATATCACCATATTCATATCTCAAAACAATCATAAAGAATCAAGCTTCTCAAAGTATTCAATGCACTTTATATGAAAGTTTTCATTATATCCCTCTTGGATGCCCATCATATTAGGACTAAATTCATAACCAAAGAAAATTACCATGTTGCTCTAAAAGACTCTCAAAATAATATAAGTGAAGCATGAGAGTTCATATATTTCTTCAAAATAAAACCACCGCCATGCTCTAAAAAGATATAAGTGAAGCACTAGAGCAAACGACAAACTACTTCGAAAGATATAAGTAAGATCAATGAGTAGTCAAATAATTATGCAACTATGTGAAGACTCTCTAACATTTAAGAATTTAAGATCTTGGGATATTATTCAAACAGCAAGCAAAACAAAATAAAATAAAATGACGCTCTAAGCAAAACATATATCATGTGGTGAATAAAAATATAGCTCCAAGTAAAGTTACCGATGAACGAAGACGAAAGAGGGGATGCCATCCGGGGCATCCCCAAGCTTAGTTTCTTAGATCTTCCATGAATATTACCTTGGGGTGCCTTGGGCATCCCCAAGCTTAGGCTCTTGTCACTCCTTATTCCATAGTCCATTGAATCTTTACCCAAAACTTGAAACTTCATCACCACTTTTGGTACTGTTGTGAACTCATTCTTTATTTATATTGGTGTAATCTACTGTATTCCAACTTATTTATGGTTCATACCCTCCGATACTACTCATGGATTCATCAAAATAAGCAAACAACACATAGAAGGCAGAATCTGTCAAAAACAGAATAGTCTGTAGTAATCTGTAACTCTCGAATACTTCTGTAACTCCAAAAATTCTACCAGATTAGGAAAACCTGAGAAATTTGTGTGCCAATCCAGATCAAAAAGAATCTGATCAAAATAATGTTTATGTGAATTATCAAAACTAATTTACTGAGCAAAAAAGTTTCTAATTTTCAGCAGGATCAACACAACTATCACCGTAAGCTATCCTAAAGGCTTTACTTGGCATTTTATTGAAACAAAAGCTATAAAACATGATTACTACAGTAGCTTAATCATGTGAATATACAAAAATAGTAGGGGTAAATATTGGGTTGTCTCCCAACAAGCGCTTTTCTTTAATGCCTTTTTAGCTAGGCATGATGATTTCAATGATGCTCACATGAAAGATAAGAATTGAAACATAATGGGAGCATCATGAAGCATATGACTAACACATTTAAGTCTAACCCACTTCCTATGCATAGGGATTTTGTGAGCAAACAACTTATGGGAACAATAATTAACTAGCATAGGAAGGCAAAACAAGAATAACTTCAAGATTTTAAGCACATAGAGAGGAAACTTGATATTATTGCAATTCCTACAAGCATATGTTCCTCCCTCATAGTAATTTTTAGTAGCATCATGAATGAATTCAACAATATATCTATCACATAAAGCATTCTTTACATGAGCCACAAGCATAGAATTTTTATTACTCTCCACATAAGAAAACTTCTTCTCATGAATGGTAGTGGGAGCAAACTCAACAAAATAACTTTCATGTGAGGCATAATCACCCAATTGAAAATTAAAATTATGATGACAAGTTTCATGGTTATCATTATTCTTAATAGCATAAATGTCATCACAATAATCATCATAGATAACAACTTTGTTCTCATAATCAATTGAAACTTCTTCCGAAATAGTGGATTCATCACTAAATAAAGGCATGACCTCTTCAAATCCACTTTCATAATTATCACAATAAGATTCAACACCCTCCAAAATAGTGGGATCATTACTTCCTAAAGTTGACACTCTTCCAAACCCACCTTCATCAACATAATCATCATAAATAGGAGGCATGCTATCATCATAATAAATTTGCTCATCCAAACTTGGGGGACTAAAAAATATCATCTTCATCAAACATAGCATCCCCAAGCTTGTGGCTTTGCATATCATTAGCATCATGGATATTCAATGAATTCATACTAACAACATTGCAATCATCCTCATCATTCAAATATTTTATGCCAAACATTTTATAGATTTCTTCTTCTAACACTTGAGCACAATTTTCCTTTCCATCATTTTCACGAAAGATATTAAAAAGATGAAGCATATGAGGCAACCTCAATTCCATTTTTTTAGTTTTGTTTTATAGACTAAACTAGTGATAAAACAAGAAACTAAAAGACTCGATTGCAAGATCTAAAGATATACCTTCAAGCACTAACCTCCCCGGCAACGGCGCCAGAAAAGAGCTTGATGTCTACTACACAACCTTCTTCTTGTAGACGTTGTTGGGCCTCCAAGTGCAGAGATTTGTAGGACAGTAGCAAATTTCTCTCAAGTGGATGACCTAAGGTTTATCAATCCGTGGGAGGCGTAGGATGAAGATGGTCTCTCTCAAACAACCCTGCAACCAAATAACAAAGAGTCTCTTGTATCCCCAACACACCCAATACAATGGTAAATTGTATAGGTGCACTAGTTCGACGAAGAGATGGTGATACAAGTACAATATGGATGGTAGATATAAGTTTTTGTAATCTGAAATTATAAAAACAACAATGTAGCAAGTAACAAAAGTGAGTGAAAACGGTATTGCAATGCTTGGAAACAAGGCCTAGGGTTATACTTTCACTAGTGCAAGTTCTCTCAACAATAATAACATAATTGGATCATATAACTATCCCTCAACATGCAACAAAGAGTCACCCCAAAGTCACTAATAGCGGAGAACAAACAAAGAGATTATTGTAGGGTACGAAACCACCTCAAAGTTATTCTTTCCGATCAATCCGTTGGGCTATTCCTATAAGTGTCACAAACAGCCCTAGAGTTCGTAGTAAAATAACACCTTAAGACACAAATCAACCAAAACCCTAATGTCACCTATATACTCCAATGTCAGCTCAAGTATCCCCGGGTATGATTATACGATATGCATCACACAATCTCAGAATCATCTATTCAACCAACACAAAGAACTTCATAGAGTGCCCAAAGTTTCTACCGGAGATTCAAGACGAAAATGTGTGCCAAACCCTATGCATAGATTCCCAAGGTCACGGAACCCGCAAGTTGATCACCAAAATATACATCAAGTGAATAATAGAATACCCCATTGTCACCACGGGTATCCCACGCAACACATACATCAAGTGTTCTCAAATCCTTAAAGACTCAATCTGATAAGATAACTTCAAAGGGAAAACTCAATCCATTACAAGAGAGTAGACGGGGATAAACATCATAAGATCCAACTATAATAGCAAAGCTCGCGATACATCAAGATCGTGCCATATCAAGAACACGAGAGAGAGAGAGAGAGAGAGAGAGAGATCAAACACATAGCTACTGGTACATACCCTTAGCCCCAAGGATGAACTACTCCCTCCTCGTCATGGAGAGCATCGGGATGATGAAGGTAGCCACCGGTGATGGATTTCCCCTCCGGCAGGGTGCCGGAACGGGCTCCCGAGAGGTTTTTGGTGGCTATAGAGGCTTGCGGCGGCGAAACTCTCAATCTAGGTTATTTTCTGGGGGTTTATGTATTTATAGGAGAGGTTGGCATCGAGAACAAATCAGGGGGGCCCATGGAGAGTCCACGAGGCACAGGGGCGCGCCCCAGGGGGGTGGGCGCCCTCCACCCTCGTGGGGCCCATGGGCCTCCCCTTCGGTAACTCTTCGTTCCAGTATTTTTTATATTTTCCATAAAAAATCTCCGTTGATTTTCAGCGCATTCCGAGAACTTCTATTTCTGCACAAAAACAACACCACGGTAGTTCTGCTGAAAACAGCGTCAGTCCGGGTTAGTTCTAACCAAATCATACCAAAATCATGTAAAAATATTATTAACATGGCATGAATACATCAAAAATTATAGATACGTTGGAGACGTATCAAGGGTTACGTCGATGCAAGCTTTAAACACCAATCCGGATGACTCTAAATAGAGTTTCTCGGTTATGGACGTGATAAAGAGTTCGGCGTAAAGGGTTACGTCGATGCAAGCTTTAACACCAATCCAGATGACTCTGAGTAACAAACCAGATACGTATAGTGGAGCAGCCATTTGGAATAACTCCAAGTGAAGCGTGGTAGCAGCATCTACAATATGACATAGAGATTTGCAAAGTACACGCGGATCTGAATGTTGCAGACCCGTTGACTAAAACCTCTCTCACAAGCAAAACATGATCAAACCCCAGAACTCATTGGGTGTTAATCACATGATGATGTGAACTAGATTATTGATCTAGTGCAAGTGGGAGACTGTTGGAAATATGCCCTAGAGGCAATAATAAATTGGTTATTATCATATTTCCCTGCTCATGATAATCGTTTATTATCCATGCTAGAATTGTATCGATTGGAAATTCAGATACATGTGTGGATACATAGACAACAATGAGTCCCTAGTAAGCCTCTAACGGACTAGCTCATTGATCAAAGATGGCTATGATTTCCTAGCCATGGACATGAGTTGTCATTTTATAACGGGGTCACATCATTAGGAGAATGATGTGATGGACAAGACCCAACTATAAACGTAGCATATGATCGTATCAAGTTTATTGCTATTGTTTTCTACATGTCAAGTATATATGTTCCTATGACCATGAGATCATCCAACTCACTTGACACCGAAGGAATACCTTGTGTGTACCAAATGTCGCAACGTAACTGGGTGACTATAAAGGTGCTCTACAGGTATCTCCAAGGGTGTCTTTTAAGTTGGCATGGATCAAGGCTGGGATTTGTCACTCCGTATGACGGAGAGGTATCTCTGGGCCCTTTCGATAATACAACATCACAAGAAGCTGCAAGCAATGTGACTAATGAGTTAGCCACGGGATCTTGTATTACGGAACGAGTAAAGAGACTTGCCGGTAACGAGATTGAACTAGGTATGGAGATACCGACGATCGAATCTTGGGCAAGTAACATACCGATAGACAAAGGGAACTACATACGAGATTAGCTGAATCCTTGACATCGAGGTTCGACCGATAAGATCATCGTAGAATATGTAGGAACCAATATGGGCATCCAGGTCCTACTATTGGTTATTGACCGTAGAGGTGTCTCGGTCATGTCTGCATAGTTCTCGAACCTGCAAGGTCTACACACTTAATGTTTGGTGACGATATAAGTATAGTTGAGTCATTATGGTGGTTACCGAAGGTTGTTCGGAGTTCTGGAGTTCCCGGACATGAAGAGGAACTCCGAAATGGTCCGGAGGCGAAGATCGATATATAGGACGAAGGGTATTGGAGTCCGGAATTGTTTCCGGGGGGTACCGGGTGATGACCAGCATGACCGATAGGGGTTTTGGGGGGCCCGGGCAAGTGTTGGGGGGGCTCATGGGCCAAGGGGAGGGGGCAAACCATCCCACTAAGGGGTTGTGCGCCCTCCTCACCCCATCCCACGTAACCAGAAGGGGTTGGGGCGCCCAGCCAACCCCTTTGCCTTGGGGGTGGAGGTGCCCAAAACCCATCTAGAGTTTTCCCCCTGTGGCCGCCACCCCCCTAGATGGGATCTAGGGCGCCCCCTCCTCCTCCCTTCCTCTTATATATAGAGAGGTGAAGAGAGGGCAGCCGCACCCCTTGAGCACATCTTTACGCCACGGCGCTGCCTCTCCTCTCCCTCGCATCCCTCTTCCTCTCCGTAGTGCTTAACGAAGCTCTGCGAGATTCCACCACCACTGCCACCACGCTGTCGTGATGCCCAAGGACTCGAGCTACTACTTGACCATCGCTCGTTGGATCGAGAAGGTGAAGGCGTCATCAAGCCGTACGTGTGTTGAACTCGGAGGTGCCGTCCGTTCGGCACTTGGATCGGGAGTCCGCGGGACGGGTCGTGATTGGATCGCGAAGACGTTCAACTACATCAACCGCGTTTTTAACGCTTCCACTTAGCGATCTACAAGCGTATGTAGATCCAATCTCTCCTCTCGTAGATGGTCATCTCCTAGATTGATCTTGGTGAGCGTAGGAATTTTTTTGTTTCCCATGCAACGTTCCCCTACACTCTATGCTACGATGCACGGCAGCCGGTGCTGCAACCGACAAAGGAGGATATTGGAACCGCCACCTGGTGATGCCGCGACCGACAACCAGAGATGCAGCGACTGACAAATGGAATGTGGGGACCACATATAAGGATGATGGAGCCGGGTGCGAGGATCTTGGAACCGCCATTTGTCGATGCTACAACTGGCAATCGGGGATGCATCGACCGACAAATGGAATGCGAGGACCACAAATGAGGATGATGGAGCTAGCTGTGAGGATGGTGTGACCACGGCTCACAGTGTTTGATGTGACCATAGACCGCGTTATTCCATGTACACTGCAGATTGGAGGTTTCTGTACTGAGGTGCTGTCGACACAACCAGAGAAGCAAGAGATCAAACCAACCTTCAGAACACCATGCCATTTCTTTTGTATTGGTCGTGTGTGAGTGGAGTACCAGGACCTGAAGGCCAAAGCCCCAAGGCAACATGAAGGAGTCTAAACCATGTTGATTTAGCTTTAATTCGTACGTACGTTCCTGAGTATTAGTCTGTTTTGGATTTTTGTGATCAGCGTTGCCGGATACTTAATTAATTAAATCATGATTTGTTAGAATAGGAAAGAGATAAGAGTCCCTATCTTTTTAGCTTTTGTTAGGTCGGTTAGTTCAGGTTTAGTTTTGCCTATAAAACAGGCAGGCCGCAGGCCTCGACCTTGTATGGGACGGAATTTTTTGGAGTTGAAAAATATACACAAAAGGCATCATGTTGGATGCGCCAAAATAGTTGTGATTTGTTTGCTGGTCCTTGAGGGTTTCAGGAGCTGCTACGCAGGGTGTGATTCGATCTTACTCTTGCGCAGATTTTGATCTTTGGTCTTCTCGCGAATCGCTTGATTCGAAGAGCTGCCTATTGTTTTTTTTTGTCTATTCTTATTATCACGACAATTGTTCCTCGCTGAATTTTGTGTACCGTGAAAGTTCGGGCCTACGAACGAATCGTCGTCTGGTCGGGTCTCATCAAGTGGTATTCAGAGCAAGGTTGATCACGGTACAAATTTTTTTCTCTCTCTGGTTCTTCAGTTGATCTACTTGAGTTGCTACAATGGTGAATTCACAGAAATCAAATTCAAGTGTGCATGGTGCACATGAAGGAGATGTGGAAGACAAGCTACCCTTGCCCACCTATGATCCGAGTGTTGCACCGGCTATCGTGCTAGGATTGGATGCAACTCGTGACTATGTGCTGAATCTAGTGGGGAGGCGCATCGACAAGGTTGAGAAAAGTCTAGGAAAAAAGATTGCTGATTTGACTGAGGCCGTTCATCGATTGAGACCACGTTCACCCCCTAGTGATGGGTCTGCTGCACCGCGTCGTCATCGGCAATTATCTGGACAGCGGGTAGGCGAACAAGTTCGCAACAATGGTGGGCATCAAGACCATCAGTCTGAGGGGGCTGGTAGCTATTATGAGCCTATGCGGCGTGCTCATAACCATCATGGAGGTGGCGTACACCATGGGGGAGGACATGAACGTCCGAGGCACGCCTACGAAGATGATGGTATTGGAAGAATTAAAATTTCCATACCGTCATTTAGCGGCAAAGACAATCCGGATGATTATTTGGAGTGGGAGATGCGCGTGGATCAGATTTTTGATGGACAGTGGTACACCGAGGAGAAAAAGGTTCGTGTTGCATCTATTGAGTTCACGGGCTATGCTTTAATATGGTGGAACCAACTATGTCGCGCGGGAGGATGGCCGGAGTCTTGGAATCAGATGAAGAGTATCATGAAGAGACGCTTTGTTCCAGAGCACTTCACTAGGACCTTGCACACACGCTTGCAGCAGCTTCAGCAAGGCAACTCTAGTGTTGAGGAGTATTATAAAGAGATGGAAATATTGTTGATTCGTACAGGGGTAGAGGAGCAAGAAGAGGCTACAATGGCACGGTTCGTTTATGGTCTGAAATCAGAGATACGAGACCGTGTCGATATGGTTGAATATACGGGATTACAGGGATTATTGCACCATGCATTTGAGCGGAGCAGCAAGTAAAGCGTCGTGGTGGTCATGATAATTCATCAAACTCAGTGTGGCGTAATTTTCAGCGAGAAGATGGTGGTAATAGTGGTTTCAAACAGATTCTAAGCCAGCTACAAAGGAAGTATCTCAATCCAAGGTTGAATCGTCTCATGCTTCTAACTCTCGTACTAGTGATATTGTGTGCTTCAGATGTGGTGGCAGGGGCCATAAGAAGTTTGAGTGTCCTAATGAGAGAAGAGTCCTTCTCACGGAAGAAGGATACATGTCTGCGAGCGATGGAGAAAAAAATATTGACATGTCTAGTGAGAAATCTGAAGATGATGAAAAAGTGACTGCAAGTCTTGAAGCCGCAGAAGCATATCCATCATTAATGGTGCAACGAGTGTAAGAATATCGTGTTGAGGGTAAGGGGCAGCGATGGAATATTTTTCAGTCTGAGTGTAAGATCAACAACACCAATTGCAAACTGATAATAGATGGTGGAAGCTACACCAATGCAGTCAGCAAAGGGTTGGTTGAAGCTTTGGGGTTGCCTGTATGGAAGCACCCGCAACCCCACCGTGTCGAGTGGATGTATCATACAGGGAAGTTAAAGGTTACTCATAAGGTGCGCGTCAAATTTTCTGTTGATGATTATACTGATATGGTGATATGTGATGTCATACCTATGGATGCATGTCACTTGTTATTGGGGAGACCATGGCAATATGATCACAATGCTACACATGAAGGTCGGACGAATACATATTCATTCTGGGATTCTGGGAAGCGACGCGTGCTGCGGCCGATGTTTGAGAACGCAATCAAGGTGGATGGACATGTCACATTGAAGAAAAAGGTTGCAAAGACTGCCTCGAAATTGAGGACGGTTTTTTTTTTGAAGGGGGAGGGGATGATGTGACCATAGACCGCGCTATTCCATGTACACTGCAGATTGGAAGTTTCTATATTGAGGTGCCGTCGACACAACCAAAGAAGCAAGAGATCAAACCAACCTTCAGAACACCATGCCATTTCTTTTGTATTGGTCATGTGTGAGTGGAGTACCAGGACGTGAAGGCCAAAGCCCCAAGGCAACATGAAGGAGTCTAAACCATGTTGATTTAGCTTTAACTCGTACGTACGTTCCCTGAGTACTAGTCTGTTTTGGATTTTTGTGATCAGCGTTGCTAGATACTTAATTAATTAAATCATGATTTGTTAGAATAGAAAAGAGATAAGAGTCCGTATCTTTTTAGCTTTTGTTAGGTCGGTTAGTTCAGGTTTAGTTTTGCCTATAAAACAGGCAGGCCTCGGCCTTGTACGGGACGGAACTTTTTGGAGTTGGAAAATATACACAAAAGACATCATGTTGGATGCGCCAAAATAGTTGTGATTTGTTTGCTGGTCCTTGAGGGTTTCAGGAGCTGCTACGCAGGGTGTGATTTGATCTTACTCTTGCGCAGATTTTGATATTTGGTCTTCTCGCAAATCGCTTGATCCGAAGAGCTGCCTATTGTTTATTTTTTTTGTCTATTTTTATTATCACGACAATTGTTCGTCGCTGAATTTTGTGTACCGTGAAAGTTCAGGCCTACGAACGACTCGTCGTCTGGTCGGATCTCATCAGTGTTGCTACCAAGGCCGACATGACTGCGAGGGGAGCACGTGGTACTGGAGAAGGGGGACATCGAGCTGCTGCCTGCGGTGACTACCAAGTTGGGTGCAGCGAATATTACAAGAACGACGACCCTTGTTGACCCCAAATACCCTCAAATAGTTTAAGGTGGGTGAAATTGAACACTTTAAGTTAAGTGGAAATGTCAAATTCCGCAAATACCCCTAAACCAACCGTTATCTTTGAGTTGGTATGTGTGCATCGCTTACATGGTTTTCAACCTTCCTTCCATCCTCTACTACACAGTCCCCTCCCACATGTTTTTTACAATTTTTTTTCCTAAAACCACATGCACATTAACTCAACCCCCTTCCCTCGATCTCCCATGTTCTGCATTAACTCAAATCTTACCAAATCCTCAACTGAATAAAAAAAAATCTTGTCTTTCCTATCCGTACGTAAATCAAATCAAATTTTACCGAAGACTCAACTAAATCAAAACTTTTATTTCCTTCCTTCTATTCATCTACTCATACCCAAAACAAATCAAATCATACCAAAATCTGAAATATAATGTAGTATAAGGTTACATCGAACATGATTAATGTTGAACTACTAAAATATACAGTATGTATCACTGCAACATATCAGCAATTAGATAGTCGGTGCAAAAATGCCACTCTACAGTTGACCTCAAACAGAACGCTTCGACCCGACTCGCGGCGCTACGATTGTCTCGACCCACCGCCGCCGCCGCCGCCACCTCGCCCAGCGCCGCCGCGGACAGTTCCTCCGCCCCCCTCCTCTCCCCAAGGGAAGCACCGGCTAGCCGCCTCTCGTTCCCCCGCCAGCTGCTCCGCCTGCGCCTGCCCCCGCTCTGCTCCGCCGTCTGCTCCTCCCTACCCCCAGCCGTTGCCGCCTGCTCCTCCCTGCCTCTTGACGCCGCATTCGACCGTCCCCCACGCCCCAGTCCCCGGCGCCATCAGGTAGACGCGGTCGCCAACGCCAACCGGTTCCAGGTTGACGTTGAGCCGAGCGCGGTGTTCTTCTCCACCCTCTACGTGTTACAGTTCAATTCGTTGTCAAAACTGCATCATGCCCCAGTGGGAGATACAATTTGTTAATTTGGTTATGTCGGCACATGTCCTGATGAGCATAGATACAACCCAACCCTTTGCGCATATAGTGACAGATGAGAAGGCTGTCCTACTTTTTCTGTTTCCTCACTAGTATTGTTCAGTAACAAAGATATAGAGTATTTTTTAGTATGCTGTGCTTGTACACGTGTTGTTGTATCTTGTATGTACCTAATTATTCAATTTCCCAGTGCAATTTTGCTAGTATGATGTAGAGACGAGAACATCGTGTCATGTGACATGCTTTTTCAGCGGACGGGGATGTCATAATGCAGACGCCAGATATACATCATTTATACCGTGTCTATGTACTCATCAGGATGCTTCTTCATGCCATATAGCCAGCTGTGTTTGAACTAGTTCACTTTTCTCTCTTCTTATGTAAATGCTTCTTGCTCTACTCTATTCTGAGCCACATATATCCCTAAACTTCATTATGGCCCATTGCAACATTGATGATTGCTTCAACTTCTTTAGATCCATTGTTAACATTGATAATTGTATTCCTTTTTTTTATAATTGTATCTAATTCTCTTAGATATTTAATGATTTCATTTATCAACCAGCTTATATACTTTTGCAAGATTTCCTTGGTAAGATATACTAATTCACCCTGCAGTTAGTGGATTGATAGTAGGAACTGACACTAAACGTTTAAATAGGAGAATATGAACTGCGGCCTGGGGTAATTAGAGCTATTTATGGGAGACAAAGTCTCCTATTTTTGTGTGTTTAGTGTTTGCATTTTGTTGCTTCTATCACATAACTTGGATCACCCTTGAAAACCCTCGAAGATTTTGTGGGTATCTTGTTATCGTATGGCACATGTATTTTTATTAAGTAATTTTGTATAATAATGAAAACCAGTTGACATTGTTTTGCAGTTTTAACATGGATCCCAACATGAAGGAGCTTCAAGGGACTCTGATTGACATAGAAACAGACGCGGAGCAACTTCTTCTGGCAAGGCATCAGGTCTGTCGGTGCTACTGGCTTTTGCTATTCATGCTAGAAGTCTCAGTATTGATTTGTTTTGATCTGTTCTGTTTATGATCAGCTAGTGGAGAATGATAGGATGAGGAATGCTAACAGGGAGGCCCTAACAGCCCTCCGGAAAAGAGCCAAGACAACTAAAACCAGTGTTGCATCTCCATTTGAGATCGTAATGAAAGAGGTGGAAGGAACTTCTGCCAAACAGCTAGTAAAGGAGATATGCTCAACCTGCGGGAATCACGACCCCAAAGAACAGACCCTGGCTAATGTTTTCAGGCTCGGATATTTTTGCTCGTGTTCCATTTCATGTAGCACACACTGTTCTGGACAAAGGTATTTTCCTTCTTGGATCTTGATCCATGCATTCTGATTTATTTCAATTTACTACTGAAGTAAGTTTGATATAAGTTTGTACCAACGACTCTGCCATCGATTTCAATATTCAGGTGGATCATGCTTTCAAATTTATTTACTTGTGTTGTTAATCCGCTATGAGGTTTAAATTAGTTATTTTATTTTGTTGCATTTACCGAAAATTATGTTGAGCTCAAGTATATGGGCTTTCGACACCATTGACATGTGAAGTAGTTCTTGCAGTCCCTGTCTGTTCTAAACTTGCATTTTATCTGTAACCTCTTCTGAATGCAAACTGTTAACATGGTATGTTGCAAAAGCTTGTTTAGCCAGATGCATGTTTTATGTTCACAAATGATGCCTCTGATGCTCATAAGTCTTGATTATCACTGTTTTTGCTAAATTTTTTAAGGAAATTTCAAGAATATCTTGATGAAGGACTGTTTCCATTTTAATGTTCACAATTGGAGCTCTTTTTATTTGAACCCTTCGACTACATACATGCTTGTCTAGCTTGTTGAGATAGTGCTGACGATTGCGATTTCCAAACGACACAGATCAAGAGCACCTAGACTACGACACGATTGCTGCAGAGCTTTGTCAAGGAGAAATCGTTTGCGATCTCCGAGAAAGGCGCCCTTGCGGACAAAATCAGCCCGGGCATCGTGAGATCCCTCGTCAGCCTTGCAGATAAACCTAAGTAGTAGGCACATGCCGCAAGGGGCGAATGAATCATGCCCGCCGGTCCCAGTCCTCGACAACTCGAACATCTCCTAAGATGAAGCTTCTGCCGGGTTCACCAATCGTGTTTACTAACAGCCTTGATGTTTTACCCGTGTCTTGTTTCGGTTTTGCCGTGCTGTGAGATTGGGTTGTTGCTACGAACGAGAGAAGTGTGGTCGATCGGACATTTAACCCTTGTTACCTATCATCACTAGGTGTGGTGTGTTGGCAAACCGGAGTCCTGAACCTGAACCTGTTCCCCTACCCTGTTATCTCCATTCATATATGAAGTCGTAACAGTATCATGCCGGGAAAGTTTTATCTATTTATTTGTGTACCGTTCTTAACTGAGGACATGCTTATACGGTGGGCGGGAAAGATCCCATTTTCTCTTGGATGACACGTTTATCTTCGGTTTGTGGCGAATCTGAAATTGAAACGGTGGTTTCCATGCGCAGGTACTAGATATGAAGGACACGTTGAGAAAGATGGGGAGGCACTGCCAATGAATGTGCCTGGACATGGAGAGCCATGCGGTTGGCAGATATTTGCCCTTTGCACTGTATATAGAGCGGCAATGAGGTTGGCAACCTTGAATGGTGCGAAGGGCGTGAGATATCTTGGCCTTTTGGTGTGAGGGGTGAGGGGGAGCCCAGCACAGCACCTTTTGTTGTACAGGGAGATGTGGGCTATCTATCTCTGGTGGCCATGATCGGCTGCTCTCTGCAAGTAAGTAACTGATGAGGTTTGCGATGATGATGATGATGATGATGATGATGGCTGGCTGGCTGGCTGTAGCTTTGGGCCTGTGCCATTCTTCTTCTGTCTGCATCCATCTGGTCTGGTGCACATTGTGTGTAGTATATTTTCTTTGTCCTTAATGCCACTGATGCCAAGTCGTCTTCTTCTTTTGTTTTTCTGGGAGGAGGGCAATTGCGAGGCAGACGTCTGCGTCTGGCGGGTGGGCCGGTGTCGGTGCGGCGGATTAGCTCATCAGACCCAACCCACCTCTCTGACTTAACACAAATGCATACACCTTAACTAAGTGCTCAGTGCTGGTTAAGGTTAAGCATGAGAAAGGAGGGACGGCGATGGCCAGCATGCATCACATGACGACAGACAGAGAGAGGGAGGGAGAGAGAGAGAGAGCTGAGGACGCATGTGATCCATACGTTGACGTCTCCGTCTGCTTGCTCGCTCGCTCCCGGTAGTTAGCTGTACCAAACCCCAACGGTCCAGATCGTCCGTGCAGCCCAGCATTAACGTACGTGCACGCCGCGGAAACAAAAACAAAATAGTAGTACTAATCAATGAATCTGGATGCAAACAAACCCTGGATTTTCCGCTCGGGACACGTTTGCGCAATGAATGTGCTGTACGGCCTTTCGCGGCTCGTCTCATGATGCTGTTGCCGTGGCGCTTTACCTCTTTTTCTAGCTACGTGGGATTACACAAGTGGGTCTATCATTGCCGGATATGGGCGGTGATGATGGGAGGAGCAAAGGGAAAGATGGGTCATTTTGGAAGAGAGAACTGCAAAGAACACCGGGTAGGTAGAGCAACGTGTAGGGCCTCTTTTGATTCAAAGGAAATTTTCATATGGATTTGAGAGGATTTCAATCCATAATTTCTTATGGAACCCTTTGGATAATAGGACTTGGGTGATCAAATTCCTGTGGAATGCATTCCCTTTCCCTTCATTCAATAGGAATCTTAACATGGGCTCAAGTCTCTTAACACTATTTTTTTCCCCTCAAGAAGTCCAATGCTCTCTTCGGTCAAAAGAAGTCCAATGCTCTCTTCAGTCAAAAGAAGTCCAATGCTCTTGTACTATGTCTCTCTCTACTCTTCAACATCATCCCTCCAAAATTCCCGTGTTTTTCCTAAGCACCATCCAAAGGTACCTATTTACAAATAACTGGATTTTGAAATCTTACAGTAATTCATAGCACATGACATCTCGAGCTTATGTGTTTTCCTATC
>NC_041383.1:65439673-65450835 GCF_002162155.2 Triticum dicoccoides
TGCCAATATTACCTACACGGTATGTCCACAACTCCAAAAAAAAAAAACAGTTCAAAACTCGATTTATGGCTAAAGATTCGATAAAGTCGACGATGAATAGTATTTGATACTCAAACACTATTCATATATGATTTTTTTTCTTGGTTCTCTAAGTGTAGGTTGAATTAGGAGCTGAAACCTTTTGATATTGTACATCATAGATGGATGTGCGTCAGTGCGTGTGCAAATATTTTGATTTTTTTGAACATGTTTTACATAATTTTTTTAAAAATGATCTCACCTAAAAGCCAGGTCCTATACTAGTTGCCCTAGGTCAAATGCTGAAAACAGGTGCAAAAAGTTTATTTAGGCTGCTTTGGCATAGCGATGACGCAGATGCATCCGCGCCGTCCGTGAGGACGAAAACACATTAAACTTTGCACCGGAATACTTGTAGTTGGGGAACTTGTACTAGTTTCCGCTAGCTACAAGCATTTCGATACAGAGTTAGTACTTTATACTAGTATAATTATGCTAGGTTTAAGTCCAATACAAAGTTAGTACTTTATACTAGTATAATTATGCTAGGTTTAAGTCCAATTGCAGGCCGTACGGGGCGAACAACGCCCATACTTAGCTAGTTCGTGGAATAGAAACATCTTTCCAGCCTCACGCACGTACCTAAAGCAAGGGCTCCGCCGCCTCGTCCTCCTCTAAGAAAGGAAGTTAGGGTTCGTGCCTCTCGCCGGCGCCGACGCAGGTCCGCCTCGTCTCCGGTGGCCCTAGGGCCATGGAGGCGCGGTGAATCCTGACAAGGGCCAGCGGGAGGGCTCCGTTTTTAGTTGTTTTTTTCAATCTTGTTATGGTTTGTGTCCTACTCAGGAAGGCGAGACGGCGGCGGCTCCGTTTCGGCGGTGCGTGTAGCATTGTTGGTGGGCGTGTAGAGGTGTGTCTCCGGCAGATCTATCTTTGGTGGATTTGCTCGGATCTGGTCGCTGTTCGTCTATGTTTGTGTGTCTTCGATTTGGATCCTTTCGATCTACGTTATTTTTCATCGGCAGTGGTTGCTGTTCTGGGGTGCTGGTCCTATAGGGCCTTAGCACGACGAATTCCCGACTATCTACTGCAACAAGTTGTGCCCGGCTCCGGTGATGGAGGGGCGATGATGGCGGCGCTGTTGGAAATATGCCCTAGAGGCAATAATAAAAGGATTATTATTATATTTCCTTGTTCATGATAATTGTCTTTTATTCATGCTATAATTGTATTATCCGGAAATCGTAATACACGTGTGAATACATAGACCACAATACGTCCCTAGTAAGCCTCTAGTTGACTAGCTCGTTGGTCAACAGATAGTCATGGTTTCCTGACTATGGACATTAGATGTCATTGACAATGGGATCACATCATTAGGAGAATGATGTGATGGACAAGACCCAATCCCAAGCATAGCACAAGATCGTGTAGTTCGTTTTGCTAGAGCTTTTCCAATGTCAAGTATCTCTTCCTTAGACCATGAGATCGTGTAACTCCCGGATACCGTAGGAGTGCTTTGGGTTTATCAAACGTCACAACGTAACTGGGTGACTATAAAGGTGCACTATAGGTATCTCCGAAAGTGTCTGTTGAGTTGACACGGATCGAGACTGGGATTTGTCACTCCGTATAACGGAGAGGTATCACTGGGCCCACTCGGTAGTGCATCATCATAATGAGCTCAAAGTGACCAAGTGTCTGCTCACGGGATCATGCATTACGGTACGAGTAAAGTGACTTGCCGGTAACGAGACTGAACGAGGTATTGGGATACCGACAATCGAGTCTCGGGCAAGTAACATACCGTCTGACAAAGGGAATAGTATACGGGGTTGCTTGAACCCTCGACATCGTGGTTCATCTAATGAGATCATCGAGGAGTATGTGGGAGCCAACATGGGTATCCAGATCCCGCTATTGGTTATTGACCGGAGAGCCGTCTCGGTCATGTCTACATGTCTCCCGAACCCGTAGGGTCTACACACTTAAGATTCGGTGACGCTAGGGTTGTATGAATATGAGTATGCAGCAAACCGAATGTTGTTCGGAGTCCCGGATGAGATCCCGGACGTCACGAGGAGTTCTGGAATGGTCCGGAGGTAAAGAAAACTATATAGAAAGTGTTGTTTCGTCCATCGGGAAAGTTTCGGGGTCACCCGGTATTGTACCAGGACCACCGAAAGGGTCCCGGGGGTCCACCGGGTGGGGCCTGAAGGAAATATGCCCTAGAGGCAATAATAAAGTTATTATTTATTTCCTCATATCATGATAAATGTTTATTATTCATGCTAGAATTGTATTAACCGGAAACATGATACATGTGTGAATACATAGACAAACATATAGTCACTAGTATGCCTCTGCTTGACTAGCTCATTAATCAAAGATGGTTATGTTTCCTAACCATTGACATGTGTTGTCATTTGATTAATGGGATCACATCATTAGGAGAATGAGGTGATTGACATGACCCATCCCGTTAGCTTAGCACTTGATCGTTTAGTATTCTGCTATTGCTTCCTTCATGACTTATACATGTTCCTGTAACTATGAGAATTGTGTAACTCCCGTTTACCGGAGGAACACTTTGGGTACTACCAAACGTCACAACGTAACTGGGTGATTATAAAGGAGTACTACAGGTGTCTCCGAAGGTACATGTTGAGTTAGCATAATTCGAGATTAGGTTTTGTCACTCCGATTATCGGAGAGGTATCTCTGGGCCCTCTCGGCAATGCTCATCACCTAAACCTTGCAAGCATGTAACTAATGAGTTAGTTATAAGATGAAGTATTACAGAACGAGTAAAGAGACTTGTCGATAATGAGATTGAACTAGGTATTGGATACCGACGATCGAATCTCGGACAAGTAACATACCGATGACAAAGGGAACAACGTATGTTGTTATGCGGTTTGACCGATAAAGATCTTCATAGAATATGTAGGAACCAATATGGGCATCCAGGTCCCGCTATTGGTTATTGACCAGAGATGTGTCTCAGTCATGTCTACATCGTTCTCGAACCGTAGGGTCCGCACGCTTAAGGTTTCGATGACAGTTATATTATGAGTTTATGTATTTTGATGTACCGAAGGTTGTTCGGAGTCCCGGATATGATTACGGACATGACGAGGAGTCTCGAAATGGTCGAGACATAAATATTGATATATTGGACGGATATATTTGGACACCGGAAAGGTTCCGGAGAAGTTTGGAGCCCCGGGAGGTTACCGGAACCCCCCGGGATGTATATGGGCCTTATTGGGCCCATGTAGGAGGAAGAGAGAAGAAGCAAGGGAGGGGGGCGCGCCCCCCCAAGCCCAATCCGAATTGGGGAGGGGGGCCGGCCCCCCCTTTCCTTTCTCCTCCCCCCTCTTCCTATTACTACTACTAGTACTACTTCCTAATACTAGTACTCTTTCCTTCCCCATCCAAATAAGATAAGGAAAAGAGAGGGAAACCTACTTGGAGTAGGTTTCCCCCTCCTCATGGCGCGCCCCCCCTAGGGCCGGCCACCTCCTCCCTCCCTCCTTTATATACGGGGGTAGGGGGGCACCCTAGAACAGACAAGTTGATCATTGATCGTTCCTTAGCCGTGTGCGGTGCCCCCCTCCACGATATTACACCTCGGTCATATTGTAGCGGTGCTTAGGCGAAGCCCTGCAACAGGAGAACATCAAGATCGTCACCACGCCGTCGTGCTGACGGAACTCCCCCTCGGCGCCTCTGCTGGATCGGAGATCGAGGGTGCGTCATCGAGCTGTACGTGTGTCAAGAACTCGGAGGTGCCGGAGTAACGGTACTTGGATCGGTTGAACCGGAGGACGTACGACTACTTACTCTATGTTGCGTCAACGCTTCCGCTTCGGTCTACGAGGGTACGTAGACAACACTCTCCCCTCGTTGCTATATCATCACCATGATCTTGCGTGTGCGTAGGAAATTTTTTGAAATTACTACGTTCCCCAACAGTGGCATCCGAGCCTAGGTTTTATGTGTTGATGTTATATGCACGAGTAGAACACAAGTAAGTTGTGGACGATATAAGTCATACTGCCTACCAGCATGTCATACTTTGGTTCAGCGGTATTGTGAGATGAAGCGGCCCGGACCGACATTACGCGTACGCTTTCGCGAGACTGGTTTCACCGTTACGAGCACTCGTGCTTAAAGGTGGCTGGCGGGTGTCTGTCTCTCTCACTTTAGTTGAACCGAGTGTGGCTACGCCCGGTCCTTGTGAAGGTTAAAACGGAGTCTATTTGACAAACTATCATTGTGGTTTTGATGCGTAGGTGAGATTGGTTCTTGCTTAAGCCCGTAGCAGCCACGTAAAATTTGCAACAACAAAGTAGAGGACGTCTAACTTGTTTTTGCAGGGCATGTTGTGATGTGATATGGCCAAGACATGATGCTATATTTTATTGTATGAGATGATCATGTTTTGTAACCGAAGTTATCGGCAACTGGCAGGAGCCATATGGTTGTCGCTTTATTGTATGAAATGCAAACGCCCTGTAATTGCTTTACTTTATCACTAAGCGGTAGCGATAGTCGTAGAAGCAATAGATGGCGTAACGACAATGATGCTACGATGGAGATCAAGGTGTCACGCCGGTAACGATGGTGATCACGACGGTGCTTCGAAGATGGAGATCACAAGCACAAGATGATGATGGCCATATCATATCACTTATATTGATTGCATGTGATGTTTATCCTTTATGCATCTTATCTTGCTTTGATTGACGATAGCATTTTAAGATGATCTCTCACTAATTATCAAAAAGTGTTCTCCCTGAGTATGCACCGTTGCGAAAGTTCTTCGTGCTGAGACACCACGTGATGATCGGGTGTGATAGGCTCTACGTTCAAATACAACGGGTGCAAAACAGTTGCACGCGCGGAATACTCAGGTTATACTTGACGAGCCTAGCATATACAGATATGGCCTCGGAACACGGGGACCGAAAGGTCGAGCGTGAATCATATAGTAGATATGATCAACATAGAGATGTTCACCATTGAAACTACTCCATCTCACGTGATGATCGGACATGGTTTAGTTGATTTGGATCACGTAATCACTTAGATGACTAGAGAGATGTCTGTCTAAGTGGGAGTTCTTTAGTAATATGATTAATTGAACTTAAATTTATCATGAACTTAGTACCTGATAGTATTTTGCTTGTCTATGTTTGTTTGTAGATAGATGGCTCGTGCTATTGTTCCGTTGAATTTTAATGCGTTCCTTGAGAAAGCAAAGTTGAAAGATGATGGTAGCAATTACACGGACTGGGTCCGTAACCTGAGGATTATCCTCATTGCTGCACAGAAGAGTTACGTCCTGGAAGCACCACTGGGTGCCAGGCCTGCTGCTGATGCAACTGACGACGTTAAGAACGTCTGGCAGAGCAAAGCTGATGACTACTCTATAGTTCAGTGTGCCATGCTTTACGGCTTAGAACCGGGTCTTCAACGACGTTTTGAACGTCATGGGGCATATGAGATGTTCCAGGAGTTGAAGTTAATATTTCAAGCAAATGCCCGGATTGAGAGATATGAAGTCTCCAATAAGTTCTACAGCTGCAAGATGGAGGAGAACAGTTCTGTCAGTGAGCATATACTCAAAATGTCTGGGTATAATAATCACTTGATTCAACTGGGAGTTAATCTTCCGGATGATAGCGTCATTGACAGAATTCTCCAATCACTGCCACCAAGCTATAAGAGCTTTGTGATGAACTATAATATGCAAGGGATGAACAAGACTATTCCCGAGCTCTTCGCGATGCTGAAAGCCGCGGAGGTAGAAATCAAAAAGGAGCATCAAGTGTTGATGGTCAACAAGACCACTGGTTTCAAGAAAAGGGGCAAAGGGAAGAAGAAGGGGAACTTCAAAAGGAACGGCAAACAAGTTGCTGCTCAAGTGAAGAAACCCAAGTCTGGACCTAAGCCTGAAACTGAGTGCTTCTACTGCAAGTAGACTGGACACTGGAAGCGGAACTGCCCCAAGTATTTGGCGGATAAGAAGGATGGCAAAGTGAACAAAGGTATATGTGATATACATGTTATTGATGTGTACCTTACTAATGCTCGTAGTAGCACCTGGGTATTTGATACTGGTTCTGTTGCTAACATTTGCAACTCGAAACAGGGACTACGGATTAAGCGAAGATTAGCTAAGGACGAGGTAACGATGCGCGTGGGAAATGGTTCCAAAGTCGATGTGATCGCGGTCGGCACGCTACCTCTACATCTACCATCGGGATTAGTTTTAGACCTGAATAATTGTTATCTGGTGCCTGCGTTGAGCATGAAACATTATATCTGGATCTTGTTTGATGCGAGACGGTTATTCATTTAAATCAAAGAATAATGGTTGTTCTATTTATATGAGTAATATCTTTTATGGTCATGCACCCTTGAAGAGTGGTCTATTTTTATTAAATCTCGATAGTAGTGATACACATATTCATAATGTTGAAGCCAAAAGATGCAGAGTTGATAATGATAGTGCAACATATTTGTGGCACTGCCGTTTAGGTCATATCGGTGTAAAACGCATGAAGAAACTCCATACTGATGGACTTCTGGAATCACTTGATTATGAATCACTTGGTACTTGCGAACCGTGCCTCATGGGCAAGATGACCAAAACACCATTCTCCGGATCTATGGAGAGAGCAACAGATTTGTTGGAAATCATACATACAGATGTATGTGGTCCGATGAATGTTGAGGCTCGTGGCGGATATCGTTATTTCCTCACCTTCACAGATGATTTGAGCAGATATGGGTATATCTACTTGATGAAGCACAAGTCTGAAACATTTGAAAAGTTCAAAGAATTTCAGAGTGAAGTAGAAAATCATCGTAACAAGAAAATAAAGTTTCTACGATCTGATCGTGGAGGAGAATATTTGAGTTACGAGTTTGGTTTACATTTGAAACAATGTGGAATAGTTTCGCAACTCACGCCACCTGGAACACCACAGCGAAATGGTGTGTCCGAACGTCGTAATCGTACTTTACTTGATATGGTGCGATCTATGATGTCTCTTACCGATTTATCGCTATCGTTTTGGGGTTATGCTTTAGAGACGGCCGCATTCACGTTAAATAGGGCACCATCAAAATCCGTTGAGACGACGCCTTATGAACTGTGGTTTGGCAAGAAACCAAAGTTGTCGTTTCTCAAAGTTTGGGGCTGCGATGCTTATGTGAAGAAACTTCAACCAGATAAGCTCGAACCCAAATCGGAGAAATGTGTCTTCATAGGATACCCAAAGGAGACAATTGGGTACACCTTCTATCACAGATCTGAAGGCAAGATTTTCGTTGCTAAAATTGGATCCTTTCTAGAGAAGGAGTTTCTCACGAAAGAAGTGAGTGGGAGGAAAGTAGAACTTGATGAGATAACTGTATCTACTCCCTTATTGGAAAGTAGTTCATCACAAGAACCGGTTCCTGTGACAACTACACCAATTAGTGAGGAAGCTAATGATATTGATCATGAAACTTCAGATCAAGTTTCTACTGAACCTCGTAGGTCTACCAGAGTAAGATCCGCACCAGAGTGGTACGGAAATCCTATTCTGGAAGTCATGTTAGTAGACCATGATGAACCTACGAACTATGAGGAAGCGATGATGAGCCCAGATTCCGCAAAATGGCTAGAGGCCATGAAATCTGAGATAGGATCCATGTATGAAAACAAAGTATGGACTTTGGTTGACTTGCCCGATGATCGGCAAGCCATTGAGAATAAATGGATCTTTAAGAAGAAGACTAACGCTGATGGTAATGTTACTGTCTACAAAGCTTGACTTGTTGCAAAAGGTTTTCGACAAGTTCAAGGGGTTGACTATGATGAGACTTTCTCACCCGTAGCGATGCTTAAGTCTGTCCGAATCATGTTGGCTATTGCTGCATTTCATGATTATGAAATTTGGCAAATGGATGTCAAGACTGCATTCTTGAATGGATTTCTAGAAGAAGAGTTGTATATGATGCAACCTGAAGGTTTTGTTGATCCAAAAAGTGCTGACAAAGTGTGCAAGCTCCAACGTTCCATTTATGGACTGGTGCAAGCATCTCGGAGTTGGAATAAATGTTTTGATAGTGTGATCAAAGCATATGGTTTTATACAGACTTTTGGAGAAGCCTGTATTTACAAGAAAGTGAGTGGGAGCTCTGTAGCATTTCTAGTTTTATATGTTGATGACATATTATTAATTGGAAATGATATAGAATTTCTGGATAGCATAAAGGGATACTTGAATAAAAGTTTTTCTATGAAAGACCTCGGTGAAGTTGCTTACATATTGGGCATCAAGATCTATAGAGATAGATCAAGACGCTTAATAGGACTTCCACAAAGTACATACCTTGACAAAATTTTGAAAAAGTTCAAAATGGATCAGGCAAAGAAAGGATTCTTGACTGTGCTACAAGGTGTAAAGTTGAGTCAAACTCAATGCCCGACCACAGCAGAAGATAGAGAGAAAATGAAAGATGTTCCCTATGCTTCAGCCATAGGCTCTATCATGTATGCAATGCTGTGTACCAGACCTGACGTATGCTTAGCAATAAGCTTGGCAGGTAGGTACCAAAGTAATCCAGGAGTGGATCACTGGACAGCGGTCAAGAACATCCTGAAATACCTGAAAAGGACTAAGGATATGTTTCTCGTATATGGAGGTGACAAAGAGCTAGTCGTAAATAGTTACGTCGATGCAAGCTTTGACACTGATCCGGACGATTCTAAATCGCAGACCGGATACGTGTTTTTATTAAACGGTGGAGCTGTAAGTTGGTGCAGTTCTAAACAAAGCGTCGTGGCGGGATCTACATGTGAAGCGGAGTACATAGCTGCTTCTGAAGCAGCAAATGAAGGAGTCTGGATGAAGGAGTTCATTTCCGATCTAGGTGTCATACCTAGTGCATCGGGACCAATGAAGATCTTCTGTGACAATACTGGTGCAATTGCCTTGGCAAAGGAATCCAGATTTCACAAGAGGACCAAGCACATCAAGAGACGCTTCAATTCCATTCGGGACCAAGTCCAAGTGGGAGACATAGAGATTTGCAAGATACATACGGATCTGAATGTTGCAGACCCGTTGACTAAGCCTCTCTCACGAGCAAAACATGATCAGCACCAAGACTCCATGGGTGTTAGAATCATTACTATGTAATCTAGATTATTGACTCTAGTGCAAGTGGGAGACTGAAGGAAACATGCCCTAGAGGCAATAATAAAGTTATTATTTATTTCCTCATATCATGATAAATGTTTATTATTCATGCTAGAATTGTATTAACCGGAAACATGATACATGTGTGAATACATAGACAAACATATAGTCACTAGTATGCCTCTGCTTGACTAGCTCATTAATCAAAGATGGTTATGTTTCCTAACCATTGACATGTGTTGTCATTTGATTAATGGGATCACATCATTAGGAGAATGAGGTGATTTACATGACCCATCCCGTTAGCTTAGCACTTGATCGTTTAGTATTCTGCTATTGCTTCCTTCATGACTTATACATGTTCCTGTAACTATGAGAATTGTGTAACTCCCGTTTACCGGAGGAACACTTTGGGTACTACCAAACGTCACAACGTAACTGGGTGATTATAAAGGAGTACTACAGGTGTCTCCGAAGGTACATGTTGAGTTAGCATAATTCGAGATTAGGTTTTATCACTCCGATTGTCGGAGAGGTATCTCTGGCCCTCTCGGCAATGCTCATCACCTAAACCTTGCAAGCATGTAACTAATGAGTTAGTTATAAGATGAAGTATTACAGAACGAGTAAAGAGACTTGTCGATAACGAGATTGAACTAGGTATTGGATACCGACGATCGAATCTCGGACAAGTAACATACCGATGACAAAGGGAACAACGTATGTTGTTATGCGGTTTGACCGATAAAGATCTTCGTAGAATATGTAGGAACCAATATGGGCATCCAGGTCCCGCTATTGGTTATTGACCAGAGATGTGTCTCAGTCATGTCTACATCGTTCTCGAACCGTAGGGTCCGCACGCTTAAGGTTTCGATGACAGTTATACTATGAGTTTATGTATTTTGATGTACCGAAGGTTGTTCGGAGTCCCGGATATGATTACGGACATGACGAGGAGTCTCGAAATGGTCGAGACATAAAGATTGATATATTGGACGGATATATTTGGACACCGGAAAGGTTCCAGAGAAGTTTGGAGCCCCGGGAGGTTACCGGAACCCCCCGGGAGGTATATGGGCCTTATTGGGCCCATGTAGGAGGAAGAGAGAAGAAGCAAGGGAGGGGGGCGCGCCCCCCCAAGCCCAATCCGAATTGGGGAGGGGGGCCGGCCCCCCCCTTTCCTTTCTCCTTCCCCCTCTTCCTATTACTACTACTAGTACTACTTCCTAATACTAGTACTCTTTCCTTCCCCATCCAAATAAGATAAGGAAAAGAGAGGGAAACCTACTTGGAGTAGGTTTCCCCCTCCTCATGGCGCGCCCCCCTAGGGCCGGCCACCTCCTCCCTCCCTCCTTTATATACGGGGGTAGGGGGGCACCCTAGAACAGACAAGTTGATCATTGATCGTTCCTTAGCCGTGTGCGGTGCCCCCCTCCACGATATTACACCTCGGTCATATTGTAGCGGTGCTTAGGCGAAGCCCTGCAACAGGAGAACATCAAGATCGTCACCACGCCATCGTGCTGACGGAACTCCCCCTCGGCGCCTCTGCTGGATCGGAGATCGAGGGTGCGTCATCGAGCTGTACGCGTGTCAAGAACTCGGAGGTGCCGGAGTAACGGTACTTGGATCGGTTGAACCGGAGGACGTACGACTACTTCCTCTACGTTGTGTCAACGCTTCCGCTTCGGTCTACGAGGGTACGTAGACAACACTCTCCCCTCGTTGCTATATCATCACCATGATCTTGCGTGTGCGTAGGAAATTTTTTGAAATTACTACGTTCCCCAACAGGGCCACCTATCCCGGAGGGCCCCGTGGGCTGAAGTGGGAGGGGAACCAGCCCCTAGTGGGCTGGTGCTCCCCCCTTGTCCCCCCCCTGCGCCTAGGGTTGGAAACCCTAGGTGGGGGGGCGCACCACTTGCCTTGGGGGGCACTCTA
>NC_041383.1:65451004-65505881 GCF_002162155.2 Triticum dicoccoides
TCCCTCCCCCTGCTACACCTCGTCCTCCTCCCGCAACAGCTTGGCGAAGCCCTGCCGGAGTTCTGCTGCATCCACCACCACGTCGTCGTGCTGCTGGATCATCATCAACCTCTCCTTCCCCCTTGCTAGATCAAGACGGAGGAGACGTCACGCTGACCGTACGTGTGTTGAACGCGGAGGTGCCGTCCGTTCGGCGCTAGGATCTCCGGTGATAGGATCACGACGAGAACGACTACTTCAACCCCGTTCTTTTGAACGCTTCCGCTCGCGATCTACAAAGTGGTATGTAGATGCATCTCCCCTTTCACTCGTTGCTTAGATGAACTCATAGATGGATCTTGGTGAAATCGTAGGAAAAATTTTATTTTCTGCAACATTCCCCAACAGTGGCATCATGAGCTAGGTCTATGCGTAGTTCTCTATTGCACGAGTAGAACACAATTTTGTTGTGGGCGTAGATCTTGTCAACTTGCTTGCCGCTACTAGTCTTTTCTTGCTTCAGCGGTATTGTGGGATGAAGCGGCCCGGACCGACCTTACACGTACGCTTACGTGAGACAGGTTCCACCGACTGACATGCACTAGTTGCATAAGGTGGCTAGCGGGTGTCTGTCTCTCCTACTTTAGTTGGAGCAGATTAGATGAAAAGGGTCCTTATGAAGGGTAAATAGAAGTTGACAAAATCACGTTGTGGTTATTCGTAGGTAAGAAAACGTTCTTGCTAGAACCCAATTGCAGCCACGTAAAAGATGCAACAACAATTAGAGGATGTCTAACTTGTTTTTGCAGCAATTGTCATGTGATGTGATATGGCCAGAACTTGTGATGAATGATGAATGATATATTGTGATGTATGAGATCATGTTCTTGTAATAGGAATCACGACTTGCATGTCGGTGAGTATGACAACCGGCAGGAGCCATAGGAGTTGTCTTTAATTTTTGTATGACCTGCGTGTCATTGAAGAACGCCATGTAAATTACTTTACTTTATTGCTAAACGCGTTAGCCATAGAAGTAGAAGTAGTCGTTGGCATGACAACTTCATGAAGACACAATGATGGAGATCATGGTGTCATGCCGGTGACGAAGATGATCATGGAGCCCCGAAGATGGAGATCGAAGGAGCTATATGATATTGGCCATATCATGTCACTACTATATAATTGCATGTGATGTTTATTATGTTTATGCATCTTGTTTACTTAGAACGGCGGTAGTAAATAAGATGATCCCTTATAATAATTTCAAGAAAGTGTTCCCCCTAACTGTGCGCCGTTGTTAAAGTTCATCGTTTCGAAGCACCACGTGATGATCGGGTGTGATAGATCCTTACGTTCACATACAACGGGTGTAAGACAGTTTTACACATGCAGAAACACTTAGGGTTAACTTGACGAGCCTAGCATGTATAGACATGGCCTCGGAACACAAGAGACCGAAAGGTCGAACATGAGTCGTATGGAAGATACGATCAACATGGAGATGTTCACCGATGATGACTAGTCCGTCTCACGTGATGATCGGACACGGCCTAGTCGACTCGGATCGTGTAACACTTAGATGACTAGAGGGATGTCAATCTGAGTGGGAGTTCATTAAATAATTTGATTAGATGAACTTAATTATCATGAACTTAGTCTAAAGTCTTTAATATGTCTTGTAGATCAAATGGCCAACGCTCATGTCAACATGAACTTCAACGCGTTCCTAGAGAAAACCAAGCTGAAAGATGATGGCAGCAACTATTCGGACTGGGTCCGGAACCTGAGGATCATCCTCATAGCAGCCAAGAAAGATTATGTCCTAGATGCACCGCTAGGTGAAGCACCCATCCCAGAGAACCAAGACGTTATGAACACTTGGCAATCACGTGCTGATGATTACTCCCTCGTTCACTGCGGCATGCTTTACAGCTTAGAACCGGGGCTCCAAAAGCATTTTGAGAAACACGGAGCATATGAGATGTTCGAGGAGCTGAAAATGGTTTTCCAAGCTCATGCCCGGGTCGAGAGATATGAAGTCTCCGACAAGTTCTATAGTTGTAAGATGGAGGAAAAAAGTTCTGTCAGTGAGCACATACTCAAAATGTCTGGGTTGCACAACCGCCTGTCCCAGCTGGAGATCAACCTCCCGGACGAGGCGGTCATTGACAGAATCCTTCAGTCGCTCCCACCGAGCTACAAGAGCTTTGTGTTGAACTACAATATGCAGGGGATGGTGAAGACCATTCCTGAAGTATTTTCAATGCTGAAATCAGCAAAGGTTGAAATCAAGAAAGAACATCAAGTGTTTATGGTCAATAAGACCACTAAGTTTAAAAAGGGCAAGGGTAAGAAGAACTTCAAGAAGGACGGCAAAGATGTTGCCGCGCCCGGTAAGCCAGCTGCCGGGAAGAAGTCAAAGAATGGACCCAAGCCTGAGACTGAGTGCTTTTATTGCAAGGGGAAGGGTCACTGGAAGCGGAACTGCCCCAAATACTTAGCGGACAAGAAGGCTGGCAACACTAAAGGTATATTTGATATACATGTAATTGATGTGTACCTTACCAGTACTCGTAGTAACTCCTGGGTATTTGATACTAGTGTCGTTGCTCACATTTGTAACTCACAGTAGGAGCTGCGGAATAAGCGGAGACTGGCGAAGGACGAGGTGACGATGCGCGTCGGGAATCGTTCCAAGGTCGATGTGATCGCCGTCGGCACGCTACCTCTACATTTACCTACGGGATTAGTTTTAAATCTCAATAATTGTTATTTAGTGCCAAGTTTGAGCATGAACATTGTATCTGGATCTCGTTTGATACGAGATGGCTACTAATTTAAATCCGAGAATAATGGTTGTTCTATTTATATGAGAGATATGTTTTATGGTCATGCCCCGATGGTCAATGGTTTATTCTTAATGAATCTCGAACGTAATGTTACACATATTCATAGTGTGGATACCAAAAGATATAAAGTTGATAACGATAGTCCCACATACTTGTCGCACTGCCGCCTTGGTCACATTGGTGTCAAGCGCATGAAGAAGATCCATGCTGATGGACTTTTAGAGTCTCTGGATTATGAATCATTTGACACATGCGAACCATGCCTCATGGGCAAAATGACCAAGACCCCGTTCTCCGGAACAATGGAGCGAGCAACCAACTTATTGGAAATCATACATACTGATGTGTGTGGTCCAATGAGCGTTGAGGCTCGCGGAGGATATCGTTATGTTCTCACTCTCACTGATGACTTGAGTAGATATGGGTATGTCTACTTGATGAAACACAAGTCTGAGACCTTTGAAAAGTTCAAGGAATTTCAGAATGAAGTAGAGAATCAACGTGACCGAAAGATAAAATTCTTACGATCGGATCATGGAGGAGAATATTTAAGTCACGAATTTGGTACACACTTAAGAAAATGTGGAATCGTTTCACAACTCACGCCGCCTGGAACACCTCAACGTAACGGTGTGTCCGAACGTCGTAATCGCACTTTATTGGATATGGTGCGATCTATGATGTCTCTTACCGATTTACCGCTATCATTTTGGGGATACGCTCTAGAGACAGCTACATTCACTTTAAATAGGGCACCGTCTAAATCCGTTGAGACGACTTCATATGAATTATGGTTTGGGAAGAAACCTAAGCTGTCGTTTCTAAAAGTTTGGGGATGCAATGCTTATGTCAAGAAACTTCAACCTGAAAAGCTCGAACCCAAGTCGGAAAAATGCGTCTTCATAGGATACCCTAAGGAAACCATTGGGTATACCTTCTGCTTAAGATCCGAGGGCAAGATCTTTGTTGCCAAGAACGGATCCTTTCTGGAAAAAGAGTTTCTCTCGAAAGGAGTAAGTGGGAGGAAAGTAGAACTCGATGAAGTACTACCTCTTGAACCGGAAAGTAGTGCAGCTCAGGAAAACGTTCCTGTGGTGCCTACATCGACTGGAGAGGAAATTAATGATGATGATCAAGGTACTTCTGATCAAGTTGCTACTGAACTTCGTAGGTCCACAAGGACACGTTCCACACCAGAGTGGTATGGCAACCCTGTCCTGGAAATCATGTTGTTAGACAACGGTGAACCTTCGAACTATGAAGAAGCGATGGCGGGCCTAGATTCCAACAAATGGCTAGAAGCCATGCAATCCGAGATAGAATCCATGTATGAAAACAAAGTATGGACTTTGACTGACTTGCCCGATGATCGGCGAGCGATAGAAAACAAATGGATCTTTAAGAAGAAGACGGACGCAGATGGTAATGTCACCATCTATAAAGCTCGACTTGTCGCTAAGGGTTATCGGCAAGTTCAAGGGATTGACTACGATGAGACTTTCTCTCCCGTAGCGAAGCTGAAGTCCGTCTGAATCATGTTAGCAATTGCCGCATACTATGATTATGAGATATGGCAGATGGACGTCAAAACGGCATTCCTTAACGGGCATCTTAAGGAAGAACTGTATATGATGCAGCCGGAGGGTTTTGTCGATCCTAAGAATGCTAACAAAGTATGCAAGCTCCAGCGATCCATTTATGGGCTGGTGCAAGCATCTCGGAGTTGGAACATTCGCTTTGATGAGATGATCAAAGCGTTTGGGTTTATGCAGACTTATGGAGAAGCCTGTGTTTACAAGAAAGTGAGTGGGAGCTCTGTAGCATTTCTCATATTATATGTAGATGATATACTTTTTATGGGAAATGATATAGAATTCTTGGACAGCATTAAGGCCTACTTGAATAAGTGTTTTTCAATGAAGGACCTTGGAGAAGCTGCTTACATATTAGGCATCAAAATCTATAGGGATAGATCGAGACGCCTCATAGGTCTTTCACAAAGCACATACCTTGATAAGATTTTGAAGAAGTTCAAAATGGATCAGTCCAAGAAAGGGTTCTTGCCTGTATTGCAAGGTGTGAGATTGAGCTCGGCTCAATGCCCGACCACGGCAAAAGATAAAGAAGAGATGAGTGTCATCCCCTATGCCTCAGCCATAGGATCTATTATGTATGCCATGTTGTGTACCAGACCTGATGTAAACCTTGCCGTAAGTTTGGTAGGAAGGTACCAAAGTAATACCGGCAAGGAACACTGGACAGCGGTCAAGAATATCCTGAAGTACCTGAAAAGGACAAAGGACACGTTTCTCGTTTATGGAGGTGACGAAGAGCTCGTCGTAAAGGGTTACGTCGACGCTAGCTTCGACACAGATCTGGATGACTCTAAGTCACAAACCGGATACGTGTATATGTTGAATGGTGGAGTAGTAAGCTGGTGCAGCTGCAAGCAGAGCGTCGTGGCGGGATCTACATGTGAAGCGGAGTACATGGCAGCCTCGGAGGCAGCGCATGAAGCTATTTGGGTGAAGGAGTTCATCACCGACCTAGGAGTCATACCCAATGCGTCGGGGCCGATCAAACTCTTTTGTGACAACACTGGAGCTATTGCCCTTGCCAAGGAGCCCAGGTTTCACAAGAAGACCAGGCACATCAAGCTTCGTTTCAACTCCATCCGTGAAAATGTTCAAGATGGAGACATAGATATTTGCAAAGTACATACGGATCTGAATGTCGTAGATCCGTTGACTAAACCTCTCTCGCGAGCAAAACATGATCAACACCAGAACTCTATGGGTGTTCGATTCATCACAATGTAACTAGATTATTGACTCTAGTGCAAGTGGGAGATTGTTGGAAATATGCCCTAGAGGCAATAATAAAAGGATTATTATTATATTTCCTTGTTCATGATAATTGTCTTTTATTCATGCTATAATTGTATTATCCAGAAATCGTAATACACGTGTGAATACATAGACCATAATACGTCCCTAGTAAGCCTCTAGTTGACTAGCTCGTTGGTCAACAGATAGTCATGGTTTCCTGACTATGGACATTAGATGTCATTGACAACGGGATCACATCATTAGGAGAATGATGTGATGGACAAGACCCAATCCCAAGCATAGCACAAGATCGTGTAGTTCGTTTTGCTAGAGCTTTTCCAATGTCAAGTATCTCTTCCTTAGACCATGAGATCGTGTAACTCCCGGATACCGTAGGAGTGCTTTGGGTTTACCAAACGTCACAACGTAACTGGGTGACTATAAAGGTGCACTACAGGTATCTCCGAAAGTGTCTGTTGAGTTGACATGGATCGAGACTGGGATTTGTCACTCCGTATAACGGAGAGGTATCACTGGGCCCACTCGGTAGTGCATCATCATAATGAGCTCGAAGTGACCAAGTGTCTGGTCATGGGATCATGCATTACGGTACGAGTAAAGTGACTTGCCGGTAACGAGACTGAACGAGGTATTGGGATACCGACGATCGAGTCTCGGGCAAGTAACATACCGTCTGACAAAGGGAATAGTATACGGGGTTGCTTGAACCCTCGACATCGTGGTTCATCCGATGAGATCATCGAGGAGTATGTGGGAGCCAACATGGGTATCCAGATCCCGCTGTTGGTTATTGACCGGAGAGCCGTCTCGGTCATGTCTACATGTCTCCTGAACCCGTAGGGTCTACACACTTAAGGTTCGGTGACGCTAGGGTTGTATAAATATGAGTATGCAGCAAACCGAATGCTGTTCGGAGTCCCGGATGAGATCCCGAACGTCACGAGGAGTTCCGGAATGATCCGGAGGTAAAGAAAACTATATAGGAAGTGCTGTTTCGGCCATCGGGAAAGTTTCAGGGTCACCCGGTATTGTACCGGGACCACCGAAAGGGTCCCGGGGGTCCACCGGGTAGGGCCACCTATCCCGGAGGGCCCCGTGGGCTGAAGTGGGAGGGGAACCAGCCCCTAGTGGGCTGGTGCGCACCCCCTTGGGCCCCCCCTGCGCCTAGGGTTGGAAACCCTAGGTGGGGGGGGGGGCGCACCACTTGCCTTGGGGGGGCACTCCACCCCCCCTGGCCGCCGCCCCCTTGGGAGATTGAATCTCCCAGGGCCGGCACCCCCCCTGGGGGCCTATATAAAGGAGGGCAAGGGGGAGGGCAGCCGCACCCCAAGTCTTGGCGCCTCCCTCCCCCTACTACACCTCGTCCTTCTCCCGCAGCAGCTTGGCGAAGCCCTGCCGGAGTTCTGCTGCATCCACCACCACGCCGTCGTGCTGCTGGATCATCATCAACCTCTCCTTCCCCCTTGCTGGATCAAGACGGAGGAGACGTCACGCTGACCGTACATGTGTTGAACGCGGAGGTGCCGTCCGTTCGGTGCTAGGATCTCCGGTGATAGGATCACGACGAGAACGACTACTTCAACCCCGTTCTTTTGAACGCTTCCGCTCGCGATCTACAAAATGGTATGTAGATGCATCTCCCCTTTCACTCGTTGCTTAGATGAACTCATAGATGGATCTTGGTGAAACCGTAGGAAAATTTTTATTTTCTGCAACGTTCCCCAACAGGCGCGCTTTTGGCTCGATTCGGTGTTGGTAGTCGTCGCTAGGTGGTCTACGGATCTGGATGTAATTTTTATTTCTGGTGTTCGTTGTACTGCCATGATTGAAGATGAATAGATTGAAAGTTTTTCTGGAAAAAAAAAGGTTTAAGTCCAATTAGACGGACGTTTGCGGACTCACGGACGCGGTTCCCCTGCATGCCTTCTTTGGCAATGCGGTAGATTGTCATGATCTTGCTTGCCCCACCCACTTTTGTGCCCAATTTGTAACAGCGAATTACAAAAGTGAACACATCAGAACATAGTTCAGCAACTGCAAATTGAGGCTTACCCTACACGTTCTACCCCGTGCCATGTGCAATTTACTCCGATTTTTAGTTACAAGGCTCCCCGAGGACCAACTGCCGATGAAATACAAAGCACGAGGGCTTGACTGATAAAAGTGCAGTCCCCCCTACCTCACCTCTTCCCTACAGGCCAGGGCCACGGGCTCAACAGAGAGAGAGAGAGGAGAAGCAGAGTTTCCTTGCCCAGCTTCCTGCCCGTGCTCACTCACTGCTCACCTCCCCCGTCTTGTCCAAAAGATCCCCGGCCCATCCCCATCCCCCCACCCCGCCCGCCGAGATGGGGGGGCTCCGCCGCGGCGGAGGCACGGACGGACTCCACTCCCACCGCCGCCGCCGCCACCACAGCCCCAGCCACAATGCCCCGCCCCATCTCGCCGCCGGTACGCCTCCTCCATTCCCTCTTCTCCCCCCTCTGCTCATTTTTTATCTCCGAATCCCAGGGCCCTCGGAGAGGGTTTCTTCCCTGGATTTGCTCATGAAGATTTCAGTTTTCTTTTCTTTCCTTTCCTTACCCGCTTTTGGAGCGGCAGCTTGGGGTTCTTGTGACCGGCCATGGACATTAGCCCCTGGCCTAAAAAGTTCTGATTTTCCTCTTTCCGTTTTGCTCCTTACCCCCATCATCTCCCCGCTTCTCCTCGAAGCAATGCGTTCCCCATGAGTACACAGAGTTCTGGTTCCAGGGCCTTCATCCTCACCGGGGAGGGGACAGGAGAAAGAAAGAAAGAAAGATTTATGCCTGCCTTGCCTTGGATTCATATCACTTCTCTCGAGTTAGATTGTCCTGCCCACGACAACTTGCGCAAATTCATGGCGATGTGCTTTGGATTCTTTCCTGGTCGCCGCTCGCCAGTTAGTAAATTATTCCCAGTCCCGCCAGATCACGCGAAACAGGCCGCATTTTCAGGAACATGGCGCCATTCTCAAGGTCAGAAACTGTGCCAGGAAATGTATACTATCCCAGTGATGCGCCCACATGCTCACGGAGCACCATGAAGCTTCGTTGACAATAGGGATTCGGTATTCCAATCAGCACTAAAAAAATTAATATGTCGGCTTAAACAAACTTGGGTTGTTCAACATCTGACAGGTACATTTTACTGTAGTACTCACTAGCTGGGCTAAGCAGTGTTGGGAGTAGTAAATCTGTACTAAAAGTAAAGCTTTGTCTGGCCATTGTGTCGGATCCAAGTTAACAGTACTACTACTCGTATGTAGTATCTACGCACTATCCGTTGGATGGTTGGTCGTACATAGCTTAGCTTGTAGGAGTATTTATGTGTATCTTGCATCGTTGCTGATTCCGGATCTATCACTGTCCTGCGCCCACCTACCATTCATCAGCTCTGAAAGTTTACCGGAACAGAGTGGTTTCAGAGACATCTGCCATTCTCACCACAATCCTAGCGTAGCAACTAATTAAACATATTGGTAATGACATATCGGTTCTCCCTTTCATTCTGTGTTACGTACCTCTGATCGTGATGTGCGTTGTTACTTTTGCCACCCTGAACTGCCTCTGTGGAGTTTATTCATCGGTGTCTTTATCTTTGGTTCAGGAGTTGGATCCTCGAGCAAACAAGGTGGTGAACTTGGGATGCATTCCAATTCCTTGGTGAGTGGTGTGGTTTTATCTTTAAACCTTTAGTTTTTACCATGATGTAGGTAAATCAAAAATAAATAAATAAGCTAAGCCTATGAAACCATATAGCAAGTTAGCAGTTGACTTAACTGAGGCAACCTCTTGCACAGCTTAAAGTAAAAGCGGAATCGGTTAGTACTTTGTTTGTAGTAATTAGTTTGAGCATGTAAAAAAGGGCTAAGCATGTAAATGCTCTATTGTTTTCAAGCTTTTGTCTGCACGGCATTTTATTAGACAACCAATTTCTTGTAATGTGCAGATTTTAGCCAAGTGCTTCACGGTTTGATTCTCTGTTCTCTTTTGCTTCTAAAGCTATATCTTCATTTATTACCATGCAGTTCAGTGTGTGATATCATTTCAAGAGCAAACTAACAATTTCCGATCTAATGTTTTTTTTTCCTTTTCTCAGTTTGATGGGAGCAGGCTTTGTACACCCAAAAGAGCTGGTCGCACCCCGATGAAAATGCTAATAGATGACGATGTCTACAGAGATGTCACTGCTAGGCACACATCGCCTGGTGTTGTGGGCAGGCTAATGGGCCTTGACATAATGCCTTCACTTGGAGTGCACAGCCAAGATACATGTAACGGGGACCGTTCACAGGGCAGGTCGCCAGGGAGTTGCAGTGATAAATCAGGGAATTATAGTGACAGGCATGCCTTCTCGGGAGATGTTCCACATAGGGCAAGCACTGATGAGATTCCAGAATTCAAAGATGTTTTCGAGGTAATGGAGACCACCAAAACGAAGAACCGAAACCGTAACACGTGTTCTGGACATGACAGGGTCAACAATGCTGACCTTAATTTTGTAAGGCAGAAGTTTATGGATGCAAAACGCCTTTCCACTGATGAATCTTTTCAGAGATCGAAAGAGTTCAATAGTGCGCTAGAGGCATTGGTATCAAACAAAGATGCTCTCATGGAAATTCTTCAAGAATCCAACAATGTTGCCGCGAGTGATCTGTCCGGCCTCGGTTGTCCTCCATCCTCTGGTGTAAACCGGATCACGCTGTTGAAACCATCCAGAAGAAGTAAGTTTATTGATGCAGATATTGTGTATCCACCAGAAGATGACACTGAACGGTGTTTTCACTCACCAAAAGAAGCAAAGCATTCTCCAAGGAAGCCTCATAGTAACTTTTCCAGTGAACCTCCCAGAGAAGAAACCGGTTCTTTCAGACAAAAGTTGTCTAGGTCAAGCTACAGGGAGAGCATTGATAAGCGTGTTTCTCCCACTCGGATTGTTGTCTTGAAACCATGCCTTGATAAAAATCTGAACATGGAAGGAGCATTTCCAATAACCAATGACATGTTCTGCTCCAGTTACAGAAGGACTGAAGCATGCCTGGATGATGGCATTCAAAGGCAGCATGCAGAAGAATCCATGCCTCAGATCTCCACAGCATATCCCGATGCACGGCGCCAGAGAGCAAAGGAGTCCAGAGAAATTGCTCGAGAGGTTTCAACACAGATGAAGACAGTTGCTGCTGTCAGGGGAGGTGCAAATGGAAAGCAGAAACTCAGTCCAGATATTGGGACGTCCAACCAGGATGAGCAGGTGTCTTTGTTGACATCCATGGCTAAGCTAAAAAGTTCGGCAGCATTGCAAAGATCTTCTGGTGTGCATGATGCTCCGGATGGTTCTTGCGCAGGGACTTCACCGACACATTCAGCTAAGAGATCCATCAGGAAGGAAGCAAGGAGACGCCTAGCTGACAGATGGAGGACGACCCAGCAACATCAACATCCATCACAAGATGGTAATGCTACATTCAGCACACTCGGGGACATGCTTGCTCTCTCTGACAAAGAGACCTCAAAGTTTACTTCAGGGGCAGCAGCTAGCCGGCAATGGCCAGAGGGCGAGTCACATAGGGATGTGATGCCAGGATCATGTGGTTATCCTCTTGGTATCAGCAGCAATGATGGCTGGAAAGATGATAACATATGTGGCTTAACAAGGTTGGAGTCTGTTTCTACATCATCCATCAACCGAGGGAGTCCGAAATCGAGCAGCAGAAAAGCAAGTTGCACACATGGTGAATATTCTGTGGCAGAGAACATCATCGGATCAGGGCCATATAGTTCTGAAGATCTGCATCAGGACAGACCAAGGAGATCGTCAGTCAGAAGTTCGACATATCTCTCTGATGAAAGCGATGTGCAGTCTCTGGACGAAGTGCAAAGTGTGGTGACCGAACGCGAGATCCATGTGAATTTTGAAGAACCAACTTACACCGGTGCAGTGCCAGAGCTATCTGAAACTGGAGGAAGACTTGTGCATGGTGGAAATTCTGACCATTTGGATAGCAGCCATGCAGTTCCAAAATGGCAGGGTGAGGCCCAGTCTTCTGCACAGAACATGATGCTGGACCAAGAGCACGCATTCGCAGCAGATGACCATTTTATTGTCCCTAGTCCTAGATATTCAGCATCTCAGGTATGTTCATTTTATGCGGGTCAAGTTTCTTGGAAGTATGGCTAAGCATTCTTTGCATATACCATATGGGTTTATGATTTCCCACCCCTCTGTTCAGTAAACTGAAGGTTTTTGGTTGGTCTATGAATTACTAACTAATCTATAGTTCTGCTGCACTCAGATTGAGGGGAATGGGCACGATCGATGTGATGATAATGAAGCTCCGTCCGATCATCTGACAGAACTAGTATCCGTCGTGAGCTCCAACGAAGACGAACAACCGAGTCCGGTGTCCGTCCTCGGATCGTCCGTGGATGCCGAGGACTGTTGTTCAGGAGGTTTTGAGAAAATAAGTGCAGACCTTCAAGGCAAGTGCAGAAACACGCACACTGCCAAACCACTTTCCTGTCACGCTGTCCATATCACTCACTTGACTTACTTTTGTTTGCTGCAGGGCTCAGGATGCAACTTCGGCTGCTCAAGATGGAGGCGACGGGCGACGGGGACGACGAAACCGACCTCGCTCTGTTCACTGACGATGACGAGACCGCCGCGAACTGCGAGCCGGCCAATGAAAGCGCGCCGACAACGTCCCGGACTTTCCGGGATGAAGACGAGAGGGACTTCTCTTATGTGGCTGACATGCTCACATTTCTAGGAAGTATTCAGAGCTCTGAGCATGATCTTCTGCTCGACGCGCGCTATCTGTCGGGATCTCGCGGGCGTGGCGACGTGTACGATGATCTCGAAAGGAAGTACGGCGAACTCGTCTTGTGGCCGCGGCCTGAGAGGCGGCTCCTCTTTGATCTGGCAAATGATGTCCTTGTAGATACCATCACCTATTTGACACAATGTGGCAGTCAGCAGGGGTTGGCGAAGAAGTGTCAGCTGGGCATGGAATGGGACAAGGAGCAGATCACGGAGGAGGTTTGGGAGAGGGTGCGCCGGCAACGGCGGGAGACGGAGTGCTTCCAGGAGGAGAAGCTGATGGGCGTGGGGTGGCTGGACTGCGAGGATGTCACTGATGAGATAGTGGAGGACATTGGGAGCATGCTGGGCGAGGATCTCCTGGAGGAAGCCATAGCTGATCTGTACCTGCTGGACCTTTTTGGTTAAGGGAGGAGCTTTCATGCTACATTTTTGCGATAAATATTAAAAGCGCCCTTTATCGAGAAAGGAAGGAGGTTCATTTTGGCGGTTTCGCACACGGGCAATGGCGAGATTTGTGGAAGTAGTGCTAGTGTTTTGGGTCTTGCTCGGTTTAAGAAAGAAAATTGTTAGTGGAAAGCAAAACTCTGTAGCTTGTTTATGCCAGCCCAGGTAGACAGTGGTGGCTGATGCAGATGTAATATTCCAGTTCCATGTATCTAGTAATATATTCTATATATAGCGACGATATTCGACGGTGATGAATGTAATTATCCATATATATGGCAGCAGCCATTTCTTTTCCTTCTGGGTAATGTGCATTTTCGAGTATGGGTTCAGTAATCAGCTGGTGATATGTTGGTGTCATAAGCAAGGTTATGTTGGTGAGACGTTGTTGTCGTCAGTTTTCTCATTTCTGCGGGTATATCAAGCGAGGAGGGACAGTCAGTACATCAGGTGACCGCATAGCGCAGTGGATTAGCGCGTCTGACTTCGGATCAGAAGGTCGTGGGTTCGACTCCCACTGTGGTCGCAAACTGTTTTTTCTTTTTCCATTTCCGATACACAAGATTTTCTTTATTCTAGTAATTTGCATTAACAATCACCAATTGCTTCCTATACTGTAAATTTCCACTGGGATCACCACCTTTCCATTTAAAAAAATCACCAATTTAATTTGCATTAGAATCACCATATGCTTCCTCTATCGATTGCAGTTTATTTAATATGTTAACTACCAAACATGCCCGTGTGTTGCACCGGGAGAGATGATTGGCGTGTATACCAAAATATCCATCGACATGACAATGAAAAAATATCCATCGACATGACAATGAAAACATCCGGATGGTGCCACTCGGCGACAACAGGGAGGTGTCCACCAAAACGTCCATTAGCGTATCACAGAAACATTGGGATGATGCCACCTGACAGCTGCAGAGAGGCGCACACTGGTCTAGCAAAAATGTATATTGGTGGCGCATTAAGAATCATATTACACATATGATACTTTTGGTATGACTTTTGTAACTGTGGTCGCAAACTGTTTTTTCTTTTTCCATTTCCGATACACAAGATTTTCTTTATTCTAGTAATTTGCATTAACAATCACCAATTGCTTCCTATACTGTAAATTTCCACTGGGATCACCACCTTTCCATTTAAAAAAATCACCAATTTAATTTGCATTAGAATCACCATATGCTTCCTCTATCGATTGCAGTTTATTTAATATGTTAACTACCAAACATGCCCGTGTGTTGCACCGGGAGAGATGATTGGCGTGTATACCAAAATATCCATCGACATGACAATGAAAAAATATCCATCGACATGACAATGAAAACATCCGGATGGTGCCACTCGGCGACAACAGGGAGGTGTCCACCAAAACGTCCATTAGCGTATCACAGAAACATTGGGATGATGCCACCTGACAGCTGCAGAGAGGCGCACACTGGTCTAGCAAAAATGTATATTGGTGGCGCATTAAGAATCATATTACACATATGATACTTTTGGTATGACTTTTGTAACTGTGGTCGCAAACTGTTTTTTCTTTTTCCATTTCCGATACACAAGATTTTCTTTATTCTAGTAATTTGCATTAACAATCACCAATTGCTTCCTATACTGTAAATTTCCACTGGGATCACCACCTTTCCATTTAAAAAAATCACCAATTTAATTTGCATTAGAATCACCATATGCTTCCTCTATCGATTGCAGTTTATTTAATATGTTAACTACCAAACATGCCCGTGTGTTGCACCGGGAGAGATGATTGGCGTGTATACCAAAATATCCATCGACATGACAATGAAAAAATATCCATCGACATGACAATGAAAACATCCGGATGGTGCCACTCGGCGACAACAGGGAGGTGTCCACCAAAACGTCCATTAGCGTATCACAGAAACATTGGGATGATGCCACCTGACAGCTGCAGAGAGGCGCACACTGGTCTAGCAAAAATGTATATTGGTGGCGCATTAAGAATCATATTACACATATGATACTTTTGGTATGACTTTTGTAACTGTGGTCGCAAACTGTTTTTTCTTTTTCCATTTCCGATACACAAGATTTTCTTTATTCTAGTAATTTGCATTAACAATCACCAATTGCTTCCTATACTGTAAATTTCCACTGGGATCACCACCTTTCCATTTAAAAAAATCACCAATTTAATTTGCATTAGAATCACCATATGCTTCCTCTATCGATTGCAGTTTATTTAATATGTTAACTACCAAACATGCCCGTGTGTTGCACCGGGAGAGATGATTGGCGTGTATACCAAAATATCCATCGACATGACAATGAAAAAATATCCATCGACATGACAATGAAAACATCCGGATGGTGCCACTCGGCGACAACAGGGAGGTGTCCACCAAAACGTCCATTAGCGTATCACAGAAACATTGGGATGATGCCACCTGACAGCTGCAGAGAGGCGCACACTGGTCTAGCAAAAATGTATATTGGTGGCGCATTAAGAATCATATTACACATATGATACTTTTGGTATGACTTTTGTAACTGTGGTCGCAAACTGTTTTTTCTTTTTCCATTTCCGATACACAAGATTTTCTTTATTCTAGTAATTTGCATTAACAATCACCAATTGCTTCCTATACTGTAAATTTCCACTGGGATCACCACCTTTCCATTTAAAAAAATCACCAATTTAATTTGCATTAGAATCACCATATGCTTCCTCTATCGATTGCAGTTTATTTAATATGTTAACTACCAAACATGCCCGTGTGTTGCACCGGGAGAGATGATTGGCGTGTATACCAAAATATCCATCGACATGACAATGAAAAAATATCCATCGACATGACAATGAAAACATCCGGATGGTGCCACTCGGCGACAACAGGGAGGTGTCCACCAAAACGTCCATTAGCGTATCACAGAAACATTGGGATGATGCCACCTGACAGCTGCAGAGAGGCGCACACTGGTCTAGCAAAAATGTATATTGGTGGCGCATTAAGAATCATATTACACATATGATACTTTTGGTATGACTTTTGTAACTGTGGTCGCAAACTGTTTTTTCTTTTTCCATTTCCGATACACAAGATTTTCTTTATTCTAGTAATTTGCATTAACAATCACCAATTGCTTCCTATACTGTAAATTTCCACTGGGATCACCACCTTTCCATTTAAAAAAATCACCAATTTAATTTGCATTAGAATCACCATATGCTTCCTCTATCGATTGCAGTTTATTTAATATGTTAACTACCAAACATGCCCGTGTGTTGCACCGGGAGAGATGATTGGCGTGTATACCAAAATATCCATCGACATGACAATGAAAAAATATCCATCGACATGACAATGAAAACATCCGGATGGTGCCACTCGGCGACAACAGGGAGGTGTCCACCAAAACGTCCATTAGCGTATCACAGAAACATTGGGATGATGCCACCTGACAGCTGCAGAGAGGCGCACACTGGTCTAGCAAAAATGTATATTGGTGGCGCATTAAGAATCATATTACACATATGATACTTTTGGTATGACTTTTGTAACTGTGGTCGCAAACTGTTTTTTCTTTTTCCATTTCCGATACACAAGATTTTCTTTATTCTAGTAATTTGCATTAACAATCACCAATTGCTTCCTATACTGTAAATTTCCACTGGGATCACCACCTTTCCATTTAAAAAAATCACCAATTTAATTTGCATTAGAATCACCATATGCTTCCTCTATCGATTGCAGTTTATTTAATATGTTAACTACCAAACATGCCCGTGTGTTGCACCGGGAGAGATGATTGGCGTGTATACCAAAATATCCATCGACATGACAATGAAAAAATATCCATCGACATGACAATGAAAACATCCGGATGGTGCCACTCGGCGACAACAGGGAGGTGTCCACCAAAACGTCCATTAGCGTATCACAGAAACATTGGGATGATGCCACCTGACAGCTGCAGAGAGGCGCACACTGGTCTAGCAAAAATGTATATTGGTGGCGCATTAAGAATCATATTACACATATGATACTTTTGGTATGACTTTTGTAACTGTGGTCGCAAACTGTTTTTTCTTTTTCCATTTCCGATACACAAGATTTTCTTTATTCTAGTAATTTGCATTAACAATCACCAATTGCTTCCTATACTGTAAATTTCCACTGGGATCACCACCTTTCCATTTAAAAAAATCACCAATTTAATTTGCATTAGAATCACCATATGCTTCCTCTATCGATTGCAGTTTATTTAATATGTTAACTACCAAACATGCCCGTGTGTTGCACCGGGAGAGATGATTGGCGTGTATACCAAAATATCCATCGACATGACAATGAAAAAATATCCATCGACATGACAATGAAAACATCCGGATGGTGCCACTCGGCGACAACAGGGAGGTGTCCACCAAAACGTCCATTAGCGTATCACAGAAACATTGGGATGATGCCACCTGACAGCTGCAGAGAGGCGCACACTGGTCTAGCAAAAATGTATATTGGTGGCGCATTAAGAATCATATTACACATATGATACTTTTGGTATGACTTTTGTAAGAGAAGTCTGATCAGACCAAATATGAATAAATCAAACTGCAGCGAAATCTCCCATTCCGCTAATTTTATATCAAAAGGTGGCTCTATTTTTTCGTGGCCTAATTTTAAATCTCCCATTCTAAGTCGTTGTGATAAAATTGAAGTTACTTTTAAAGCTCTTAGCCAACAATTGGCCGACTTAATGCTTCCATGCCCCTCTCTCTCCCTCTTCGCTACTTAATCCTCTACAAAACTACTGGGCGCACGACACTCCCTTCCCTATTCTCACACGACACATGATCCAGCTGTTGTGCTGCACTTGGTCTTATCCATGCATGGTTCGATCGATATCATCGTCCAAAAAACGTGCGCCGAGGGTTGCTCATCTATTAGCACCCACCCCATTTTAGGCTGCTCTCAATAAACCAAAAAATTGTTGTGCAGGCCCAGCTTGTGAGCGCGTCCCAGGATAAAGCTGAGAGATCGATCGATCTAAAACACGCACTGAGTCGGTTCAGGAAAAAGAAAACAACACGGGGAGAGATCGGTCAACGTAGGAATGCACGGGAATCAGGCGACGGATGAAACTAAACCAAGAATACCTATTCCCTTTAATAGTAGGTATAGACGGATGAAACCAAACCAAGAATACCTATTCTCTTTAATAGTAGGTATAGATTTGCGTTAAAAAACACCATTTGCTTCATACACTGCAAATTTGCACTGGAATCACCTTCTTTCCATTTAAGCTTCCTGTAATGTAAGCTTTTTTTTTGTAAGGTATTTTAATATAAGTTTTGATCAATTGCAGTTTTTCTTGAATATGTTAATTTGCGTTAAGAAAAACCATTTGCTTCCTCTACCATAAATTGTGTCTTCTAACGGATAACCTTTAATTATTTTACCTCTTTGTTTTTTATTTGCACTAGAAATGGCCACTCGCTCCCTCTCACCAAATGTGAATTCTCTCTTCTGCAGAGTAACTTTTTCGTGCTCTGATTGTTTTACTATTGTGGCAATACTAATTTGCATTAGGAATAACCACTTGCTTCCCCCATCCACCTGTAAATCCTCTCTTCTAAAGAATAACAGTTTCATCCTCTAATCACTCAAGATCAACTGTATCACACGCTAAGAGTTTATTACAATTCTAGCATAGGACTACTGAATAGAAGCTCATTTTCTTTTTTACTTTGATGACCCAATGGCCGATCAGGTTTGCAGTTGTTGGCCGGACCTGAACCTGAACTTCCATGAGTCACAGCGCTAGCAGTCCGGGGGCCTGGGCACAGGCTGCCACCCAGCGCAGAGCTGAATGACCTCCTTGAGCGCCGGCGACGCCGCCTCCATCGTCCACCTGTCGTAGTACTCCTCCGGCCTGAAGACGCACTCGGCGCCCGGGCCGTCGACCAGGCACGGCAGCGCACCGTGCAGGAACGCGTCGCCCTCCGACCTGATCCACCCGGCCGCCGTCTCTTCTCTGTCAGCAGCCTGCAGCAGCACTCATCAGTATCTGTAACCAAGATGTATGCAAAATGCTCAGCCTCATAGTATCATCTTGTCTGAAGATGCAGAGTACCTTCTCCGGCATGTACTTGAAGACCGTCTTCTTGTGTCCTCCTTCGTATATGTTGCACTGAGACACAATCTGCAAATGGAGGCATCATTTCATTAGATTGATCATCTAAGTGAGTGTTGCCCGTTGCAAGCATTTGGAATAGCAGATGCCGGATGAAACGAGCCACCTGAGCTTCGACGCCGGCGCAGACTGCGTATATGCCCCAGTCCCTGGTGTAGTTGTTGTAGAGGTGGACCTTGCCGAAGCGCAGGCGCGGGTGCCTCTGCCGCGTGCCGTCGAAGAAGCAGTGGTGGATGGTCACCCTGATGCACCTGTCGTCGACGTGCGCCGGGTCCGCGCCGATGAGCATCGTCTTGTCATGCCTTGCAAAGTGGCATCTGTGCAAAACAATGACACACAGGCACATGTTCATCAGCACAATTGTCAAATGAAACGAGTGAAGAACTGAAGTTTTCGTGATGTTATACACAGAAATTTAGTTGGATTGCTTCATGTTGTACATAGAAATTTACTGTTGTTGGTGAGGAGGGGCAGTAAGAAAAAAAAGGAACTACCTGGAGACGGTGATGTCGGTGCTCTGGCGCGTGATGTCGATGAGGCCGTCGTCGTAGTCGGCGAGGGAGCAGCGGTCGATCCAGATGTTGGTGGAGCCGGGCTTGATCTGGATGCCGTCGACGTCGTGGCCCCGGCCGGCCTCGAACTGGAGGTTGCAGACGATGACGTGGTGGCAGTCCTTGAGCTGGAGCCCCTTGCCGGTGAGCCGGACCCGCTGGCCGCGCCCGTCGATGGTCTTGTGGGAGGAGACCCGGAGGTAGGTCTGCAGGTGGATGTCGCCGGACACCTCGAAGACGACCCACAGCGGCTCCTTGGCCCGGCACGCCTCCCGCAGCGTCCCGTGCCCGTCGTCTGCGCGCCGATCGATCAATCAGTCGGTCAGTTCCTGACAGGGTTCCGGAGCAAGATTGAAGGCGGGTAAAAAGGGGACCTTGGAGGGAGGTGACATGGTAGAGGGCGCCGTGGAGGCCCCCGATGGCGCGGCGGCCGAAGCCCTCGGCGGCGGCGGCGAGCGCGCGGAGGGTGCGGTCCGCGTCGGCGTAGGGCGTCCGCGGCTGCGGGGGGCGGCGGGCCGCCGTCGTCACCGTCCCAGGCCCCGCCTCCGTGTCCATGCCGGGGCAGGGGAGGTAGGCTGCGGCGGCGGCGGCGGGAGTCGGAGGGGGATGCGGGGGACGGGGGTCGGAGGAGGGGAAGGAGATCCAGCAGCAGCAGAGGCGGGAGAAACAGGAGGCACGGGCGCCCATGAAATTCGGCCGTGTCGGTGGAATTCCGCCAAATGTGGTGAGGAATCCACACACTCACTCGCTCAGGGCTCAAACGTCTCGACCCAAAGTCTTCTTTTCCTCTCTTCTAATAAAAGAAGAAAAGTCTTGTTTATCCCTTATGAAACACGGACGCAGACCCACCTTTAAAGCCCACACACACTCCACACCCTATGGCGTGTTTGGTTGCCTGCATGAGACCCAACCAGGTCCGCGCGGGAAGAAAACGGGCTGTTTGATTGGCTGCATATACTGTTGGGCCTGCATGGTATGATGTTTAAAGCATTCCTAGGCCTGGCTCCCTGAGAACGCTCGAATCGGCAGTTTCTTCACAGCCAGGCCCGAGCGGTGCACGTGGGCGGCGGCGGCTGCACGCGCGTGGCCACGCTCGAGAAGCTGCGTTGCTTCCCGAAGCGCCGGCAGTTATTAGCCTCACCGCTCCCTCTCCCCACTCTCCCCCACTCTCCCAACTCTCACCGGCGGCAGCAGATCGGAGGAGAGCAAGAAGACCACCGGATTCCATCACCGGTGAGCTGATCATCACCCGCCCCGCGGCAAATGGCGGTAAGCACTTTTCTGTTCGTCATGCACTACTTTTTCGCGTTCGATCCGGTGGTAGATTCGATCCACGACGGAGAGGGGAATGGGGAATAGAGGTAGATAAGCATGGCAATTCGTACTAGTTGCAAGATCGGAATAGAGGTAGATGCGGATGGAGTAGAAGGGGATTGGGGGTACACAACAGACACTGGCTAACCACGGCGGCCGTTGAGGCGTGCGGAGCGGCAGGTCGAGTGGCTGGCCTTCATCTTCTTGTCCATCGCCGTGCGGGGTGGCGGGTCGTCGTCGTCCTCGCCGGAGTCGAGGTCAATCTGCCAGGTACGACGGCCTGGCTCCGGCGCCCTCACTAGCATCTGCACTGGTTCTTCCTCCTCCTTAGGCTCCCCACCGATGATCGTCGGTGGCACGTTTGCCGTCTCGCAGTACACTGCGGCGCGGCGGTAATTAGGAGCCAAGTACTTCTTGTACTTGGACCACCTCTTCCTCTGTTTAGCGGCGTCAGAGACGGCCTGATTCATGGCCCAGCGAATGTCGTCGACTGCCATCGCGCCCTTCGTTGGGTTAGGAATCGGCGTCTTCAACTCTTGTGCAGTGGCCCTCATGAGCACTGCATCAGATTCCTTCTGCATGTCAGGCATGGAGCCAAAGTTCGAGCACATCTCCATGGTGTTCTCGAACTTGATGCGGTCACCAGCCGACCACCCGAGGAAGAAGGCCCTCCAGCCAATACCCTAAGGGAAGGGGTTGGCGTTGGAGCTGGAGCTCATGGCGATGGAGAGGAGGAAGGTTGATAGTGAGAGAAGAGAGGGGTGGGTAAGTGGTGGTGGTTAGGGTGAGTAAATATAGGCGCGGTGGAGAGGAGGAAGAATGACAATCATGCCGTTTTAACTACACGCTCTTCAATAAGCCATGAACTCTGTGTTGTGCTTGACTCCATGAATTGTGTGCAAATCAAGGAGAGCAATCAGATGGGCACGGAGGTGCTTCCGGCTATTGGCGAGAAGGGCAAGGAGGCGGTTCATCCAATGCCCGAGGTGGTGCTGCCACCCACCGCTGAGGAAGGACCGAAGACGCCAACGGTTGGCGACGACGAGCGCATGGAGGAGCCCCCCCCCCCCCAGCAGCAAGCGCCGCAACTACAAGCACCACCATGAGTAGGGTGGCCCAACTCAATTTTGCAAGGTCATCCTTGCACCGAAGCTTGAGTGCATCCCCCTGGACTTCACCAAGCACTTCGTCGCGGTGCCGACGGAGTTCAAGCTGAGGAACAACACCGGCTGCTCCTGGAGGGTGATGGTGAAGCTGATGAATGGTAGTGTGACCCTGGATCATGGTTGGGCCACCTTCACCGCCGTTCATCAGATCAAGATTGGCTACATGGTGACGTTCAAGCTCCTGCCTCCCGACACCCCCAAGGTCATCATCTTCGACGACGATGGCATTGAGGTGGTCAACAATTGCAGGAAGCACGACGAAGCCTTCGCCGTTAGGGACTAGGGCCGGGGCACCTCCTTCCTAAGTACTATCGAGTCTGCTTTATGGTTTATGCGTTGAACTGTTTGAACTATCATTATGATGTGTGGTATTATGTTATCTGAACTATGTTGTTAAGTAGTTGATGGTCTGTTTATGCTCTGCTCTGCTTATGATGTGTGTTACATGGTTGTGCAGAAGTGTGCTGGTAACCTCACCAACTAGGCAAAGAGCTTACCACACACCAGACGTTGCATACAACCAAACACCATGCCTTGGGTTTGTCCATTAACATGCAGGCAACCAAACACCAGGCAGTGTGGTTCAGCCCATGCAGGCAAGAGGGCATGCAGGCAACCAAACAACTTGCAGATGGTGCATTTGAGGTTGCATTTGCATAGCCAGACTGAGTTGAGAAGGCTATGCAATGCAGCTATTGTAGACTACGACAACCAAACACGCCCTATATGAGCACCTCGAGAGAGTGAGCACAAATAAATCCAGAAAATATGCAAGCAACTATATCTACAACTTGAATCCGAGAAGGTTCCCTAATCATTTAAGTTATGCTTAGTTCACATTTCTCTCTCTCTTTTGAAAGGCAATGGAGTGCGTCTTTCTTTGCTTTGCTTTTTTGTTTTCTCTTTGCAGACAAGTAGTTCTTCTTTTGCCCCTCTATTTGTTCTCTTCAATGTTCGTCTCCTTCACTTCCATCGGTATTCAGAAAGTAAAATCCGAAACACAACAAGGGGGGAATATTTTTGCAATTGACATTGCTTAGTGTTTACCTACGTGTGGATTTCCATGAGTGATGAATGAACCGCACTCGTGCTAGCCTGGATACAATTAAAACAAAATCAGTGCTTCAAAATGTGGGAAAATATCTAGTGCTACCAAGCTTTAGGTGCTACCGTGATACAACCTTCTGGGCCGTCAGATTCTTAGATCTGATGGCTCTCAATGACTCTGCAACATTTGCAAAAAAGCTTACGAGCTGTCAAAATTTGCGCATAGGTCCAGCAGATCTAACAGCTCCCGGATGCCATCCGATCTAAGAATCCGCTCCCTCAAAATGCTTTTGGAAATAACCTTTTTGGAGTATTGGTTTTATTTTTTATACGGAGCTGGCCAATTGTTTTTTCATCACGAAAATTTGCACGTGAGCAACACATCCAACCATGTTTGTTCTAAAAAACATCAGATATTATGAATTCTTTTACTTTTTTGGATTTTATACTATTTCGTGTATATGTGCTCGAGGAACAAAATACGTTGTCTTTGGAAATAAAGAGACATGCCACACCGGACCCCTCTATCATTCAACGTAGCTTTCATTCCTACAGGTCCAGTGTTTGATGATCTAACTGTTTCTTCAAGCTGACCCACTGCCATTTAATGTTTCATGATTCTTTTTAGAGGAAAGAACAGCAGACCCCGGGATATTCAATTATGTTTCCGACCTCACATGCGCCCGGGCGAACAGTAATGTTTCAGAATAGCAAAAAAAAAAAGATGGTTTGCCCGGCAAAATGTTTGAATGTTCTGACAGCATGCAGAAATTCCAAAAAAATTTGACACTCATGGTGCTCTAAATAAAGAAACAAAATCAGTGCTTCAAAAAGGTTGAAAAAACATGTTCAAGATGCTCTGGACTTGCGGAAGGATTAATGATAGAGGGGTCCCGTATTCAGTCATGTTTGGTTCATTGCTCTAACACATTGCTAAATTCAGGCATGTTTGGTTCGTATCCACACATTGCTAAATTCCCGTCACTTCCTTAGCTATGAAGCAAATAAAATCGGTCCCAGTTTTATTATATATATGCACATATTTTTGCCAAATCTTGCCACAGTTGCAATGATCAGTATGTTCACCACTTTCTTTTTGTCTTGCCACAACTTAGAAGAAAAAATATACATATAGCTATGAACCAAACATATGTGAGCACAAGCTAATCAATCCCCAAAATATCATCAAATGTCCCATTGCAAGAATAGCTAATCCGGCCTGGTCACACTCGTGGTATTTCTGCAGTAAATTGTCAATGTAGGCCACTCATTACAAAGCATTACCCAGCAGACGGTGGACACAAACTAAGAAACAACATGCTACATGATATAATGACAAAGTAGCCATTTTATTTATGTACAGATCACACAAGAACAACACACGGTTGGAAACTATATCATATACTCATATCAGGCAGTTCATGTGAGCGCTCTAAGCAGGCACGGCAAAGCTTGGCTCGGTCCAGCTGGTTGGGTCGACGACGATGCACGGATCGTCCTTCTTGAACTCAGCCACCTGCACAGTTCATCAGAGGGAAAAAAAGGATTACACATAGAATTAGAAGCACAAGAAAGCAAGATATAGGAGGGCAGGGATATGATGCCAAACCATTTCTCCACAGCTGGGGCAGTAATGCTGTTTGTGCCAGAGGCAGTCCATGGAGGGGCACAGGAAGCACACGCCCAGAAAGAACGGCATCATGCAAGCCACAACTGATGCGACACTCGGCTTCGACCTGTTCAATGTGTAACAAAGAAGGCTTAGCATCCATGATTTCCAATTACATTTCACTATCACGACAAGTACTACAAGGAATATTGCATTCACGTCTCCCTCGCCTATCTATTCAACCACACGCAAAACTACAAGACTGCTTATTAGCAATCAAATATACAAATAGGATAGACAAGCCAAACTGAACAATAACAAAATATTGTTTTTCCACAAAGATAATGAAAGTAGCCCCTCGTAATGTGTGGACAGAAATACAAGATACTACCAGAAAATAGTACTAAGCCGGACTTCATAACACAGGATAATGCTCATTTAAGTTTGCCAGTCAACCAAAATCCCTAGAGAACGAACTAATGGCATCCCCAAAAGGTGTTACAGAATTGAGATAAATAACACTAGGAAATGTGAATAGAATAATCAGATGCTATCAGGCTACAGGTAATGTATTACTTGGAAGGTCTTTGCATAACAGAGAAATGCTAGATTAAGGTTTGGCTTGCTAACTAATAAAAACGTCTTTCCAACATATCTGCTACTAGCATTTCTAAAAAATAACAAACCTGCAGAATACAAGACAACAAATAATATAAATACATACATTAGATGTCATGGTATATGTCTTGAGGCTAATGCTATTTCAGGAAATCATTGGTCTCACCAAGCAGGGTTCAACATCAATTCAAAGTCAAAGCCGAACTTGGGATCACCTTTGGATAAAGATAATATAGTCTTGAGCTATGAGCTTGGTTTGAAGGGCTAAATAATATTTAAAAAATAAAGAACACAACTAGAATTGGAATGATGGTGTGTCCAACTAGAATTGGAAATCAGAAGCTACAAGTTAGAGATTCCGCTTGCTGCTTGGTTCTATTTCAGATGTTCTGTTTGGAATGGTATAAGAAGTGTGATTGGGCATGATCTATACAGAGTTCAAACTGTTTCATGTATCCCTAACAATATCACTAGCCAGCATCTCTTATGATCTTATCCCGTTCCCCGCTAAAACTGGAGATAATTATAATGTTTCTATGTTAGAGTCGGGTCTTTTGACTTTTAGCAGTCAGAAATCATTCATACGTTCTAGTGATAAAAGGAGCACAAGATGGCATAGAAGGTTGATGATTGCGTGGCACCCTTGACAGCTGACCTTTGATGGTCATCAGAATATATCTTCACACATAATTTTGTTCACCAAATTAAACTTGAATCCATCTAAGCTAAATATTACTCAAATGGAAGTCAGAATCATAAGAGTAATGCGACCAGAATGAAACTCCACTTTAATAGTTAAGATATTCTGTAACTCAACTTCAAAATAAGTATCAATCCTTATGAGAAATAGAATTAACGAATCCTAAGGCAAAGGGGCGAGAAACTCAAGGCCACTCTTCCTCCGGGCTTTCTTTCCGCAATTTTGTCCCACTAAACAACTTTGAAGAGTTTGACTATTAACAATCAACGCAGCAACAATTCCTCTTTCCAACCAAGGCTGCCCCGCACGACAAGATGAACAAGGAGCCAGATTATTATGAATATAACAGCATGAAGAGCACCTCAAGGATCAAGCTCCTCCCAATTGACAGTCCAGAGATCATAGGAACTACCTCTACGACGCACTAGACTTGGACATAGCCATCATCTCTAACTATCACCCCTATCTATCATTAGAACAACACCATTATCCACTCTTTCACTGGAATCAAGCTAGCCCTCGGGACGCACCAAGGAATATGCCCATGGCTAAAACTAAATTCTGTCCGATCAATCCACAATTCACTAGGATCTCATCCTCAAATCGCGCCTAAACCTCATAGAGGCCGTGTATTGCCCCAGATAACGGCGCGAGATTACAAGGGAGGAGAAGCAAAAAAAGGGGGGGAAGGGGAAAGAGGGGAGATTAGGGGTTGGTTCCTGACCGGACGGAGGTGACGGCGGCGTCGCCGCAGGACTGGCAGTGGAAGGGGGCGGGCGTGTCGCGGAACATGGTGTGCTGCAGGGGCACCCCCTTGGGCGCGCCGGCGTAGATCGCGTTCGGCGGCACCCGCCCCGCCGCGTAGGGGTCCGGCGGGTAGTAGTAGCTGCCCTGGGCCTGCGCCGGGTTGTACGGGATGCCGAGGGCCGGCTCGTCGCCGGCGGCCTTGGCCGTCGCCATGGTCGCTGCCGGCGGGCGGGGATCTGGGCCGGGCGGTGCGCGGTCGCCGGTCGTGGTTGGGGGTTCTGTTTCTGTGCCGTATGATGACAGACAGGCGCGTCGAGGCTGGAGGGGGGCTGGTTGGAACGGACTTGTTGTGAAAGACAGTTCTTCTCCGTGTTGAAAAAGTATATGTGATGAGTTCGGCCACCTTCCATGAAGGAGCCCCCTTCCACACTCCATGTTTGACATGTTGTAGGCTTGCGCATCGTTTGGTACATACGCATGTGACATGTTGCAATTATCGTAGAGCAATTCTAGAAGATTTCCACATGATATTGATCCCCAGGCGGTCGACAAAAGCCTATGCGGGATAATGCCACCATTTTTAAGGCAGATCCACTTCTGTCCAGGCGGTCGTATGAGTCGAGCTAGTTGAGGATGGCGGGGAGGCGCCCGCAGTCGACGGCTGATTCAGCCTTACCATGACCGTCCTCCTCGACTCAGTGGGAGTAGTCCCACTCCCTCTCCACATAACTCTCTCTTGACGCGGTCCTCTTCGGTCTCACCAGCGAAAGGCCCGTGACAAGGGCGTAGCCCCGTCATGGTTAATAAGGGCGAGTGTGACGATGATGGGGAAGGGGGAGATTGAGGTGGGGTCATAGTTGACGAAGTTGGGCGATGAGGTGAATGTGGCAGGCTGGTAGCGACGGGGATGAGGGGAGATAGGAGGCTAGTTGGTGCCGGGGGAAGGAGAGTGATGAAGGTTTATATACCTGTGAATCGGCACGCTCCGACGGCAAATGGGGACGGATTGCGCACACGAAGGGGGATACATGTGTGTAACACGACGACTGCTATTAATTGGAAAAGCGGAGGGGCCGATGAAGTGAAAGCGACAGTCGTACGACAACTCCATTGACTAGGCTACACGTAAGGAAGATGTTAGACCAAAACTTTCCTTTTCGTGCGAACGATTGCAGATGAAGGCCGCTACATATTAGTGTCACAACGTTAAATATGAAGGCTCATGAGCTTTATTTGGAGCGTCTTCTACACATAATGCAGGTCAAGGGTTGTATGACGATGCTCCTAGAACGACTTTTTAGACCACGAGTGTCATATGAACGACTATTATGGCGACGGAAGTCAATATGACGCACAAATTGCCTATGTGCCACAAATGCTACGTGCTGCCCTCTACAAGCACAAGCGAGCCATCGCCTACGCACGCCGGGCCGGCCCATCATGCGCCACCGAGCGTTCCTTCCGAGAGATTTTAGAAAGGATCGGGAAACTTCAGAGCCCTTATTTCTGTTGGTTTTCCTAATTTTTCGGTTATGTTGCAGTTTCTATTTAATTGCTTTTCTTTTCAAATTCATGAATTTTTTGGAACTGGTGAATATTTTTCAAACTTGTGATCTTTTTTAAGATTTTTGTTTAAAAAAATCATGAACTTTTTTCAAAACCTCAAACCTTTTTTAATCTTCAAAAACTGTTTGAAATATGTGATTTTTTTGAATGCATGAACATTTTCGATATTCACTGGCCATTTTTTAATTTTCACGATCATTTTTCTGAATCTGCGGCCATTTTTTGAGTCAGCTATCTTTTTTCTGAATTCATGAATATTTTTTGAATTTACAAACATATTTTTAATTTACTAAAGTTTTTTTTGAATTCGTGAACATATTTGTATTCACAAAATTTTTTGTATACATTAATTTCAAATTAAACCAAAAATAAATATAAGAACTAGAAAAGAACAGAAAAATAGACATGTGTTGTCGCTGTCTCTACTTGCGCTCGCCTGGCTAGATCCATATAGCGTGGTGATGCAAGCGGTAGCACCACGGCCACAAAATCATGCCAATTCCTATTCGGCTCCTCTGCGCCAGTTAACGCGTATTTTGTTAACTGGCGCCTGAAGGCATTGTGCATGGGCCGTCCTATCCAAGGTTATCAGCCGGAGAGATCTGTTTCCTTTTTTTAGGTTTTTTCTGGACCTATTTTGTTCGTTATTTATTTATTTTTTTCCTTTTAAATTTTTAAAAAATATATATTTTTTTAAAATTTGTGAACTTTGTTTTGAAAATCCACAAAAAAAATTCAATTTCGTGTTTTTTTTTCAAAATCGATGAATTTTTTCAAATTAGTATTTTTACAAAATCAACGAACTTTTTCCAAATTCATTTTTTTCGTATTTCGAAATCGATGAACTTTTTTCAATCCACGATTATTTTTCAAACTTATTTCAAATAAGTGAACATTTTTTTTCCAAAATCAATTAACTTTCGTCAAATCCTTGATTTTTTTTTCCAAAATTCACTAACTTTTTCAACCCGCAAACTTTTCTGTTTTTGCTTATAAGTTTATTAACAATGCTTGTGCTAGAAGACTACCTGCAGATGCCTTCTTTGCTAGTCTTTGCTCCTGGACATATACTGCCGAGAGGTAGTCTTTGCATTTTGGTTGTGGAATGTTGTATATTGGCTGGAGCTGTACCACCGGACATATCAAGTTGTACTAAAAACACATATTTTCTGGATGTTATGGTGACACACACTTCATTTCGTTGAGATATCATTTACCCCCAAGTTGCCATGTTTGGGGTGCAGTGTTCATGAACCTTACTACTAACTCAGTAGAATCTAGGCAACACGTTTGTCGCCAACTGTTGCTGCTTATGAGTACGATAAACCTGGTGAGAAAAAAAATACTGTGTGTCAGTTATGGCCATATATAAGCAGTTCATGGCATTTTTTTTCTTTTTCATTTTGCCTAGCAGAAAAGGTGTATGCTGTTGTGGAGCAGCAAACTGAAGTAATGAGCCTGCAATTGTTGAAATCCCAGGACTGTGCTTTGGTGATGTGTCACTTGATACAAAATCCTGAAAGAAATGTTGGGGCCTCATTACTGCCTGTGGTACAATGCAGTCGTGCCGGGCACGAAAATTAAGCATCACTGCTACTCTTTCGAAACCAAGTCTTATTCGCCTCAGATGATAAGACAGCGTTTACCCATTTGTTTATGGGTTCAAAATTGATTTTGTGACAGTGTTTACCCATTTGTTTATGGGTTCATAATTGATTTTGTGAAAAGCCAGGCCAATCTGATTTCTATGAAATTACTGTTCCTAACACGGTGTTCGACAGATTTCGCAAGGATTCAGGTACTCAAACATGGTCTGTGTCCTGACAAACTACACCATCAACAATTTGTTTTGGTCTCCCAAGCCTGTGTATGAAAAGCGCTTATCGCCTCACCGTGTTAGCATGGCATGGCTTCGTTCTGTAAAATGACAGCCGTTGTAATGTACACCTCCCTCTAACTTACTCCCTCCGTTTCAAAATATTTGTCTTTCTAGAGATTTCAACAAGTGACTACGTACGGAGCAAAATGAGTGAATCTACACTCTAAAATATGTCTACATACATTCGTATGTTGTGTCCATTTGAAATGTCTAGAAAGACAAATATTTGGGAACGGAGGGAGTAATATATAAGATGTTTTTTGACACAATGATAGTGCAAAAAATGTCTTATATTAAGTTATGGAGGGGTATGCTTTAATGCAAGGAGTTAAGGATTCTAAAAACACACAAAACAGCAGAACGACAAACATGATAAAGAGCTCACAGGAAGAACCCACTGCATTCTGCATTTCTAAAAGGAATGAAGGACCATCAGCTTTGCAAAAACTAATGTATTTTCCAGTATGTGAAATGCATGATCCAAAAAAATTGCAGGACCATCAACACATTGCAAGTACCCTGCAGTGAAACGCTTTGTCTACAAAGCCGTGGCAATCACATCACACGATGAATGTCAGAAGAGCTACTACATTCCAGCATCACTACAAAATTGTTCAGCCATTGGTCGCAACGATTTCAGTAGTTCTAGAGCTGCTGAGTTTTCTGAATCTGTATCTATCCATCTATAGGCAAAAGTTGACGCCATCATATCCGAGGCAGCGAAACTTGTGAACAAGTGAACTGTCAGGACTCCCGCTCTGATCTTCCTCTACTATGCATCGGCATCCGGGTATCGCAGTGCATCGTAGGCTGAATTAGCAGAAATTATGAGCGAGTTAGGTGGCAGACCAATAATCAATAACAAGATCAAGAAGAAAAAACCTGAAACAATGTAATGTGCAAGGAACTAATGATTGTAAGGTGCTACCTGAATTTTATTCACAGGTTAGAAATTAGTATCTTCTCTGCAAAGGTGAAATGAGATGACCGAAATTGATTTGGCCTTTGAGCTTCCATAATTTCTACTAGCGGCAAACATATGGAATGAACGAACGGAGTTATCTGAAATTCTGAATCAAGAAGAGAAATGTCCAACTAGCTTTGATAAATCCACATGGCACCTACTCTTTCCATCCAACTACTTTAACTCTTCTACAGGATTACACCCATGTTCTAACAGAATGTATCGTGCAGAAACAAGATTTGATTTACCACTGTTGGAACCTGAATTTTGTTCACAAGTTATTCAAGACAAGTAAAATGGGCCAAATCAAATGGATATCATCACCATCTTCTCTGCTAAGGCTGAAAAGAGATGAATCAACTGATTTGCGGTTTCAATTCAAAACCATCTTTTACTTATCTACTCCCTCTGTAAACTAATATAAGAGCATTTAGATCACTATTTTAGTGATCTAAACACTCTTATATTAGTTTACGGAGGGAGTACAAGATTACAGCAGTTGCAGACACCTAACAGTTTCAGTTAACTGTTTTTCAGACTAAAACAGCAGTTTCAGTAAATGAATCTAAAAAACAAACGATTTCAATAACTGTTTTTCAGACTACAACAGTTTCAGTAACCTGTTTGTCAGATTGTAACTGCTTCAGTAAGCTGAAATAAACCCCAAAAGATTACCGGTTTTAGGAGATATGTAGGGGCATGGAGAGAGGCTCTCACCAGGGGTCCCGGCCAGGAAGACGACAATCTCGAGGGTCTCGCCGTAGCTGCCATGGGGCAGGTCGACGACGAGAGGGGTCAGCCTCCCGTAGCGGCCCGCTCGGACGCACATGACGATGTTCGGGTCGTCCACGCCGGCAGCGACGCGGAACGCCAGGTCGTCCCTCAGGCGGAACACGGACCTCTCCTTGAACAAGAACAGGCGCCAGCCGTCGACCTCCTCGGGGTAGAACCCGTTCTCGAGCGCCCCCACGAACAGGATCCGCCGTCCGGGAGAACCGAATATGGCGGAGAGGCATCTTGGGCGAGTCTGCAGTTGAACCATTAACCATCTCACTCACTCAGGAAGCACAAATTTGGCAAGAAGCTGAAAGAAACTAGCTACTCATAACACAATCGCAATCGCCGAAAGCAATTCAAGAAGCGGGTCACGGCGAGCTCACCGGAAGCGGGCCAGGAATGGCAGGCATGCCCGCCTCTCTGAAGGGGATGGGCTCGACGACCCAGTACATCATGGGGCTGGCGTCGTCGTCGTCGTCGACGCTGACGCCGGAGGAGTTCCAGGGGAGGTACTTGCCGTTGGCGCGGAGGTAGCGGCCCCCGACGTGGCGGAGCAGGACGACGTCGTCCTCGAAGTCGAAGCCCGACCCGACGGCCCGCCACATGATGGCCTCCACCTCCGGAAGGTCGTAGTCGCTCAGCTCCGCGCGAAGGCCTCTGTGGCCGAGCCGTGCCGGCCTGGCCCCGGCGGCAAGGTAGCGGCCGTAGGCGGCGCTGTGGAGGAGCAGGCGATGGCCGTCGCCATCGCCATCGCCGTCTCCGCCGTGGTAGATGTGCACCGCCCACGCCGCGTTCATGGATGCGCGGCGCTCGTGGAGCGTGACGCCCACCCCGTCGTCGGCGGCGTGGAGGTAGGTGCGCTGCACGAGGTTCCGCAGCCGCACGTGGTGCCCGTCGTGGAACTGGTCCATCGGTCGCCGGCGCCGGAGAGCTGAGGCGGTGGGCGTTGCGCGGTGGAGAGAGGGCGAGGGGTTCTTGGTTTGTTGGGGACGCCGGCGAGGAAAGCTGTTGGTTGAGGCGGTTGCGTTGGGCGCCAAAGGCGATGTATTTCAAGGCGCGGCAGGTCCGGGCTTTGGGCGGGCTTGCGGGCCGTATCCTCTGCCCAGCCCACACTACCGAGTTTCCGGTATTCTCTTCCTGCACAGGCCCGCGCGCGAGCCGCTTCCACACCGAAAATGCAGGAATCGTACAGGCACCTGCAGGAATCTTCCAACAAACTAGTAAACATAATTATTGTCTCAAAAAAAAGTAAACATAATTGGTTCGATGCCAAAAGTTGGCAATGCTAATATTTGGCAAATGTCAAATGTTGGCTAGTAATTGGTTGAATTTTTTTTGTCAATCTCACAAACAATTGTTAAATTTTGGCAACCTTTAATTTTGACAAATTTTGCTGAATGTTGGCATCAAGCCAATTATACTCTAAACATTGCTCCCCCCTCCCTCAGAATTTCAGAGGGTGGGGGCCGCTTTCGCAATTGAAATCTCATCACAAAGTTTCACGTCGCATTATTTTCTAGCCAACCTGTAAAACCCCGTATAACCCCGTACTTGTAGCATTTACTGCTATCCACACTATGTTAGTCTGATCTCATCTCAACTACTTAAACTTTTAGTATATTTCATCATGCCTTGTGTAGCTAATTGTGTGATGTGTTGTTATTTAATTGTTTCATAATTGTGTGAGGTGGAGTTATCCTGTTCCGGTGTCCCTCGTTATCGACACCAGGGAGCCATCCGTGTTTTGGCACGGTGAATTGAAGACTTTATTATTCTCATGCTTTGGGTCATCCTCGACACAGGGGCGCAATTTTTCTGTCCTCGCATTACAAGCCCGAGGAGATTCCTAACAATCTTGGAATTCCAGGGTGGGTGACTCACGTAGGCTCTTCAGAAGAGTTTAGTTAAAGGCAACACATGTGTATTGTTCTTCTTCTCTACCAAAGCATTGTCGGAGTGTCGATGTGCGAAAAGTTCGGGTAAAGAGATTGTGCCTTGGATTTATGTGAGCTCATATTATTTTACTGCAAACACGAATAATATATACATGGGATGCATGAGCATGAAAACTAGCAAATGCATGAACATAAGTGATGATCGAGTTGTTGTGTATCCAAATGCTTCATGTGGTTAGTGCACCAAACTTCCTTGGCTTATTAAACCTTGAGAACTTGCTTTTTTTTTTTTGAAAGAATGCATTCGATTGCATTACTCTGTGGACGAAGCTGACTGGCTCACCATGAACACTCGTACATCAAGGGTTACATGTTCTACGCTTAACACCTCACATAGTCATGGAATGTCCCATACTTGCTAATACATGGGCTACTCCGTTACAATTCCTACTTGCAAAGCTAAAAACAAACCAATCAAAGTTTTGGTTCAGGAACTCTTTCAGCTCCCCTAGCGCCATGCAGACACCTGATCGATCTCGATCCTTTTGCTCTACGCCATGTCCTAATAACATGGAGTCACTTTCAAAGAAGATACCAATGATTCATCTTGACATGGCAGCTAGGCACCACGTGTAGCAGCCAATATTTCAGGGTGAATAGGATTTATTAGATTCTCCAACCTTGACACGCCTGAATTGACCCCTTATGATCATTGGATTATAGCACCATAGCCACCACTATTCGTTTGAACATGAAAGGTCCCATCAATGTTCATCTCCAGCGTTCTGTGTCGAGGTGGTTTCCACTGTTCTTGACATGTTTTCTTGAGCTCATTTTCCTTCAAGAAAGCATGGTAGCATTCATTAGTCTGTTTAGTAATAGTATATAACATCATTACTTCGTACTTTACCTCCCTCTCTGATTTTATTCCTTTCATTCCACCACTACCACAAGAGTACTATAATTAACCTTATTGTTTTGTTATTTTTCTAGCTTTGGAACTTTATTTATAAATTTTGCAACACATTGTTCCGTTACCAGATTCCTTCCTATGTTTTCCATTCATAGCATTTCCCATATGTGAGCCACTCTTTTACATTTGAGAAAGAAGTGCCCCCTACCTTTAAGGGTTTGCTTACAGAACGGTTAATCCTTCTCTGCTTGAGCTCCTCTATTTCTCAAAATAATCGCTCAATGCCAAGGAATTGTGGCCTAATCTCTATATGAAGTCCTTTAAATGATTTGGGTATCATATTATCCATATTGTTCTCCAATTTACTTCATGTTCTGCTTCTACCTTGACGATCCAACTATCCCTCTTTGGCTTCTCCTCTTTCCTTCCTCCACATAGACATGGTTTGATGTTTTTATTGAAAACAAACCTTTTGTATCAGCATGCCAAGCAAGTTCATCATCATAGTCTATACCAATTGGTATAGCTATGTTAAGTGTATATGCGTGTGCCTCTTGTACAAGCCCGTAGTCATAGTTGAGTAAGGCCTAGGCCCATGTAATCATGTGTATCCCTCTCACTCTCAATATAGAAAATGGTTTGACTCCTTTCTTTCTTACACGTTACGAAAAATGGTAGCGGAGCCAACTCTAATTCCTATTCTACCAGCAGTGGAGAGGTGATTCAGATGAAACCATCTATTCCAGCAACATCCACATCGCCGTCCCATCCCATTTTAGCCATCAACATGTAGGAGTTGCTATCCAGCAAGATCCTCGATGTGTCCTCGTTTCCTGCATCTGATGCGCTCTCACTTGCTCTCGAGAACCCCCCTACTCTCCAACACGTTCTTGGCACTTCATTTGATCTCCAATAGCAAGATCCTCTCATCTGCTTTCCAGCAGCTAACCAACTTGTGTTGCTCCTCTGTTTTCCAGCAGTGAGCCTAGTGTTGTGATGTTGCTCTTGTTTGTTGTTGTTTACAACTGTTGTCTGATTGGGTGCTTTCCAACTTGTCCGCTCAGTAAGTCAATCTAGGCTGCTACTTTCTCTGTTCATATCTGCTGGATAGGTTGTTGCTGCCCAGTCAAGGAAATAAAACATTGCTTTCTCCTAACAACCATGGCAAGGAACGATTTTGGGAGTATGACCATATAAATTAAGTTTGATGGTTCAAATAACAGGGAATGTGCATTTTAGCCTAGACTATCTTGTTGGCTGGTTTTGGCTCTCACTTGACAGATGACCCGCTTAATTTGAATGACGATGCAACTAGGAAGTCTTGGCAAAAGATCGACTATTAAGTGATGAGAATCTTAGTTCTGGGCGTTGATCCGTCACCCCAAATGAGTCTTGAGCATCACACTTCAGCTAAAGAGATATGGAAGTACTTTGAGCAGCGCCACCTTCACCTTGGTGGTGCAGTTTCTTTTTCCTTGTTGCAGAATTTGCAACACTCGATAACAAGAAGACATGTCCATGGAAGAGTACTATGGGGACTTCACTCTCATCACTGGTCTACGATAACCCGCAAGTGCAAGGGATCGCAACAATCTGCGATGGGAAGTATGACAACCCAAATTTATTGATTCGACACAAGGGAGACAAAGAATATTTATAAGCTTTAGCAACTGAGTTGTCAACTCGACCACACATGTAAGTAAATACTTGCTCGGGGGAATTCGTTAGTAGCAAATGGGATGAAGTGATTGTAGTTGGATTGCAGAATAGTAACAAAAGCAACAATACTCAGCAATTGCCAAGTAAAAAGTTTCTTAGAAAGAGCAAAAATGATCAGTAGGCATGAGAATGGATAATAGGGTGTTGATAGTATAAACATAGGCAACAACATGCCAGCTCAAATTCATCACATCAATGTAGGAATGTATTCTATATATAGTTATACGTGTTTTCAATAGGAACTTACACCATGTCTTTTGTCCCACCCTCCCATTTGTGCAGGATCCTAATGGAAATTAAGGCTATCTAAGATACTCCTTTGATAAAGTACCAGATTAAAGCATTAACTTTTAATGAATATACATAATCCTCAAATTACAGTCACTGTTGAGGATATAACTATTAGGTATGACCCGCCCAGGAGGGGCCGGGTTATACCTATAAAGACTCTTGAAGCCCAAGACAAGCTTGAAGATGGTGGTTCAGTTAAGGGCCCAAAGCCCAAAGGCGACTTAAGGCCCGTAGAGATAAACCGCCATGTGTACATAACTTGTATTGTAAGGCAAGAATAGTTAGAGACCGAGCCGGGCACTGTTTATGAGCCGGCCGGGACTCTGTGAGCCGCTGGCGTTGACCTATGTATATAAAGGGACGACCCGACGGCGGTTCAGGGCAAGTGACATCAGACCGAGAGCTAGGTCAAGCGATTTCGCTCCCTGGTAATCGAGACATAAGCAATCCCACTCAAAACTGGATCGTAGGCTTTTACCTTCACCATAAGGGGCCGAACCAGTATAAACCCCGTGTCCTTTGTCCCGATTAACCCCTTTAAGCTTCCTACTTGCGATGGCTCCACAACTAAGTCCTTTCACTAGGACATCTGACGTGACAATTCCACGACAGTTGGCGCCCACCGTGGGGCTAGCGCACGATGGATTTGAGTTCTTGAAGGGCAGCTTCAAAGGGCTCAAGGGATACGCTGTGGTCTGGTTGACCAAGAGTCGTTGCGGCAAGCTCTACATCGACGATGCAGGCTGGGGCCCCGACGCCGGCTCAATTGAGTACAGGTACCGGGTCACCTTCGGCGGAATCCACGTCTTCATCGGCAAGATCGGCGAGCCGGGCCCTGAGCCGGACATCTACACTGACCTCGTCGAGACGGCTCAGCGTGCGAGACCCGCCCGGGCTCAGCCTGCCATGAAGCGTGCCTTCATGGGATGCATCCACGGAGGGGGACTTTCTGAAGGATTTGTGTCCATCGGTGAGACGTCCATCTATTCTGATGGTGAGTCGTCCATGGGTGAGAGGGATTCGTTATATCAATTGCAAGACAACGGGCTTGGGGGCTCTTCCGATGGCATCAGTATTCCGGACCTCCTTGAGCCACCGAGCAGAGTTGGGATCTTCATGGCTGGCACGCAACCCGTTCAAAACTCTACGACTGCGGCAGTGATAACCTCCGGGTCAGTGGATGCCGGGGTAGGAGGCCCTGTGCGTCTGCCGGCTCAGGTGCTGATGTATCTCACGGATAAGATGACAAGTCTATTAACCGCCGTGGTCAACCAGGCGGATCAAGCTCAACATGATGCGGAAGTGGCGCAGTTAAAGCATGATATAGTGCAGGCTACGGAAGACCTGGCGGCAGAGGATGTCAGGATGACCGCAGAGCAGGCGGCTCTGGATGCCCAGGCTCAGCGGATTCAGCCGCAGGCTTTCCAGCTCACGTGGGATCAGAACGCGTCGAATGAGGTCATAAGGAGGAGGTACCAGAAGACTCAATCCCGTCTGCCTCCGGTTTATGATCCTCGAAACCTCTTCCGTACACTCGATGCAGGGCCCAGTAACCCGCCGGAGATAGACTGGGTTGCAACACCCGGGGTTGGAATGCCGGTTCAGCCACATATGACGGAACCTCCCCGGATGAATATTGCTCCATCTCAGTATGTACCAACACCACCGGGTCATTATTCTAACCCTTTGGAGAACATGATTGCTGCGGCGGCACGATTGGCGACTCTCTCGATGGAGGGCGACTCTCCGACGGCAATTGAAACTCGAAGGGTCAGAGAGCTTCTTCAGACGACTTTGGTGCAGCAGGAGGCGTACTCGTATAGCCGAGACATGATTCATTCGACCCCTCGTCCAAGCTGGACCCGAGTTATAGCAGGCACATGGATTTAGCGGCCGTTTCAAGCAACGCCCAGCGCCGTGACCAGCCATGCGGGCATGACCCGACGCATGATGGAGCTCTTAACTTGGTTGATCAGGACAGAATACGTAAGAGGCTGAGCGGGCGGCTTAGCGGGCAGCTTACCGGTCTTTTCCGGTTTATCCGACGACTTCCATTGAGGCAGGCATGACCACTAGGACCGGAGGTGTCCCTTATCTGGTGCCGGCTCTGCGGAACGAGCATTTTCCCAAGGATTTTAAGGGGCCTCGAAAGGTGCATAATTACACGGCCGACTTACAGCCTGGGGCGTGGATTGAAAGCTATGAGATGGCTATGGAGCTACTGGAAGTCAGTGACGCTGCGATGGCCAAGTACTTCACCATGATGTTGGATGGGACGACCCACACTTGGTTGAAGGGGCTGCCGCCTAATTCCATCGGTTCATGGGCAAAGTTAAAAGCCCGGTTCATTCAGAACTTCAAAGATACATGCAAGCAGCCTATGTCAATTGTGGATTTGACTAATTGCAAGCAAGAAGAGGGTGAGTCCACGATCCATTGGGTGCGCCGGGTGAAAGCCATAATACATTAGATGGATGCTGGCTCTGCAGTCTTAATGTTGGAGAAAAATTGCCGTTTTACGCCTCTGAAGATGAAGCTGGGGCGGCTCAAGCGCGATTGTAATGACATGTGCCAGCTGATGGCGGCTCTAGTCAAATACGCCGACTCTGATAGTACCAAGGATCCTGATTCTGACGATGAGAAGACAGGGAAGGGAAAGAAGAACGACAACGCCAAGGGTCCCTAGTATAACCCGACAAATCAAGGAGGTAATAATAAATGTAAGGCTGACAGTAGCTTGGAGTTTGTGGCTAACACCAATGTGCAGGACAACAATCAACGACGTAAGGGGAGACCACCTCCTTGGTTCGGCACGCTTGAGCAGTTACTGAATGAGCCCTGTCCAAGGCATGGTACTCCGCAGAAGCCGACCACTCACTTATGGAAGGACTGTACGATCATGAAAGCTTTCAAGAATTCCAACATGTTCGATGGTAATCATGGGCCGAGCGGCGGCTCAGGTGGCAGCGGCTTTCATGGCCCGAGCGGCGGTTCAAATTCCAATTTTCAGGGCTCTCAAGGTAATCAAGGTGGTTATAATCAGCAATCTTGCCAGGGAGGTCAACAACAACAACAAGGTGGATATCAGAGTAATCCGAAGCAGCTGAATAGTGGACAATATTATGTGTTTACCACCAGTTTGTGCAAACAGGATCAGAAGCTTCATAAGAGGGCTGTGAACGCTGTTGAGCCGACAGTTCCTCGTTATTTGAGATGGCCTGAGCAACCTATTCTGTGGAGTAGGGAAGATCATCCTCCCCGGTTTGACAATCCGGGTCACTTGGCCTTGGTGGTGGCACCTCAGGTTGGTGGATACAAGTTCACTAAGGTGCTCATGGATGAAAGCAATAGCATCAATATCCTTTATTATGAGACTTTCCGTCGCATGGGGTTGACTGATAAAAACCTCAAGACTTCCAACACTGTTTTTCATGGAGTGGTCCCTGGTAAGTCGGCATACCTAGTGGGTAAGATTGAACTGGAAGTGGCCTTTGGAGATGAGCATGATTCTAGGGCTGAGAAGTTAACTTTTGAGGTGGTCAAAATCAAGAGCCCGTATCACGCCCTGTTTGGATGACCGACTTATGCCAAGTTCATGGCACAACCATGTTATGTTTATATGCATCTCAAGATTCCGGGTCATAAGGTCACCATCACAGTGCATGGGAGTCGGAAGATAGCCTTGGAACGTGAGGAAAGCGATGCTTCTTACGCTGAATCTGTTTGTGCAACAGAGGAGTTGAAGTTCTACAAGGACAATGTTGACCGACGGACATGACATCTTTGGAGAAACCAACCACAGACCATGAGCCGGTAATGAAGATCAAGTCGGCTGATGATACCAAGCTTGTTGATTTTGTTCCAGGCGACTCATCTAAGCAATTCAGTATCAATGCCAATCTGGATCCCAAATAGGAAAGCGCGCTCATCGAGTTCATCCGTGAGAACCGGGACATCTTTGCATGGAAGCCTTCTGACATGCCGGGTGTACCAAGAGAACTCACTGAGCACACTCTCAATATTGATCCAAAATTTAAGCTGGTCAAACAGTTTCTTTGGCGGCTCAATAAAGAGAGGCGTAAGGCCATTGGTGAGGAAGTGGCCTGGCTCTTGGCAGCCGGGTTCATTATTGAAGTTTTTCATCCAGAGTGGTTGGCTAACCCGGTGCTGGTGCTTAAGAAGAACAACACTTGGCGTATGTGTGTGGATTACACGGATTTAAACAAAGCTTGTCCGACAGATCCCTTCGCTCTCCCTCATATTGATCAAATCATTGATGCTATGGCGGGTTGTGAGCATTTGAGCTTTTTGGATGCTTATTCTGGTTATCATCAGATCAAGATGGCAGTTAAGGACCAGGAGAAGACGACTTTTATTACTCCATTTGGAGCCTTCTACTATGTGTCTATGCCTTTTGGGCTTAAGAGTGCCTAGGCGAATTATCAGCAATGTGTGCAGAACTGTCTTCACAATCATATCGGGCGCAATGTTCATGCTTATGTGGATGACATTGTGGTGAAATCCAGAGAAAAGGAGACCTTGATAGATGATCTGAAGGAGACCTTTGATAATCTCCGGGTCTACAAGATGATGCTTAACCCGGCTGAGTGCGTTTTTGGTGTGTCGGCAGGCACACTTTTGGGTTTTCTGGTTTCTAACAGAGGCATTGAGGCTAACCCGGAGAAGATCAAGGCAATCACCTCTTTGGCTAAACCAGCGTGTATCAATGATGTTCAACGTCTGGCGGGTCGTATTGCTGCTTTAAGCCGGTTCATAAGCCAGTTAGGTGAGAAGGCCATACCGCTGTATCAGATGATGAAGAAGACAGATAACTTCGTCTGGAGTGATGCTGCCAATGCTGCCTTTGAAGATTTGAAGAGACAGCTAGCTGAGCCGCCAGTCCTTGCTGCTCCCATTGATAAGGAGCCATTATTGTTATATGTGGCTGCTAACACACGTGCGATCAGTGTGGCCATTGTGGTGGAGCGCAAGGAGGCTGGCAAGGAACGTCTGGTTCAACGGCTGGTTTATTACATCAGTGAGGTACTTATTGAGTCCAAGCAACGGTATCCACATTGGTAGAAGCTCGTTTATGGGGTGTTCATGGCAAGCCGAAATCTTAAGCAATATTTCCTGGGCCATCCTATCACTGTGGTCAGTTCTGCTCCTTTAGGAGATATCATTCAAAACATAGAAGCCACAGGACGAGTCGCCAAGTGGGCCATTGAACTTGGGCCTCATGGTTTAAAGTATGTGCCACACACTGCTATTGATACATCTCCAACGTATCTATAATTTTTGATTGTTCCGTGCTATTATATTACCCGTTTTGGATGTTTATGGGCTTTACTTTACACTTTTATATCATTTTTGGGACTAACCTACTAACTGGAGGCCCAGCCCGAATTGCTGTTTTTTGCCTATTTCAGTGTCTCGAAGAAAAGGAATATCAAATGGAGTCCAAACGGAATGAAACCTTCGGGAGCGATCTTTTTGGAACAAACGTGATCCATAGGACTTGGAGTGGAAGTCAAGAAACAAGGGAGGCGGCCACGAGGTGCCCGACGCGCCCCCTACAGGTGGGCGCGCCCCCCACCCTTGCGGGCCCCTCGAGCGTCCACCGACCTACTTCTTCCTCCTATATATACCCATGTACCCCGAAAACATCAGAAGCGACCACGAAAAACTATTTCCACCGCCGTAACCTTCTGTATCCGCGTGATCCCATCTTGGAGCCTTCGCCGGCGCTCCGCCGGAGGGGGAATCTACTACGGAGGGCCTCTACATCATCTCCAAGGCCCTTCCGATGAGTTGTGAGTAGTTTACCACAGACCTTTGGGTCCATAGTTATTAGCTAGATGGCTTCTTCTCTCTCTTTGAATCTCAATACAAAGTTCTCCTCGTTCTTCTTGGAGATTTATTCGATGTAACTTTTTTGTGGTGTGTTTGTCGAGATCCAATGAATTGTGGGTTTATGATCAAGTTTATCTATGAGAAATATTTGAATCTCCTCTTAATTCTTTTATGTGTGATTAAGTTATCTTTGCAAGTCTCTTCGAATTATCAGTTTGGTTTGGCCTACTATATTGATCTTTCTTGCAATGGGAGAAGTGCTTAGCTTTGGGTTCAATCTTGCGGTGTCCTTTCCCAGTGACAGCAGGGGCAGCCAGAGATGTATTGTATTGTTGCCATCGAGGATAAAAAGATGGGGTTTATATCATATTGCATGAGTTTGTCCCTCTACATCATGTCATCTTTCTTAATGCGTTACTCTGTTCTTATGAACTTAATACTCTAGATGCATGCTGGATAGCGGTCGATGTGTGGAGTAATAGTAGTAGATGGAGAATCGTTTCGATCTACTTGTCACGGACGTGATGCCTATATACATGATCATGCCTAGATAATCTCATAATTATTCGCTTTTCTATCAATTGCTCGACAGTAATTTTTTCACCCACCGTAATACTTATGCTATCTTGAGAGAAGCCACTAGTGAAACCTATGGCCCCTGGGTCTATCTCTTATCATATAAGCTTTCAATCTACTTTTATTTGCATCTTTACTTTTCCAATCTATATCATAAAATACCAAAATTATATTTATCTTATCATATTAGCTCTATCAGATCTCACTTTCGCAAGTGGCCGTGAAGGGATTGACAACCCCTTTATTGCGTTGGTTGCGAGTTCTTGTTTATTTGTGTAGGCGCGTGGGACTTTTGAGGAGCCTCCTTCTGGATTGATACCTTGGTTCTCAAAAACTAAGGGAAATACTTACGCTACTATTGCTGCATCACCCTTTCCTCTTCATGGAAAACCAACGCAAGCTCAAGACGTAGCAAGAAGGATTTCTGGTGCCGTTGCCGGGGAGGTCTTCGCTCAAGTCAAGACATACCAAGTACCCATCACAAACTCATCTCCCTCGCATTACATTATTTGCCATTTGCCTCTCGTTTTCCTCTCCCCCACTTCACCCTTGCCGTTTTATTCGCCCTCTCTTTCCCAATCTCCTCTCTCTTTCGCTTGCCTTTTTGTTTGCTTGTGTGTTGGATTTCTCGTCGCTATGGCTAGTCCTCCTATCCTCGTTATTACTCCCAAACATGAAATTCTTAATTTTAAGCAAAGGGAGGGAGAAAATCTAAAATATGCTTGGCATAGAATTTGCAATGCTCAAAATAGATCTACTAGGAAGCTCTCTACTTCCGTTCTTCTTCGCAATTTTTATGTAGGCATTACCCCTTGGAATAGATGCATTCGTGATACCATTACCGGAGGGAATTTCTTGGATAGCCATACTTTTGATGCTTATAATGCTATGTTAGATTTGTTTGGTCCACCCCCTCTTTTGGTTAATGGAACTATTTTAACTCTAGAACATGTGATGCAAAGGCTTGAAATTATTGAAAATAAAGTTGTCACTGTTGAGTTAATTGAAAATTTGGATAAAAAGATCCACAACCAAATTACCCAATATGGGTCTAGGGTTGGAGTTACTTTGAAAAATCTTAAGGAGAAAGAACCCATAGTTAACTAAAGAATCAATCTAGATTCTTCAAGAATCGGTAAACTTGAAGATATTATCACTAACTTAGGTTCAGCTTTTTCCTTTGTGAAAAATACTCCAACTCCCCCTACCAAAACTACCAAATTTATCTATGTTCCTAAGAATACGGGTGAATCTTGTAGTAAGGAAAATGCGGAGCTCAAATCAATAACTGTTCATCCCAATTGTCTCTCTATCATTGAGGAACCTTTTGCTACAAATGAATTTCTTGAATTCTTGCCTAAGGGCTTAATCATTGCTAAAAAGGGAGAAACCCCTAAAGATTATAAGTGCTCTATTGAGGAATTGAGTGCCAAAGATGGCACTACTTAGATATATCCTCGCTTTTATGCCTAGCTTGAGGCATTAAACAATAGCGCTAGTTGGGAGGCAACCCAATTTTATTTTAGTTTTTTTGTTTTTGCTTCTGTTTAGTAATAAATTTTTCATCTACCTTCTGTTTAGATGTTTTTTCATGTTTTAATTAGTGTTTGTGCCAAGTAGAACCTATAGGATTAACTACAGTGATAGTTAATTTGATTCTGCTGAAAAACAGAAACTTTGCTTGCATGAAAATAATTTTAGTAATTCACAGAAACGTGCTTTTGTGTTGATTCTTTTTGATGTAGATCAATATACAAATTTCCCAGGACGTCCTATTTTGGTAAGAGTTTTATAGTTCCAGAAGTATTCAATAGTTACAGATTGCTACAGACTGTTCTATTTTTGACAGATTCTGTTTTCCGTGGGTTGTTTGCTTATTTTGATGCATCTATGGCTAGTATGTAGGGGTATGAACCATAGAGAAGTTGGAATACAGTAGGTTTAACACCAATATAAATAAAGAATGAGTTCATTAAAGTACCTTATGTGGTAGTTTTTCTTTCTTGCACTAACGGAGCTTATGAGATTTCCTGTTGAGTTTTGTGTTGTGAAGTTTTCAAGTTTTGGGTAAAGATTTGATGGACTATGAAATAAGGAGTGGCAAGAGCCTAAGATTGGGGATGCCCATGGCACCCCAAGATATTCAAGGATAACCAAAAGCCTAAGCTTGGGGATGCCCCGGAAGGCATCCCCTCTTTCGTCTTCGTCTATCGGTAACTTTACTTGGAGCTATATTTTTACTCGCCACATGATATGTGTTTTGCTTGGAGCGTCTTGTATGATATTAGTCTTTGCTGTTTAGTTTACCACAATCATCCTTGCTGTACACACCTCTTGGGAGAAACCCACTTGATTGGAATTTATTAGAATACTCTATGTGCTTCACTTATATCTTTTGAGCTAGATAGTTTTTGCTCTAGTGCTTCACTTATATCTTTTAGAGCACGGCGGTGGCTTAATTTTGTAGAAATTGTTAATCTCTCATGCTTCACTTATATTATTTTGAGAGTCTCTTAGAACAGCATGATATTTGCTATGGTTATAAAATTTGTCCTAGAATGATGGGCATCCAGGTTGGGTATAATAAAAACTACCATAGGAAGTGAATTGGATGCTATGATCGATTTGATACTTGATAATTGTTTTGAGATATGGAGGTAGTGATATTAGAGTCATGCTAGTTGGGTGATTATGAATTTAAAGAATGCTTGTGTTGAAGTTGGCAAGTCCCGTAGCATGCACGTATGGTAAAAGTTGTGTAACAAATTTGAAACATGAGGTGTTCTTAGATTGTGCATCCTTATGAGTGACGGTCGGGGACGACCAGATGAGCGATGGTCTTTTCCTACCAATCTATTCCCCTAGGAGCATGCGCGTAGTGCTTGGTTTTTGATGACTTGTAGATTTTTGCAATAAGTATATGAGTTCTTTTGACTAATGTTGAGTCCATGGATTATACACACTCTGTGCAGGAAATATGCCCTAGAGGCAATAATAAAGTTATTATTTATTTCCTCATATCATGATAAATGTTTATTATTCATGCTAGAATTGTATTAACCGAAAACATAATACATGTGTGAATACATAGACAAACATAGTGTCACTAGTATGCCTCTACTTGACTAGCTCGTTGATCAAAGATGGTTGAGTTTCCTAGCCATAGACATGAGTTCTCATTTGATTAATGCGGTCACATCATTAGGAGAATGATGTGATTGACTTGACCCATGCCGTTAGCTTAGCACTTGATCGTTTAGTATGTTGCTATTGCTTTCTTCATGACTTATACATGTTCCTATGACTATGAGATTATGTAACTCCCGTTTACCGGAGGAACACTTTGTGTGCTACCAAATGTCACAACGTAACTAGGTGATTATAAAGGAGCTCTACAGGTGTTTCCAAAGGTACATGTTGAGTTGGCGTATTTCGAGATTAGGATTTGTCACTCCGATTGTCGGAGAGGTATCTCTGGGCCCTCTCAGTAATGCACATCACTATAAGCCTTGCAAGCAATGTAGCTAATGAGTTAGTTGCGGGATGATGCATTATGTAACGAGTAAAGAGACTTGCCGGTAACGAGATTGAACTAGGTATTGAGATACCGACGATCGAATCTTGGGCAAGTAACATACCGATGACAAAGGGAACACCATATGTTGTTATGCGGTTTGACCGATAAAGATCTTTGTAGAATATGTAGGAGCCAATATGAGAATCTAGGTTCTGCTATTGGTTATTGACCAAAGACGTGTCTCGATCATGTCTACATAGTTCTCGAACCCGTAGGGTCCGCACGCTTAAAGTTCGGTGACGATTGGTATTATGAGTTTTTGTGTTTTGATGTACCGAAGGTAGTTCGGAGTCTCGGATATGATCACGGACATGATGAGGAGTCTTGAAATGGTCGAGACGTAAAAATCGATATATTGGATGACTATGTTCGGACACCGAAATGGTTTCGGAAGGTTTCATGCATATACTGGACTACCGGGGCGGTTACCGGACCCCCTTGGGGGGTTTATTGGGCCTCATGGGCCCTAGTGGAGAAGAGGAGGGGCGGCCAGGGCAGGCCGCACGCCCCATCCCCCTCTAGTCTGAATAGGACAAGGAGGGGGGGGGGGGCGCCCCCCTTTCCTTCATCTCCTCTCTCCCTTCCTTCCCTCTCCTACTCCAACTAGGAAAAGAGGGAGTCCTACTCCCAGTGGGAGTAGGACTCCTCCCTGGCGCGCCTCCTCCTAGCCAGCCGCACCTCCCCCTTGATCCTTTATATACGGGGCAGGGGGCACCTCTAGACACAACAATTGATCATTGGTCTCTTAGCCGTGTGCGGTGCCCCCTCCACCATATTCCACCTCGGTAATATCGTAGCGGTGCTTAGGCGAAGCCCTGTGTTGGTAGCATCATCGACACCGTCATCACGCCGTCGTGCTGATGGAACTCTCCCGCAAAGCTCTGTTGGATCGGAGTTCATGGGACGTCATCGAGCTAAATGTGTGCTGAACTTGGAGGTGCCGTACGTTCGGTACTTGATCGGTCAGATCGTGAAGATGTACGACTACATCAACCGCGTTGTGCTAACGCTTCCGCTTACGGTCTACGAGGGTACATGGACAACACTCTCCCCTCTCATTGCTATGCATCACCATGATCTTGCGTGTGCGTAGGATTTTTTTTGAAATTACTATGTTCCCCTATAGCGGCATCCGAGCCTGGTGCGTAGATGTTATATGCACAAGTAGAACACAAGTGAGTTGTGGGCGATACAAGTCATACTGCTTACCAGCATGTCATACTTTGGTTCGGCGGTATTGTTGGATGAAGCGGCCCGGACCGACATTACGCGTACGCTTACGCGAGACTGGTTCTACTGACGTGCTTTGCACATTGGTGGGTGGCGGGTGTCAGTTTCTCCAACTTTAGTTGAACCGAGTGTGGTTACGCCCGGTCCTTGAGAAGGTTAAAACAAGAAGGGACATTCACATTTGTGCCCCTAACTCGAACCCACTACTCAAATTTACCCCTAACTTTTTGATGTGCTCAAATTTGCCCCTAAAAAGCATTTTAAGTCACAGGAATGCCCTTCCAGCTGGTCAAAGTTGTTTGACCAAAACTTTGAAAATTCATAACAAATTCATATGAACTTAGAAGAATGCAAAATAAGATATCAAAATGCTCATAAAAACAACACCTATATGCATGTGTCATTTACGTTCATGACAAAAGCACTCTTTAAAGCTTTTTAGGGTTTATAACATTAAAAACAATTTAGGGTGAATTCAAATAAATGCACATGTAGGTGAGGAACGTAAATGACATTCGCGTATAGGTGATGTTTTTATGAACATTTTGATATCTTATTTGCATTTTTCTGACTTCGTATGAATTTGGTATGAATTTTCAAAGTTTTGGTCAAACAACTTTGACCAGATGGAAGGGCATTCCTGCAACTGAAAATGCTTTTTAGGGGCAAATTTGAGCACATAAAAAATTTAGGGGTAAATCTGAGACTGGGCACAAATTAGGGGCATAAATGTAAATGTCCCTTAAAACAACACTAACTTGACGAACTATCATTGTGGTTTTGATGCGTAGGTAAGAACGGTTCTTGCTCAGCCCGTAGCAGCCACGTAAAACTTGCAACAACAAAGTAGAGGACGTCTAAATTGTTTTCAGGGCATTTTGTGATGTGATATGGTCAAGACATGATGCTAAATTTTATTGTATGAGATGATCATGTTTTGTAACAAAGTTATCGGCAACTGGCAGGAGCCATATGGTTGTCGCTTTATTGTATTCAATGCAATCGCCCTGTAATTGCTTTACTTTATCACTAAGTGGTAGCAATAGTCGCAGAAGCAATAGGTGGCGAAATGACAACGATGCTACGATGAAGATCAAGGTGTCGCGCCGGTGATGATGGTGATCATGAAGGTGCTTCAGAGATGGTGATCACAAGCACAAGATGATGATGGCCATATCATATCACTTATATTGATTGCATGTGATGTTTATCCTTTATGCATCTTATTTTGCTTTGATTGATGGTAGCATTATAAGATGATCTCTCACTAAATTTCAAGGTATAAGTGTTCTCCCTGAGTATGCACATTGCGAAAGTTCTTCGTGCTGAGACACCACGTGATGATCGGGTGTGATAGGCTATACGTTCAAATACAACGGGTGCAAAATAGTTGCACACGCAGAATACTCAGGTTAAACTTGACAAGCCTAGCATATACAGATATGACCTCGGAACACTGAGACCGAAAGGTCGAGCGTGAATCATATAGTAGATATGATCAACATAATGATGTTCACCATTGAAAACTACTCCATCTCACGTGATGATCGGACATGGTTTAGTTGATTTGGATCACGTGATCACTTAGATGATTAGAGGGATGTCTATCTAAGTGGGAGTTCTTAAGTAATATGTTTAATTGAACTTAAATTTATCATGAACTTAGTACCTGATAGTATTTTGCTTGTCTATGTTTGTTGTAGATAGATGGCCTGTGCCGTTGTTCCGTTGAATTTTAATGCGTTCCTTGAGAAAGCTAAGTTGAAAGATGATGGTAGCAATTACACGGACTGGGTCCGTAACTTGAGGATTATCCTCATTGCTGCATAGAAGAATTACGTCCTGGAAGCACCGCTGGGTGCCAGGCCTGCTGCAGATGCAACTAACGATGTTAAGAACGTCTGGCAGAGCAAAGCTGATGACTACTCGATAGTTCAGTGTGCCATGCTTTACAGCTTAGAACCGGGACTTCAACGGCGTTTTGAACGTCATGGAGCATATGAGATGTTCCAGGAGTTGAAGTTAATAGTTCAAGCAAATGCCCAGATTGAGAGATATGAAGTCTCCAATAAGTTCTATAGCTGCAAGATGGAGGAGAATAGTTCTGTCAGTGAACATATTCTCAAAATGTCTGGGGTATAATAATCACTTGATTCAATTGTGAGTTAATCTTCCTGATGATAGTGTCATTGATAGAATTCTTCAATCACTGCCACCAAGCTACAAGAGCTTCGTGATGAACTATAATATGCAAGGGATGAACAAGACTATTCCCGAGCTCTTCGCGATGCTAAAAGCTGCGGAGGTAGAAATCAAGAAGGAGCATCAAGTGTTGATGGTCAACAAGACCACCAGTTTTAAGAAAAAGGGTAAAGGGAATAAGAAGGGGAACTTCAAGAAGAACGGCAAGCAAGTTGCTGCACAAGAGAAGAAACCCAAGTCCGGACCTAAGCCAGAGGCTGAGTGCTTCTACTGCAAAGGGACTGGTCACTGGAAGCGGAACTGCCCCAAGTATTTGGCGGATAAGAAGGATGGCAAGGTGAACAAAGGTATATGTGATATACATGTTATTGATGTGTACCTTACTAATGCTCGCAGTAGCACCTGGGTATTTGATACTGGTTCTGTTGCTAATATCTGCAACTCGAAACAGGGACTATGGATTAAGCGAAGATTGGCTAAGGACGAGGTGACGATGCGCGTGGGAAATGGTTCCAAAGTCGATGTGATCGCGGTCGGCACGCTACCTCTACATCTACCTTCGGGATTAGTTTTAGACCTGAGTAGTTGTTATTTGGTGCCAGCGTTAAGCATGAACATTATATCTGGATCTTGTTTGATGCGAGACGGTTATTCATTTAAATTAGAGAATAATGGTTGTTCTATTTATATGAGTAATATCTTTTATGGTCATGCACCCTTAAAGAGTGGTCTATTTTTATTGAATCTCGATAGTAGTGATACACGTATTCATAATGTTGAAGCCAAAAGATGCAGAGTTGATAATGATAGTGCAACTTATTTGTGGCACTGCCGTTTGGGTCATATTGGTGTAAAGCACATGAAGAAACTCCATACTGATGGACTTTTGGAATCACTTGATTATGAATTACTTGGTACTTGCGAACCATGCCTCATGGGCAAGATGACTAAAACGCTGTTCTCCGGAAATATGGAGCGAGCAACAGATTTGTTGGAAATCATACATACTGATGTATGTGGTCTGATGAATATTGAGGCTCGCGGCGGGTATCATAATTTTCTCACCTTCACTGATGATTTGAGCAGATATGGGTATATCTACTTAATGAAACATAAGTCTAAAACATTTGAAAAGTTCAAAGAATTTCAGTGTGAAGTGGAAAATCATCGTAACAAGAAAATAAAGTTTCTACGATCTGATCGTGGAGGAGAATATTTGAGTTACGAGTTTGGTCTACATTTGAAACAATGTGGAATAGTTTTGCAACTCACGCCACCCGAAACACCACAACGTAATGGTGTGTTCGAACGTCGTAATCGTACTTTACTAGATATGGTGTGATCTATGATGTCTCTTACTGATTTACCGCTATCGTTTTGGGGTTATGCTTTAGAGACGGCTGCATTCACGTTAAATAGGGCACCATCAAAATCCGTTGAAACGACGCCTTATGAACTGTGGTTTGGGAAGAAACCAAAGTTGTCATTTCTTAAAGTTTGGGGCTGCGATGCTTATGTGAAAAAACTTCAACCTGATAAGCTCGAACCCAAATCAGAGAAATGTGTCTTCATAGGATACCCAAAGGAGATATTGGGTACACCTTCTGTCACAGATCCGAAGGCAAGACTTTTGTTGCTAAATTTGGATCCTTTCTAGAGAAGGAGTTTCTCTCAAAAGAAGTGAGTGGGAGGAAAGTAGAACTTGATGAGGCAACTGTACCTGCTCCCTTATTGGAAAGTAGTTCATCACAGAAACCGGTTCCTGTGACGCCTACACCAATTAGTGAGGAAGGTAATGATATTGATCATGAAACTTCAGATGAAGTTACTACCGAACCTCGTAGGTCAACCAGAGTAAGATCCACACCAGAGTGGTACGGTAGTCCTATTCTGGAGGTCATGTTACTTGACCATGGCGAACCTACGAACTATGAGGAAGCGATGATGAGCCCAGATTCTGCAAAATGGCTTGAGGCCATGAAATCTGAGATGGGATCCATGTATGAGAACAAAGTATGCACTTTGGTTGACTTGCCCGATGATCGGCAAGCCATCGAAAATAAATGGATCTTCAAGAAGAAGACTGACGCTGATGGTAATGTCACTGTCTACAAAGCTCGACTTGTTGCGAAAGGTTTTCGACAAGTTCAAGTGGTTGACTACGATGAGACTTTCTCACCCGTAGTGATGCTTAAATCTGTCCGAATCATGTTAGCAATTGCTGCATTTTATGATTATGAAATTTGGCAAATGGATGTCAAAACTGCATTCCTAAATGGATTTCTGGAAGAAGAGTTGTATATGATGCAACCAGAAGGTTTTATCGATCCAAAAGGTGCTAACAAAGTGTGCAAGCTCCAGCGATCCATTTATGGACTGGTGCAAGCCTCTCGGAGTTGGAATAAATGTTTTGATAGTGTGATCAAAGCATATGGTTTTATACAGACTTTTGGAGAAGCCTGTATTTACAAGAAAGTGAGTGGGAGCTCTGTAGCATTTCTGATATTATATGTAGACGACATATTGTTGATTGGAAATGATATAGAATTTCTGGATAGCATAAAAGGATACTTGAATAAAAGTTTTTCAATGAAAGACCTCGGTGAAGCTGCTTATATATTAGGCATCAAGATCTGTAGAGATAGATCAAGACGCTTAATTGGACTTTCACAAAGCACATACCTTGATAAAGTTTTGAAAAGTTTCAAAATGGATCAAGCAAAGAAAGGTTTATTGCCTGTATTACAAGGTTTGAAGTTGAGTCAGACTCAATGCCCGACCACTGCAGAAGATAGAGATAAAATGAAAGATGTTCCCTATGCTTCAGCCATAGGCTCTATCATGTATGCAATGCTGTGTACCAGACCTGATGTGTGCCTTGCTATTAGTTTAGCAGGGAGGTACCAAAGTAATCCAAGAGTGGATCACCGGATAACGGTCAAGAATATCCTGAAATACCTGAAAAGGACTAAGGATATGTTTCCCGTTTATGGAGGTGACAAAGAGCTAGTCGTAAATGGTTACGTCGATGCAAGCTTTGACACTGATTCGAACGATTCTAAATCTTAGACCGGATACATGTTTATATTGAAAGGTGGAGTTGTCAGTTGGTGCAGTTCTAAACAATGCGTCGTGGTGGGATCTACATGTGAAGTGGAGTACATAGCTGCTTCGGAAGCAGCAAATGAAGGAGTCTGGATGAAGGAGTTCATATCCGATCTAGGTGTCATACCTAGTGCATCGGGTCCAATGAAAATCTTTTGTGACAATACTGGTGCAATTGCCCTGGCAAAGGAATCCAGATTTCACAAGAGAACCAAGCACATCAAGAGATGCTTCAATTCCATCCGGGACCATGTCCAGGTGGGAGACATAGAGATTTGCAAGATACATACGGATCTGAATGTTGCAGACCCGTTGATTAAGCCTCTTCCACGAGCCAAACATGATCAGCACCAAGGCTCCATGGGTGTTATAATCATTACTGTGTAATCTAGATTATTGACTCTAGTGCAAGTGGGAGACTGAAGGAAATATGCCCTAGAGGCAATAATAAAGTTATTATTTATTTACTCATATATGATAAATGTTTATTATTCATGCTATAATTGTATTAACTGGAAACATAATACATGTGTGAATACATAGACAAACATAGTGTCACTAGTATGCCTCTACTTGACTAGCTCGTTGATCAAAGATGGTTGAGTTTCCTAGCCATAGACATGAGTTGTCATTTGATTAACGGGATCACATCATTAGGAGAATGATGTGATTGACTTGACCCATTCCGTTAGCTTAGCACTTGATCGTTTAGTATGTTGCTATTGCTTTCTTCATGACTTATACATGTTCCTATGACTATGAGATTATGTAACTCCCGTTTACCAGAGGAACACTTTGTGTGCTACCAAATGTCACAATGTAACTGGGTGATTATAAAGGAGCTCTACAGGTGTTTCCGAAGGTACGTTTTGAGTTGGCGCATTTCGAGATTAGGATTTGTCACTCCGATTGTCGGAGAGGTATCTCTGGGCCCTCTCGGTAATGTACATCACTATAAGCCTTGCAAGTAATGTAGCTAATGAGTTAGTTGTGGGATGATGCATTACATAACGAGTAAAGAGACTTGTCGGTAACGAGATTGAACTAGGTATTGAGATACCGACGATCGAATCTCCGGCAAGTAATATACCGATGACAAAGGGAACAACATATGTTGTTATGCGGTTTGATCGATAAAGATCTTCATAGAATATGTAGGATCCAATATGAGCATCCAGGTTCCGCTATTGGTTATTGACCGGAGACGTGTCTCGGTCATGTCTACATAGTTCTCAAACCCGTAGGGTCCGCACGCTTAAAGTTCGATGACGATCAGTATTATGAGTTTTTGTGTTTTGATATACTGAAGGTAGTTCGGAGTCCCGGATATGATCACGGACATGACGAGGAGTATGGAAATGGTCGAGACGTAAAAATCAATATATTGGATGACTATTATCCGACATCGGAATGGTTTCGGATGGTTTCGGG
>NC_041383.1:65506154-65518143 GCF_002162155.2 Triticum dicoccoides
GGGGCGCCCCCTTTCCTTCCTCTCCTCTCTCCCTTCCTCCCCCTCCTACTCCAACTAGGAAAAGAGGGAGTCCTACTCCCGGTGGGAGTAGGACTCGTCCCTGGCGCGCCTCCTCCGGCCGGCAGCCCCTCCCCCTTGATCCTTTATATACGGCGGCAGGGGGGCACCTTGATACGTCTCCAACGTATCTATAATTTTTGATTGTTCCATGCTATTATATTACCCCTTTTGGATGTTTATGGGCTTTATTTTACAAATTTATATCATTTTTGGGACTAACCTACTAACCGGAGGCCCAACCCGTATTGCTGTTTTTTTGCCCATTTCAGTATTTCAAAGAAAAGGAATATCAAACAGAGTCCAAACGGAATGAAACCTTCGGGAGCGTGATTTTTGGAATGAACGTGATCCAGAGGACTTGGAGTGCAAGTCAAGAAGCAGCCAAGGGGGCCACGAGACAGGAGGGCGCGCCCACCCCCTTTGGGCGCGCCCCCCTATCTCGTTGGCCCCTCGGGCGGCCACCGACGTACTTCTTCCTCCTATATATACCTACGTACCCCGAAAACATCCCGGGAGCCAACGAAACACAATTTCCACCGCCGTAACCTTCTGTATCCGCGAGATCCCATCTTGGAGCCTTTGCCGGCGCTCCGCCGGAGGGCGAATCGACCATGGAGGGCTTCTAAATCAACACCATAGCCCCTCCGATGAGTTGTAAGTAGTTTACCACAGACCTTCGGGTCCATAGTTATTAGCTAGATGGCTTCTTCTCTCCTTTTGGATCTCAATACAATGTTCTCCCCCTCTCTTGTGGAGATCTATTTGATGTAAACTCTTTTTGCGGTGTGTTTGTTGAGATCCGATGAATTGTGGGTTTATGATCAAGTTTATCTATAAGAAATATTTGAATCTCCTATGAATTCTTTTATGTATGATTGAGTTATCTTTGCAAGTCTCTTCGAATTATCAGTTTGGTTTGGCCTACTAGATTGATCTTTCTTGCCATGGGAGAAGTGCTTAGCTTTGGGTTCAATCTTGCGGTGTCCTTTCCCAGTGACAGCAGGGGCAGCAAGGCACATATTGTAGTGTTGCCATCGAGGATAAAAAGATTGGGTTTATATCATATTGCATGAGTTTATCCCTCTACATCATGTCATCTTGCTTAATGCGTTACTCTGTTATTTATAAACATAATACTCTAGATGCAGGCAGGAGTCGGTCGATGTGTGGAGTAATAGTAGTAGATGCAGGCAGGAGTCGGTCTACTTGTTGCGGACGTGATGCCTATATACATGATCATGCCTAGATAATCTCATAATTATTTGCTCTTCTATCAATTGCTCGACAGTAATTTGTTCACCCACCGTAATACTTATGCTATCTTGAGAGAAGCCTCTAGTGAAACCTATGGCCCCCGGGTCTATCTTTTATATTATTTGCTTTCAATCTACTTTTATTTGAATCTTTACTTTTTACATCTATATTATAAAATACCAAAAATATATTTATCTTATGATATTATCTCTATCAGATCTCACTTTCTCAAGTGGCCATGAAGGGATTTACAACCCCTTTATTGCGTTGGTTGCGAGTTCTTTGTTTGCTTGTGTAGGTGCGTGGGACTTTTGAGGAGCCTCCTACTTGATTGATACCTTGGTTCTCAAAAACTGAGGGAAATACTTACGCTAGTTTGCTACATCACCCTTTCCTCTTCAAGGAAAACCAACGCAAGCTCAAGACATAGCAAGAAGGATTTCTGGTGCCGTTGCCGGGGAGGCTAGGTAAGCGGCACTCACACCCCGTCAACTAAGCTCTTTTCTGGCGCCGTTGTCGGGGAGGTCTTCGCTCAAGTCAAGACATACCAAGTTCCCATCACAAACCCATCTCCCTCACATTTACATTATTTGCCATTTGCCTCTCGTTTTCCTCCCCCCCACTTCACCCTTGCCGTTTTATTCGCCCTCTCTTTCCCAATCTCCTCCGCTCTCTTTCGCTTGCCTTTTCCGTTTGCTCGTGTGTTAGATCGTTTACCTTGTCGTTATGGCTAGTTCCTTATCCGCTCCTATGTCTCCCGAGTTTGAAGTTCTTCACTTCAAGCAAAGGCAAGGAGAAAACTTAAAAGATGCTTGGTATAGGATGATGGAATCTTATCGCAAGTGCACCCTAGAGGTGAACTTTAGAATTCTTCTTCGCAATTTTTATGTTGGGCTAAATATGACGCATAGACAACTCTTGGATTGCATTGCCAAGGGAAATTTTATTGAAATTGATCCTAGTATTGCTCATGAAATTATAGAGGGAATAGTGGGAACACTACCTCAAAAGGGAGGATCACATCCTACCCATGAAGAAACACAAGTGTTTGGAAAAAAATGCGAAGTAACAATTTTTTTACAAAAGTCTCTTGAGCGTGTTAAAAGTGTTAGCGGAAATCTTCACCGTATGAATATGTTGATTACTCTTTGCAATAAGCGGTTGGATTCTTTAGATCTAAAAATTTCTGAGTATGAAGCGAAACGGAAAGAACCTCCTGGATTCGAGCATGACTCCTCTAAAAAACTGAAAATTAAGGATGGCACTACTTAGTTCTATCTTCGCTTGTATGCCTAGCTAGGGGTGTTAAACGATAGCGCTAGTTGGGAGGCAACCCAATTTTCTTTGTGTTTTTTGTTTTTGTTCCTGTTTAGTAATAAGTCTTGCATCTACCTTCTGTTTAGATTTGTTTTTATCTTTTAATTAGTGTTTGTGCCAAGTAGAACCTATAGGATAACCTACGATGATAGCTAATTTGATTCTGCTGAAAAACAGAAACTTTGCGTGCACGAATTTATTTATTTGTAAATCACAGAAACGTGCTTTTGCGTTGATTTTTTTTGCTTCTGATCAATAAACAAATTGTCCAGAACTTCCTATCTTGGTAGGATTTTTAGAGTTCCAGAAGTTTCGTTAGTTACAGATTGCTACAGACTGTTCTGTTTTTGACAGATTCTGTTTTTTGTGTGTTGTTTGCTTATTTTGATGCATCTATGGCTAGTATAATAGTTTATAAACCATAGAGAAGTTGGAATACAGTAGTTTTAACACCAAAATAAATAAAGAATGAGTTCATTACAGTACCTTATGTGGTGGTTTTGTTTTCTTTCACTAACGGAGCTTATAAGATTTCCTATTGAGTTTTGTGTTGTGAAGTTTTGAAGTTTTGGGTAAAGCTTTGATGGACTATGGAATAAGGAGTGGCAAAAGCTTAAGCTTGGTGATGCCCATGGCACCCCAAGATATTCAAGAATAGCCAAAAGCCTAAGCTTGGGGATGCCCTAGGAAGGCATCCCCTCTTTCGTCTTCATTCATTAGTAACTTTACTTGGAGCTATATTTTTATTCGCCACATGATATGTGTTTTTCTTGGAGCGTCGTGTATGATATTAGTATTTGCTTTTTAGTTTACCACAATCATCCTTGCTGTACACACCTTTTGGGAGAAGCCTACTTGATTAGAATTTGCTAGAATACTCTATGTGCTTCACTTATATCTTTTGAGCTTGATAGTTTTTGCTCTAGTGCTTCACTTATATCTTTTAGAGCACGGCGGTGGCTTAATTTTATAGAAATTGCTAGTCTCTCATGCTTCACTTATATTATTTTGAGAGTCTTTTAGAACAGCATGGTATTTGCTATGGTTATAAATTGGTCCTAGAATGGCAGGCATCCAAGTTGGGTATAATAAAAACTATCATAGGAAGTGAATTGGATGCTATGATCAATTTGATACTTGATAATTGTTTTGAGATATGGAGGTAGTGATAATAAAGTCATGCTAGTTGGGTGATTATGAATTTAAAGAATGCTTGTGTTGAAGTTAGCAAGTCCCATAGCATGCACGTATGGTTAAAGTTGTGTAACAAATTTGAAACATGAAGTGTACCTGGCTTGTGCATCCTTATGAGTGGCGGTCGGGGATGAGTGATGGTCTTTTCCTACCAATCTACCCCCCCTAGGAGCATGCACATAGTGCTTGATTTTTGATGACTTCTAAATTGTTGCAATAAGTATATGAGTTCTTTTGACTAATGTTGAGTCCATGGATTATACACACTTTTACCTTTCCACCATTGCTAGCCTCTTCGGTACCGTGCATTGCCCTTTCTCACCTTGAGAGTTGGCGCAAACTTCGCCGGTGCATCCAAACTCCATGATACGATACGCTCTATCACACATAAACCTCCTTATATCTTGCTCAAAACAGCCACCATACCTACCTATTATGGCATTTCCATAGCCATTCCGAGATATATTGCCATGCAACTTTCACCGTTCCGTTCATCATCGTCATGACATACTTTACTTTTGTCATATTGCCATTGCATGATCATGTAGTTGACATCGTATTTGTGGCAAAGCCACCATGCATAATTTTCATACATGTCACTCTTGATTCATTGCACCATCCCGGTACACCACCGGAGGCATTCATATAGAGTCATATCTTGTTCTAGTTTCGAGTTGTAATTCATATGTTGTAATCAATAAAAGTGTGATGATCATCATTATTAGAGCATTGCCCAAAAAGAAAAAAAGAAAAAAAGGAAGAAAGGCCAAAAAAAGAAAAGGCCCAAAAAAGGAAAATAAAAAAAAAGAAGAAAAAAAGAAAATAAATAAAAGGGGCAATGTTACTTTCTCTTTTTCCACACTTGTGCTTCAAAGTAGCACCTTGTTCTTCATGTAGTGAGTCTCATATATTGTGCTTCAAAATAGCACCTTGTTTTTCATATAGTGAGTCTCATAGGTTGTCTTTTTCATACTAGTGGGAATTTTTCATTATAGAACTTGGCTTGTATGTTCCTACGATGGGCTTCCTCAAACGCCCTAGGTCTTCGTGAGCAAGCAAGTTGGATGCACACCCACTAGTTTCCTTTTGTTGAGCATTCATTTATAGCTCTAGTGCATCTGTTGCATGGCAATCCCTACTCCTCATGTTGACATCAATTGTTCGACATCTCCATAGCCCGTTGATTATCCTCGTCAATGTGAGACTTTCTCATTTTTTTTCTTCTCCACACAATCCCCATTATCATATTCTATTCCACACATAGTGCTATATCCATGGCTCATGCTCATGTATTGCGTGAAGGTTGAAAAAGTTTGAGATTATTTAAGTACGAAACAATTGCTTGGCTTGTCACCGGGGGTATAGAAGTTGGGAACATCTTTGTGTGATGAAAATGAAGCATAGCCTAACTATATGATTTTGTAGGGATGAACTTTCTTTTGCCATGTTATTTTGAGTAGACATGCTTACTTTGATTGGTATGCTTGAAGTGTTACTATTTCTTTTATCAATATGAACTTTTATTTTGAATCATTTGGATCTAAACATTCATGCCACAATAAAGAAAATCACATTGAGAATTATGCTAGGTAGCATTCCACATCAAAAATTCTGTTTTTATCATTTACCTACTCGAGGACGAGCAGGAATTAAGCTTGGGGATGCTTGATACGTCTAAGGGCTTAATCATTGCTAAAAAGGGAGAAACCCCTAAAGATTATAAGTGCTCTATTGAGGAATTGAGTGCCAAAGATGGCACTACTTAGATATATCCTCGCTTTTATGCCTAGCTTGAGGCGTTAAACAATAGCGCTAGTTGGGAGGCAACCCAATTTTATTTTAGTTTTTTAGTTTTTGCTTCTGTTTAGTAATAAAATTTTCATCTACCTTCTGTTTAGATGTTTTTTCATGTTTTAATTAGTGTTTGTGCCAAGTAGAACCTATAGGATTAACTACAGTGATAGTTAATTTGATTCTACTGAAAAACAGAAACTTTGCGTGCATGAAAATAATTTTAGTAATTCACAGAAACGTGCTTTTGTGTTGATTCTTTTTGATGTAGATCAATATACAAATTTCCCAGGACTTCCTATTTTGGTAAGAGTTTTATAGTTCCAGAAGTATTCAAGAGTTACAGATTGCTACAGACTGTTCTATTTTTGACAGATTCTGTTTTCCGTGGGTTGTTTGCTTATTTTGATGCATCTATGGCTAGTATGTAGGGGTATGAACCATAGAGAAGTTGGAATACATTAGGTTTAACACCAATATAAATAAAGAATGAGTTCATTAAAGTACCTTATGTGGTAGTTTTTCTTTCTTGCACTAACGGAGCTTATGAGATTTCCTGTTGAGTTTTGTGTTGTGAAGTTTTCAAGTTTTGGGTAAAGATTTGATGGACTATGAAATAAGGAGTGGCAAGAGCCTAAGATTGGGGATGCCCATGGAACCCCAAGATATTCAAGGATAACCAAAAGCCTAAGCTTGGGGATGCCCCGGAAGGCATCCCCTCTTTCGTCTTCGTCTATCGGTAACTTTACTTGGAGCTATATTTTTACTCGCCACATGATATGTGTTTTTCTTGGAGCGTCTTGTATGATATTAGTCTTTGCTGTTTAGTTTACCACAATCATCCTTGCTGTACACACCTCTTGGGAGAAACCCACTTGATTGGAATTTATTAGAATACTCTATGTGCTTCACTTATATCTTTTGAGCTAGATAGTTTTTGCTCTAGTGCTTCACTTATATCTTTTAGAGCACGGCGGTGGCTTAATTTTGTAGAAATTGTTAATCTCTCATGCTTCACTTATATTATTTTGAGAGTCTCTTAGAACAGCATGATATTTGCTATGGTTATAAAATTTGTCCTAGAATGATGGGCATCCAGGTTGGGTATAATAAAAACTACCATAGGAAGTGAATTGGATGCTATGATCGATTTGATACTTGATAATTGTTTTGAGATATGGAGGTAGTGATATTAGAGTCATGCTAGTTGGGTGATTATGAATTTAAAGAATGCTTGTGTTGAAGTTGGCAAGTCCCGTAGCATGCACGTATGGTAAAAGTTGTGTAACAAATTTGAAACATGAGGTGTTCTTAGATTGTGCATCCTTATGAGTGACGGTCGGGGACGACCAGATGAGCGATGGTCTTTTCCTACCAATCTATTCCCCTAGGAGCATGCGCGTAGTGCTTGGTTTTTGATGACTTGTAGATTTTTGCAATAAGTATATGAGTTCTTTTGACTAATGTTGAGTCCATGGATTATACACACTCTGTGCAGGAAATATGCCCTAGAGGCAATAATAAAGTTATTATTTATTTCCTCATATCATGATAAATGTTTATTATTCATGCTAGAATTGTATTAACCGGAAACATAATACATGTGTGAATACATAGACAAACATAGTGTCACTAGTAAGCCTCTACTTGACTAGCTCGTTGATCAAAGATGGTTGAGTTTCCTAGCCATAGACATGAGTTCTCATTTGATTAATGCGGTCACATCATTAGGAGAATGATGTGATTGACTTGACCCATGCCGTTAGCTTAGCACTTGATCGTTTAGTATGTTGCTATTGCTTTCTTCATGACTTATACATGTTCCTATGACTATGAGATTATGTAACTCCCGTTTACCGGAGGAACACTTTGTGTGCTACCAAATGTCACAACGTAACTAGGTGATTATAAAGGAGCTCTACAGGTGTTTCCAAAGGTACATGTTGAGTTGGCGTATTTCGAGATTAGGATTTGTCACTCCGATTGTCGGAGAGGTATCTCTGGGCCCTCTCAGTAATGCACATCACTATAAGCCTTGCAAGCAATGTAGCTAATGAGTTAGTTGCGGGATGATGCATTATGTAACGAGTAAAGAGACTTGCCGGTAACGAGATTGAACTAGGTATTGAGATACCGACGATCGAATCTTGGGCAAGTAACATACCGATGACAAAGGGAACACCATATGTTGTTATGCGGTTTGACCGATAAAGATCTTTGTAGAATATGTAGGAGCCAATATGAGAATCTAGGTTCTGCTATTGGTTATTGACCAAAGACGTGTCTCGATCATGTCTACATAGTTCTCGAACCCGTAGGGTCCGCACGCTTAAAGTTCGGTGACGATTGGTATTATGAGTTTTTGTGTTTTGATGTACCGAAGGTAGTTCGGAGTCTTGGATATGATCACGGACATGATGAGGAGTCTTGAAATGGTCGAGACGTAAAAATCGATATATTGGATGACTATGTTCGGACACCGAAATGGTTTCAGAAGGTTTCATGCATATACTGGACTACCGGGGCGGTTACCGGACCCCCTTGGGGGGTTTATTGGGCCTCATGGGCCCTAGTGGAGAAGAGGAGGGGCGGCCAGGGCAGGCCGCGCGCCCCATCCCCCTCTAGTCTGAATAGGACAAGGAGGGGGGGGGGGCGCCCCCCTTTCTTTCATCTCCTCTCTCCCTTCCTTCCCTCTCCTACTCCAACTAGGAAAAGAGGGAGTCCTACTCCCAGTGGGAGTAGGACTCCTCCCTGGCGCGCCTCCTCCTAGCCAGCCGCACCTCCCCCTTGATCCTTTATATACGGGGCAGGGGGCACCTCTAGACACAACAATTGATCATTGGTCTCTTAGCCGTGTGCGGTGCCCCCCTCCACCATATTCCACCTCGGTAATATCGTAGCGGTGCTTAGGCGAAGCCGTGTGTTGGTAGCATCATCGACACCGTCATCACGCCGTCGTGCTGATGGAACTCTCCCGCAAAGCTCTGTTGGATCGGAGTTCATGGGATGTCATCGAGCTAAATGTGTGCTGAACTTGGAGGTGCCGTATGTTCGGTACTTGATCGGTCAGATCGTGAAGATGTACGACTACATCAACCGCGTTGTGCTAACGCTTCCGCTTACGGTCTACGAGGGTACATGGACAACACTCTCCCCTCTCGTTGCTATGCATCACCATGATCTTGCGTGTGCGTAGGATTTTTTTTTGAAATTACTATGTTCCCCTATAGTGGCATCTGAGCCTGGTGCGTAGATGTTATATGCACAAGTAGAACACAAGTGAGTTGTGGGCGATACAAGTCATACTGCTTACCAGCATGTCATACTTTGGTTCGGCGGTATTGTTGGATGAAGCGGCCCGGACCGACATTACACGTACGCTTACGCGAGACTGGTTCTACTGACGTGCTTTGCACATTGGTGGGTGGCGGGTGTCAGTTTCTCCAACTTTAGTTGAACCGAGTGTGGTTACGCCCGGTCCATGAGAAGGTTAAAATAAGAAGGGACATTCACATTTGTGCCCCTAACTCGAACCCACTACTCAAATTTACCCCTAACTTTTTGATGTGCTCAAATTTGCCCCTAAAAAGCATTTTAAGTCACAGGAATGCCCTTCCAGCTGGTCAAAGTTGTTTGACCAAAACTTTGAAAATTCATAACAAATTCATAACAAATTCATATCATTTTTGGGACTAACCTACTAACCGGAGGCCCAGCCCGTATTGCTGTTTTTTTTGCCTATTTCAGTATTTCGAAAAAAAGGAATATCAAACGGAGTCCAAACGGAATGAAACCTTCGGGAGTGTGATTTTTGGAACGAACGTGATCCAGAGGACTTGGAGTGCAAGTCAAGAAGCAGCCGAGGCGGCCACGAGATAGGAGGGTGCGCCCCCCTATCTCGTGGGCCCCTCGGGCGGCTGCCGACGTACTTCTTCCTCCTATATATACCTATGTACCCCGAAAACATCTAGGGAGCCAACGAAACACAATTTCCACCGTCGTAACCTTATGTATCCGTGAGATCCCATCTTGGAGCCTTCGCTGGTGCTCTGCGGGAGGGGGAATCGACCACGGAGGGCTTCTACATCAACACCATAGCCCCTCCGATGAGTCGTAAGTAGTTTACCACAGACCTTCGGGTCCATAGTTATTAGCTAGATGGCTTCTTCTCTCTTTTTGGATCTCAATACAATGTTCTCCTCCTCTCTGGTGGAGATCTATTCGGTGTAAACTCTTTTTGCGGTGTGTTTGTCGAGATCCGATGAATTGTGGGTTTATGATCAAGTTATCTATGAGAAATATTTGAATCTCCTATGAATTCTTTTATGTATGATTGAGTTATCTTTGCAAGTCTCTTCGAATTATCAGTTTGGTTTGGCCTACTAGATTGATCTTTCTTGCCATGGGAGAAGTGCTTAGCTTTGGGTTCAATCTTGCGGTGTCCTTTCCGAGTGACAGTAGGGGCATCAAGGCACGTATTGTATTGTTGCCATCGAGGATAAAAAGATGGGGTTTATATCATATTGCATGAGTTTATCCCTCTACATCATGTCATCCTGCTTAATGCGTTACTCTGTTCTTTATGAACATAATACTCTAGATGCAGGCAGGAGTCGGTCGATGTGTGGAGTAATAGTAGTAGATGCAGGCAGGAGCCGGTCTACTTGTTGCGGACGTGATGCCTATATACATGATCATGCCTAGATAATCTCATAATTATTCGGTTTTCTATCAATTGCTCGACAGTAATTTGTTCACCCATCGTAATACTTATGCTATCTTGAGAGAAGCCTATAGTGAAACCTATGGCCCCCGGGTCTATCCTTTGTCATATTTGCTTTCAATGTACTTTTATTTGCATCTTTACTTTTTGCATCTATATTATAAAATACCAAAAATATATTAATCTTATCATCTTATCTCTATCAGATCTCACTTTCGCAAGTGGCCGTGAAGGGATTGACAACCCCTTTATTGCGTTGGTTGCGAGTTCTTTGTTTGTTTGTGTAGGTGCGTGGGACTTTTGAGGAGCCTCCTACTGGATTTATACCTTGGTTCTCAAAAGCCGAGGGCAATACTTACGCTACTTTGCTGAATCACCCTTTCCTCTTCAAGGAAAACCAACGCAAGCTCAAGACGTAGCACACCTCTAGACACAACAATTGATCATTGATCTCTTAGCCGTGTGCGGTGCCCCCTCCACCATATTCCACCTTGGTAATATCGTAGTGGTGCTTAGGCGAAGCCCTTCGTAGGTAGCATCATCAACACCGTCATCATGCCGTCGTGCTGACGGAACTCTCCCGCCAAGCTCTGCTGGATCGAAATTCGTGGGACGTCATCGAGCTGAACGTGTGCTGAACTCGGAGGTGTCGTACGTTCGGTACTTGATCGGTTGGATCGTGGAGATGTACGACTACATCAACCGCGTTGTGGTAATGCTTCCGCTTACGGTCTACGAGGGTACATGGACAACACTCTCCCCTCTTGTTGCTATGCATCACCATGATCTTGCATGAGCGTAGGATTTTTTTTGAAATTACTAGGTTCCCCAACACTCTCACCCTTCCATCATTGCTAGCCTCTTCGGTACCATGTATTGCCCTTTCTCACCTTGAAAGTTGGTGCAAAGTTCGCCGGTGCATCCAAACCCCGTGATACGATACACTCTATCACACATAAACCTCCTTATATCTTCCTCAAAATAGTCACCATACCTACCTATTATGGAATTTCCATAGCCATTCCGAGATATATTGCCATGCAACTTTTTACCGTTCCATTTATCATGACATGCATCATCATTTTCATATTGCCTTGCATGATCATGTAGTTGACATCATATTTGTGGCAAAGCCACCTTCATAATTTTTCATACATGTCACTCTTGATTCATTGCCCATCCCGGTACACCGCCGGAGGCATTCATATAGAGTCATATCTTGTTCTAGTTTTGAGTTGTAATTCATGAGTTGTAAATAAAAAGAAGTGTGATGATCATCATTATTAGAGCATTGTCCCCAAATAAGAAAAAAGGGAAAGGCCAAAAAGAAAAAAAAGAAAGGCCAAAAAAAGAATATATATATATATATATATGTATGTATGTATGTGTGTTTGTATATATATATATACATATACATATACATATACATATACATATATATATATATATATATATATAGGGTGGGTCTATTCTAATAACACCGCTTAAGACCTTATTCTGCACACCAACGTGCTTATTCTGATAACACCCCCATCGAGTCAACCGAGCCCAACGCAAGCAGAAAAAAAGCACCCCCACCCACCCCGTCAAACCTCCCCCTGGTTCATGCTTTCTCCTTCGCCCACGACCCCCCCACCCACCACCGCGTGC
>NC_041383.1:65518420-65536279 GCF_002162155.2 Triticum dicoccoides
CTCCCCACCTCGACGCACCACCTCCTTCCCCACCACCGCACCACCTCCCTCCCTTTCCCCACCCCCGCAACCCTCGTCGATCTCCTGCGACCTCGCCCCACCCACGACCTTCCGCCACTAACTGGTGAGACACACCTCCCCCGGCCACCTCCCAGCACAAGCCTAAGCCAGATCCAGGCCGCGGCGCCCCCACACAACGCCCCACCACCGGAGTCAGGGGCGGTGACCACCGGAGTCCGAGTGGACCACCACACCGGCGACGTGCTCCATACCCCTCGGATCTGGCAACACCAGACCATTCACCACCGTGTTGGCCGTTCGGCATCGCGGACCTGCAGCTCATGTAGTTTGGTTCTCGTCGGCGGGCGGGTCCGGCCACCAGTCCGGCGGCTCCACCGGCAGTGCGGCTCGGCTACGCGTGCAGTTCACCCCCCACTGTTACCTCCCCTCCCCCGGCGACCTTCTTCTCTGCCGCGATGGCCGGATCCACCCTGCCCCGCCCCTGCAACCCCCTGCTATGTCTGCGGTGGCCAGATCCACACAGCCGCCCCGGACAGCAGTGCGCCAAGGAGCCAAGGGGTGCGATGACGAGCTCATGACGAGTGGACTGCAATGCACCAAGGAGCATGATGCAGTTCGAGGAGCTCCATCTTCTGGCCCCTGACGAGCTTCCCCTTCTCCCCTTGCAGTCCAACCGCCCCGGACTTGCAGTGTGCTGACACGAGCTATGGGGTTCACATTTTGCAGTGCGGTTGCCCCTCATCCCGTGGCCTTCCTCCCCTCTCCAGCGGATAGGATTTCAGACCGACCCCGCCGAGCGCCACGGCAAACTCGTCCCCACTACAGATCCAGCAGGTGGTTGGCGGCCAGCACCACACCATGCCTCTCCACCCTCGCGCCCAAACGGCCTCCTGCTTCATGCTGTCCTCCCGCAACGATGACAAGATTTGCACTTTTTTGTGTTCTTCTAAAGAGAAATAAAAGTGCAAATGTAGTCCACTGTTTGTTTGCTTTTGAGGTTCATTTTTTTCTTTTTTTGAAGAAAATATAGGTGATGCAGTCCGCCGGCCTCCTCCCACGGCAAACTTTTTGTTCTTTGCAGGCCGCAATTATCCTATTGGAGGAAGATCTTGTGGTTGTTAGTAGAGAAGGAAGTGCACCCCATGAACACTAGCGGTCCAATTGTTGTGCTTCCCATCATATATATAGGGTAGAGTGTTATTCCTTGACTTCATGCAATTTGCTCCGCCACACATCACTGACGAGCATCGTCGTGCCATTTTTGCAAATTGTTTTTTGCAGCTCACTATGGTCAATATGCAGTTTGTTAATTTTGCCTCTATTGTTTGTGTAAATTATTCAAACAAATGCAGTGCACTTTGAGAGAAGTTGAAGCCCATATCACAAAAAAGTAAAGTCACTTTGGGCTGAAGATGTTCGCTTGGCTGTACTGAGCAGTCTTTTGTCTAACTGGATTTTTTTGTCATGCTATGTACTTTGAGAAAAAAATGATGTGGTCCATTTTGGGGTGATTAGTGGTTTACTTTGTAAAAAAAGAGAAAAATAAATTCCCATGAGAAGTTCACTTCTTTTTCTAATGCACCTTGTTTCGTTTGTGGCTCTCGAAAACATGCATAGAAGAAAAGAGAAAAAAATTAAGTGCAACTCACTTGTTTCATTGTTGTACTGAGCTTCTATCTCTGAGCGGTTCACTATGTTGCCAAGTGCAAAAACATATCGGAAGAAAACAAACTTGATAAGTTGATTTTTTAATGCAGCTCACTCTGTTGTTTGTGTGCAGTAGAAAATAAAATTGGAAAAGAACAATTGATGGAGTACACTCACCTCGTCCCTGTAGTGCATACTCGTTGATAAAAAATGTTATGGAGACGGTAAAAAAAGAATGTGGTTAACTTTTCATAGTATAGCGGTTCATCAACGCTCAACATGAAGTGCACTCCACCTCATTTGGGAAAATTAACATCCCACAAAAAAGGAATCATGCAGTGCACTGGTTTGTCTGATGAAGTGCGGGTTTTAGTCTAAAGAAGTGCGGTTTGCTACCTCGTTTGGGGAAATTTACTTCCCATAAAAAAGAAATCATGCAGTGCACTTGACGGTCCGATGCAATGCGGTTTTTGGTCGAAAAGCAATGCGGGTTTCCCAAACTAACAAAAGCTCATCTGAGAATATTTACGCCCGACAAGAAAATCATGAAGTTTGCTTGACTCTCTGATGTAGTGCGGTTTTCCGTCTAAAAGCAGTGCGGTTTTCTTCCTCGTCTTCAAAAATTTACGTCCCACAAAAATGAAACCATGCAGTTCTCTTACCCGTGTGATGCAGTGCGGTTTTTGTCCATTGCAGTGCGGTTTTCAGTCGGATGAAGTACCCACGTCGATTTGGGTGTTGCGAAAAACAGTGTCCGCATTTCGGTAAATTCGAAACTGCTCTTAAACCGTAAGGAATTAAAGAGAGTGTTCTACATGAAAAAGTTGCGTCTCGTCGATATCTTTCAAATGATGTATGTCTTGAATCATTTTGACCAGCCGTTCGGAAAACTTTCATGAAAAAACAGCCGCTGCCTCTCGACGTCAGCCGCACGATTTTCAAAATTAACTAAAAACTGTAAGGAATCTCAGAAACATTTCAACATACGACAGTTGCGCCTTGTCCATAGCTTTCCAACGGCGTATCATACGTCTCGTTTTGACAAAACGGTTAGAAAATTGGAGCGAAAACAGTACCAAAAATTTCAATTTTTTTGAAAAACAGAGTTCCGTGATTTAGTAAATTTGAAACTGCTCTTCAACCGTAATGAATTATAGAAAGATTTATATATGAAAAAGATGCGCCTCGATGATATCTATCCAACGGCGTATCATTTGCTTCATTCTGACAAGCGGTTTAGAAAAAAGCGCGAAAAAACGCTCGCTACCACTCGTCATCCGTTGCACTATTTTCAAAACTGCTCTTAAACCGTGTGGAATCTCGAAAAGTGCTCAACATGTCGAAGTTGCGCCTAATCCATATCTTTTCAATGGTATATTACATGCCTCATTACGATAAATGGTTAAAAAATTAGAGTAAAAACAGTACCGAAAAAATAACGCGTGCAGTTTTTTCCGACGAGAAGGTCACTAGTCCCTATTGCAGCGCTCGTCGTCAAAATGATGCAGTGCGCTTCTGTTGAGCGTGCAGTGCCGAAGTGGTGTGCAGAATAGTTATTCTGCTAATATTAGCAGAATAGACCGTCTCTCTCTCTCTCTCTCTCTCTATATATATATATATATATATATATATATATATATATATATAAAGGGGGCAATGTTACTATCTTTTTCCACACTTGTGCTTCAAAGTAGCACCATGTTCTTCATATACAGAGTCTCATATGTTGTCACTTTCATGTACTAGTGAGAATTTTTCATTATAGAGCTTGACTTGTATATTCCTACGATGGGCTTCCTCAAATGCCCTAGGTCTTCACGAGCAAGCAAGTTGGATGCACGCCCACTTAGTTTCTTTTGTTGACCTTTCATACATTTATAGCTCTAGTGCATCCGTTGCATGGCAATCCCTACTCCTCATGTTGACATCAGTTGATGGGCATCTCCATAGCCCGTTGATTATCCTCGTCAATGTGAGACTTTCTCCTTTTTTTGTCTTCTCCACACAATCTCCATCATCATATTCTATTCCATCCATAGTGCTATATCCATGGCTCACGCTCATGTATTGCGTGAAAGTTGAAAAAGTTTGAGATTATTTAAGTATAAAACAATTGCTTGGCTTGTCATCAGGGGTATGCAAGATGGGAGCATTTTTGTGTGATGAAAATGAAGCATGACCTAACTATATGATTTTGTAGGGATGAACTTTCTTTAGCCATGTTATTTTGAGAATACATGATTGCTTTGATTAGTATGCTTGAAGTATTACTATTTCTTATGTCAATATGAACTTTTATTTTGAATCATTTGGATCTGAACATTCATGCCACAATAAAGAAAATTGCATTGAGAATTATGCTAGGTAGCATTCCACATCAAAATTCTGTTTTTATCATTTACCTACTCAAGGACGAGCAGGAATTAAGCTTGGGGATGCTTGATACGTCTCCAACGTATTTATATTTTTTGATTGTTCCATGCAATTGTATTACCCGTTTTGGATGTTTATGGGCTTTACTTTACACTTTATATCATTTTTGCGACTAACCTACTAATCGGAGGCCCAACCCGAATTGCAGTTTTTTTGCCTATTTCAGTGTTTCGAAGAAACGGAATATCAAACGGAGTCCAAACGGAATGAAACCTTCAGGAGCGATCTTTTTGGAACAAACGTGATCTAGAGGAGTTGGAGTGGAAGTCAAGAAACAAGGAAGGCGACCACGAGGGTGCCCGGCGCCCCCCTATAGGTGGGCGCGCCCCCACCCTCATGGGCCCCTTGAGCGTCCACCAACCTACTTCTTCCTCCTATATATACCCATGTACCCCGAAAACATCAGAAGCGACCACGAAAAACTATTTCCACCGCCGTAACCTTCTGTATCCGCGAGATCCCATCTTGGAGCCTTCACCGGCGCTCCACCGGAGGGGGAATCGACCATGGAGGGCCTCTACATCATCTCCAAGGCCCTTCCGATGAGTTGTGAGTAGTTTACCATAGACCTTCGGGTGCATAGTTATTAGCTAGATGGCTTCTTCTCTCTCGTTGAATCTCAATACAAAGTTCTCCTCGATCTTCTTGGAGATCTATTTGATGTAACTTTTTTTGCGGTGTGTTTGTCGAGATCCGATGAATTGTGGGTTTATGATCAAGTTTATCTATGAGAAATATTTGAATCTCCTCTTAATTCTTTTATGTGTGATTAAGTTATCTTTGCAAGTCTCTTCGAATTATCAGTTTGGTTTGGCCTACTAGATTGATCTTTCTTGCAATGGGAGAAGTGCTTAGCTTTGGGTTCAATCTTGCGGTGTCCTTTCACAGTGACAGCAGGGGCAGCCAGGCATGTATTGTATTGTTGCCATCGAGGATAAAAAGATGGGGTTTATATCATATTGCATGAGTTTATCCCTCTACATCATGCCATCTTTCTTAATGCATTACTCTGTTCTTATGAACTTAATACTCTAGATGCATGCTGGATAGCGGTCGATGTGTGGAGTAATAGTAGTAGATGCAGAATCGTTTCGATATATTTGTCACGGATGTGATGCCTTTATACATGATCATGCCTAGATAATCTCATAATTATTTGCTTTTCTATCAATTGCTCGACAGTAATTTTTTCACCCACCGTAATACTTATGCTATCTTGAGAGAAGCCACTAGTGAAACCTATGGCCCCCGGGTCTATCTCTTATCATATAAGCTTTCAATCTACTTTTATTTGCATCTTTACTTTTCCAATCTATTTCATAAAATACCAAAAATATATTTATCTTATCATATTATCTCTATCAGATCTCACTTTCGCAAGTGGTCGTGAAGGGATTGACAACCCCTTTATTGCGTTGGTTGCGAGTTCTTGTTTGTTTGCGTAGGTGCGTGGGACTTTTGAGGAGCCTCCTACTGGATTGATACCTTGGTTCTCAAAAACTGAGGGAAATACTTATGCTACTATTGCTGCATCACCCTTTCCTCTTCAAGGAAAACCAACGCAAGCTCAAGACGTAGCAGCTATCAAGTCTCAAGCACTGGTGGACTTCATCAATGATTGGACAGAGGTGCAGATGCCTGAAGAGAAGCCGGACAACACATATTGGACTATTCACTTTGATGGGTCCAGGAAATTGGAGGGCTCAGGGGCTGGAGTTGTTTTAGCTTCCCCTCGAGGTGACAAATTTTGTTATGTGCTACGGTTGATGTTTCCCTGTACTAACAATGCAGGTGAGTATGATGCCTTGCTCCATGGTCTTCGGATGGCTAAGGAGATGAGCTTATGCCGGGTAAGATGCTTTGGCGACTCAGATTTGGTGGCTCAACAAGTATCAGGCAAGTGGGATTCCAAGGATCCTCTCATGGCGGCTTATCACCGTGAAGTTGATGCCATTGCTGGACATTTCAAGGGTTACCAAGTGGAACACATTGACCGCAGAAAGAACGAGGCGGCTGATGCCCTGCGGTAAGCTGCCAAGGGCTCTTGTGATCTATTTCTGTGTGTAGGACAGTTAAGAGACTTTCTAAAGCATAAGGAAAACAGATGATAAGTATAATATGGGTGAATATAAGATGGCAGCTTAACAGTGTTGAGCACCAAAAATGTGCATGATGGCATGACACAACAAAGTTATTTCTATCCTGTTACATGACTCCCCGAGTCCACATGATTAAAATTGTTTTTCAGCGGGTTACAAAGATGAGCCACCCGACAGATTAATTCTCTTGTTGACCAGAAGCTTCTGGATCAGCCCTCTCCGCTTCTTTGCCCTGTTCCCTATCCTGGAAGGTTGATGATGACCAGTCAATGCCATTCAAAGCTTCAAATTCAGCTTCATCATCAATTAGTCCGGCCGGGTCAACGTCAGGGGCGAAGGTATGCTTACGGGTTGGCGGGATCAAGCTGGTCACTTCATAATGTGGCGTTGGAATCCTCCAGTTCTCCATGTCATAACCTGGCTGGTACCTGGTGAGATCTGCCTCAGTAGCAATTAGTGTGGCCACATGGCGTATTTCCTTCACACAAGCAGCGAAGTCCTCCTGTTCAAATGGCGTGCCATCCTCCTTAAGGCTTGGATACACAATGGCGATGTCGGCTGGGTCTAGTTCTGGAAGCCAAGCTTTGTCCCGGCTTAAGGCGGCTATGGCTCTGGCTCTTGCAGATGATCGCCTTAATTCATTGAATCACTGGGGCAGCACAGAGAGTTTCCTTAGCACATCTACCAGGAGTGTGGGAACTTCATTTGACAGGGCCACTGTGGCTAAAGCACGCTGAGATTCGGTATAGAGTTGTTCCACCAGCGTGTAAACACCCTTCAGCTTTATCATCATGTCTTGCTTAAGATTTGAACTCCTGGGGCTTGGATAACGTTGTCAGGTGAGTTAATGAAAATTCATATGATCATTACAACACTACAAAAAAAATACACTTCTGTGATGATACGTGTTTGTCACAGTAGGTCACATTTTTTGTCATGCATGTACATCCATAACAATTTTATGACAGAATCAAGATAGTCATACCTGTGCTGTCGTAGAAGTGTTCCATGACATTACCAAAATTATCATCACGGAAGTGCTTTCGTCAAGGGTGACCGACACATGGCATCCACTGTAACGGAACGCCGTTAAGCTATCAGGTCGGGTTTTGGATCCGATAACCCGTTAACAACCCCAACCAATGGGGATTTTCCACGTGTAAAATCATCATTGGCTGGAGGAGACACGTGTCAAGTCTGCGTTGGCACAGGTGTCACAGATCCAATGGGCGAGATGTATTGACACGTGGACCGGCCCATCAAGTTTAAATGGGCCGGCCCAACTAAAGGCCCACAAGATTTTGCGGACCATAATGGGCCGGCCCAGCTAAAGGCCCATGAGATTTTGTGGACCATAATGGGCTGGCCCAGCTAAAGGCCCACAAGACTTTGCGGGCCATAATGGGCCGGCCCAGGTAAAGGCCCACATGATTTTTGTGTGTCATAATGGGCCGGCCCAGGTAAAGGCCCACAAGATTCTTGCGGATCATAATGGGCCGACCCAGCTAAAGGCCCACGAGATTTCACCGACATTAATGGGCCGGCCCAGCTATAGGCCCACAAGATTTTGAGGACCCTAGTAGGCCGGCCCATTAACTGGCTGTCATGTTTTGGGCCAAATGCCGGCCCATATTTGATCCGGTCCATTAATGGCCTGCCACGTTTCGGGCCTAATAATGGCCCATATCAGATCCATCCCGTTAAAAGCCTACCATGTTCTGGGCCAAATTACGACCCAGATCAGGTTCGGCCCTTGAAGAGGCTTTGGGCTCAATTATGGCCCATATCAGATTCGTCCCGTCAACTAGACGCTATGCTTTTGGGCCCACTTGCTAAAGGCCCATTTAGTAATTCAGCCTGATATTAGTTTTGTCCTGTTAAGGGCCCGTTTAACATTTCGGCCCTATATTAACTTCGGCCTGTTAAAAGCCCGTCAATAGTTGGGCCTAACTACGGCCCGATTTGCATCCGACCTGCTCGCAGCCGATATCTGATTGGGCCAAACAAGGACCGAGACAATTTTGGCCTGTTAAAAGCCCGTGATTTGATTCGCACAATCATGGGCCGGGGTCCATTTCGGGCTGCTGCCGGCCCGTGAGCTGGTCGGCATGTTTCAGGCCCAACCTACATCGTGATTGCATGACGGCCCGATTATGTACCGTAATTTTATGGTTTGGCCGGTTTACTGCGAAGACAGGATATATATACAGTAAAATAACTGCAGCATCGTGAATAAGAAAAAACCTAGACTATACAATAAAGAAATTACGGCATATTACATCCACTGGGCATCAAAGTTCGCCACTATGATAATAAAGCACAAGCAGACAACAGATTACATACACTGGGCATCAAAGATCGCCACCAGTGCAAATAAACATGCCGACAAAATAATATACAAAACCGACAACACTTCAATAGAGTTCAAGAAAGGTTAGCCCTGCTGGGGAGCTGCAGCGCAAGCAGCCGAGCAAGATGATGAGACTGCGCTTGTTCAACACTTATATCTTCCTCACTCAGAAAGATAAACAAGCAGACAGATGATAGTTTTTTCACATAAAAGTATCAGTGCTGACAATTCATCACATTTCTTACTGACGAATAAAGTGACACAATTTAAAATTGCATTAACACAATATGGTATTGTTCAGGTCAAGCCATGCCAGGAAATGACATTGTGAAGGAGTTGGCAGCTTCATGACACCACTGGATTACAGATCAAGAACTCATAAGTATCAATGGTTAGTGTGCTGTCAATTTATCCCATTTTAGATTGGCAAATAAAGAGACAGTTTAAAAAATAGTAGAATGATATGACATTGTTCATAGTTAAGACATTGCAGAATATGACATTGTGCTATAGTGGGTAGGTTCACCACACCACTGGATTACGGATGAAGAACAGAAGCATACATGCAGTGCAAAAGAAGATCACTTGCTCTGTATAGTTTAATTTACATGGTATGAAGAAGGAACTTGGTTGTACAACTGAAAACTTAAATTGAGAAGGACAAACTTTTGTTTATGAACTACATAATAAACTTTAAACATGCAATTTGATGCAAACACCAAAAATAAACAACTGTTGCAGTCATGCCTAACCAAATATATACAACAAAGTTTGAAGGCTTGAGAAGGACACACTTACATTATTGGTGAAGACAGGCTCTATAAAGGCCTTGTCCATGCTGATGGTGGGGGGGGGGCCAATTCAAGAAGTTTACCACAGAATCTTCTTCATAAGCATTGCCTTTATTCTACATTTTGTTAAGAGTAAATATAGATGTGATAATGTACGAAAAAATGGAGAATATTTAAGATAAGATGAAGAGTGATGCTACATAACCAAGTAGCTATAAATGTAAGTGCAGCAATACAGGCAAAAGGTACAGCCAAGAGCAATGCACAACTAAACTTCTTCAGTACCAACCTTATGGTAAGAGTAAATATAGATCTGATGTGTAGAAAATGGAGGGCAAAGGAAAATAAGCTGCAGAGTGATGGTACATGAACAACTACCTATCATTATAAGTACACTGATAAAGGATAGCATGTACTTACAAGAACAATGCAGAGCTAAAAAAACATTGGCATTGGATATATTCTACACTAATGTAACCATTCATATAGATCAGATAATTTGGAGCGATCAATTGATAAGAAAGCTATCATGTATACTGCTGTCACATAATGAACCAGGTATGTATGCAAGTACAGTGATACAGGACAACAGGTACTAATAGGAGCAAAGCAGCGGGCAGCATATTTGCGATATCCCGTCGTTCTTTTCAAACCGGAATTCTTCTTCGAGCAGATTTCCTGCAAAAAAGATCCGTAAGGCACATGCCGAAAAGTAGAAGTTCAAATTGTCATGTGATTTCATAGACAGTACCTCATCCTGGGAACGAGACCAGTGCATAACAAGGTTTTTCCATTAAATGTCTTCTAAATTTAGCACAAGAGACTTCACTGGAAATTCATTTATAGACTTGCCATCAAAGTGTGATTTCCTCAGGTAACACCAATACTGCTGCAATGCTTCCTTGAAAAGCACAAGCAAGCTTTGCTCATCATGACTATCCAGATTGACCCTCGCCTAGTTACAACAATGTAATGTAAATCATTGATGTGTTCAATTAGCAGAAAACAGGAAAATAATAACCATGAATAATAGCACTTACACGTAAGTTGGACAGGAAGATGTGAAAATGGTGTTTGTCTTCACTATAATCTTCCCATGATGGGAATATATGCACGTAGTCCCTAACAACATTGAAAGCATTGTCTTTTAAACTGGGAATAAATGGAATGGGGTTCCAATCTGCAGGAATTGGCCGTCTCTGCAGTTGGGATAGGTCTTCGCCGGTGGACTTGCTGTACTTTTTGCTGGAGTGGTATTTTTCTGTGGTACGGCTGGTGCTATGGCAAATGAAATCGGTATACCTTTTGATGGAGTGCAGGTCCTGTGTGGTGGGGCTAGTAGTGTGGCCAGTGAAGTATGGGTATAGTCTGCTGGAGTCAGTCCTACATTTTGTGTCACTGGTTGTACAACCAATATAAGTGGGGTGCTGTCTGATTTCTCCGGCACCACCACGTTTTTCAAGGATTTTGGCACTCCTTCAGGTTCGGCAATCACCCTCTTCCTTTTTGATGTCTGATGCACAAGAACAACATTTGAGTGGAAAAAATGGTATGATGACAGATGGAATATGTATTGATAATGGATGGGCATGGCATCTCGACATATATGATGAGTAAACTAAGCAGATGGCGGTGCAACAAAGTAGAAGAAATGCAAGACAACATATGCAAGATACCTGCAATCAATAAAACCTTGCCAAATTAGAACAGGCACCTTGATGGGTGAACAGGACAGTCCATCTTCCTTTGACTCCTCAAGGTTAGAATAGTCATTAGGATCATATTCTGAACAAGAATCAACAGGTGGGGAGCGTATGAGGTTCATTGCATCCAGAATGGCACTCAGTGCCTTGGTGCCAATTTTGTAAGTTATTGCAGTGTTTAGCTTCAAGAGTGCACTGCTGCTAGTGCGGCACAAAGCAGCTACACAAATCATAGTGTAGATATAACGGGGAAAACCATAAGCATCAGAGTAAAATCAACAAAGTGGAACTTGCTGGAATATATGTGCTAGTACTGCCGGTACGGCTAGAAAGGCTTCGGATACCAGTTCTCTCCAACTGAAGGTGCGGTACTGTTAATATCAGTGTAACTCTCAAAGGCGACACAACTCCCCGCATTTCCTTGCTATTCTTATAGGATTCAAGTGGGCAGGTCACTACAAATCCTATTCCTATGTTTACAAAATCCTACGAATCAAAGAGGCTCAAAGTGTCCATCACAACCGACCGTATAGACCTCTACACTACAAATGTCCCTACTCATCTTCAGTACAAGGAACATACTGTACTACTAACATACTCCCTCCGTTCCAAAATTTAAGTCTTGGTAGAGATTTCCACTATGGATCACATACAGATGTATCCAGATACATTTTAGAGTGTAGATTCACTCATTTTGTTCCATATGTAGTCCATGGTGGAATCTATACAAAGACTTGTATTTATGAACGGAGAGAGTACATATTAAAGAAGAACAGAAGAGGAACATGGTAAAGAAGAGCAAGCAGATTTTGGATAATAAAATGTTGGTTGCGCAGTGCCCACACATGATGAACTAGAGCGCATTAAGAATGCAACTCCCAGCTGTCTCTCGACCATTTCAGGCAGTTGGATGAAGATCCTACGTCTCCTAACCCTTCTTCTTCCTCGTCTCTGATTCTTCCCATATAGAACACCGCTCGGGCCGCCGGCCAGACCACCGGCCCCCACCTCCTGTGTTCCTCCACCACCCCCACCCCCACCCCCGCCCCAACCCCTAACCGCATCGAGTTTTCTTCCTTCGATGAGGCCCCACAACCCCCCGAGCCCCTTCGTTCGCACCAGCGAACTCCGACGAGCTCTGAAAAATCGACTGACCCAATTTTGAAATTTAGTCTACTATGATTTAACTAGTGTGGAATATAAAAGGGGAAAACCATAAGCATTAGGAGTATAGTGTTGAGCGTGCCATGGCGGATCTGAAGGTGCAAATTGGACAAAAGCAACTTCACAACCAAGACAAGAAACCAGAGTAAAGTAGTGGCGATCTATTTTCTTGTTGCGATAAATAAGTTGAGCAGATACGAAAGAGTACCGCCTCTGGTGCGGCGCCGTTTATGCCTCTGCTGAGAAATTTGACGGTGATGCGGTAGCAATGGCTGTCGGCGGCGTGGAAGCAGATCTAGGAGGGTAGACGATGGCGGCGGGGCACGATGGACAAGATGGTCGTAGGAGCGGCGCCGGCAAGGTGGACAATGGCGGTCCGAAGCCGTGGATGAGAGAGGTCGATCTCTTCTAATGGACGGCGGCATTGGGGTATTAGCTTCGGCATGGTGGAGGAGGACGGCAGTGGATGGGGTGGCGGACAGCGGCGGACGGAGGAGGGTGGGGTGGAGAGGGTGTTTTGGCGCCCACGGAGTATATATGGGGAAAAGGGAGGTTGAGAGGAAGGGGGAACCATGTATTCAGGGTGCGCTTGTCTCAAATGCAAGGAAATTTACAAACTTAGCCCCCGTTTCAAATTTCTACTACATCACAACAATATTAGTCGGTTGGGGATAGGACGGTAATCTCGCATACACCGAATATTTGCCGACGAGAGTTTGTTTTTAGCGCCCACCGTGTATGAATATGAATCGGGGAGGGAGTCGATTTCGGCCGAGGACACACTGTGTTTTGGTGCCCACCATGTACGAATCCGGGTGAGAGGCGGTTACGTCAGGTTTGGGTGAAATTACAAACCTACCCCTATCGAAACCTATAGAGATCCAGCAGATAGGCTTTGCGTGGCAGGGATAGGCAGTAGTAATTTCCATCTCACAGATTTTGGTTTCGAGCGGTTACTGCGACTTTCCCTGTTTCATTCAAATTTTGCAGAGTGCACGTTTACCATGCCAACTCAATCCGAATCCCGTCTGTATTCTATTTTTTTCGGGCGGGATCCATTTTCAATTGGAATTACATTCTATATACATCATTTTTTATATATACTTTCAAAAGCACAACAAAGAATTCTACTCCTTTCTATGTATAATATGATTTACAAATACAACGATCTTGAAATCTTAAGGTTGAATTCGATTTTTTAACCAAATTATGTTCTACTAAAATGTATGGACCAATAATATCTACATATTAAATAACATAGATGTGCGTGAATTCATATGAGTATGCATGGTTGATAGATCAATTTTGGTTCGAGTATGGATTACATGTATCATCATCTCGAATTCAAATATTTGAATCCCTCTTTTGTTCACTCCTTTCACGCCCATCTCTCTCGCATGCACGCTCCTTCAGGTAGCTACCACTCTCTTTTCTCCATCTCACCCGCACGCTCACTTCATGTTTCTCCTATCCTCGCAAACATGGTCTCTCGACGTCTCCCTTGAGAAGTTTCACACTCTCCCTATCATTATACATTACACGGTTTTCATTATCTCTCACGTCTCTACTATTCTCTGGTATCACTCGGTACCTAAGCTTTCTTTTTCACTGCCACACACACAGTCTCCACTCGTCTTTCACTTTGTCTTTCTCTCTATGGGATTCTCTCACACACCCTATATGTCTCTACATATGACTCATACCACTAAAATTACTCTCTCTCTCTCTCTCTCTCTCTCTCTCTCTCTCTCTCCTGTAGACACAACATTTGTTGCGGTATCCTTTTCGTCTCCATCCCAGACTGACATTATTCATTTGTTTACCGATCAGACAACCCCGACTACCGTCTCCTCTCTCTATCTCACAGACACACACACACAACTCCTGCTTCCACTCCCCTTCCGGACTACCATCTCTCTCTCTCTCTCACAAAACTCTCGCTTTCGCACCCCGACTCGTATTTCTCTCACAAACATTTATCGACTAGCTAGCCTCTAGATAGGTTTATACACCCACACACTCGTGCTTCCACTATCGCATACATGTCTCTCTCCCGCTCCTTGTATCTATGTAGATTTTTCTCCCCTTCTCGAGACACGCCCTCTCAATCGTGCACACACACACACTATCGCCTCATTTTAAGATGGTACCTATCACACACACACTCCTTATGTCTTTGTCACACATGCACTCCGTCCTCCTCCACTCTCCCTCTCTCTCTCACACACATGGGCTTTTTGCAACAACTAGCAAGATGCCCATGCGTTGCACAGAACATCAAGATGCATTTGTATGAGTAGTTTATATTGTGGGGGAAAAGGATGAACGAGGGAAGGCCTTATTTGCAAATGTGGAGAGGGGTGTGGGTATATTTTTGCAAAATTGCCATAGTTTCCTTCCTATCCGTCAGATATAGATCGTACGGCCTATATTGCAGGATGGCAGGCACACGATCATCACCGACAATGCTTTTTATAAGAGTAGGAATAAAAAATAGAGTTGGTGATGATGGTGGGCCTGCCATCCTGCAATGTAGGCCGTCCGATTTATATCTGACGGGTAGGAAGGAAAATATGGAAATTACCCGCACTCTTCACCACATTTGAAGATAAGGCCTTCCCTCGTTCATCCTTTTCTCCCACAAGATCTTGATGTTTCGTGCAACGCATGGACATCTTGCTAGTAAGAGTAGAAATTAGACATATACCACTTCTCGAATCTTGAAACCAACAACATTCCTCCCTTATCTCATCAAAACCGCCAAAGGAATATATTTTGAGTGAAACATAACATATCTTTAGTGATATACGTATTTCAAAACTAGACTTTTTTCTATCATATCGGTGAATATGTATTAACCTACTTTGATCATGTGGCAACGCATTGGCACATTGCTAGTAGTTATTATAATTTTTTGGACACCAGACAAATGGTGGAGTACATATACAAAGAGAAGAGGCGCACACACGCAGTCGGCCTCTCGCTGTCTCGCACACATGAGTGTTACGTAAAGGTGACGTTAACAAATAAACCCTAAAACCCTAGGTGCACGATTGCTGCATTCGCGGGTACCGGGTACGTGGTGGAGCACCTTTGTAGGAATAGTCAGCTCGCTTGATAATTTGATCCGTAGGAGTTGATGGTCGGGACCACAGGTGAACGACTTGGAGCGCGGTGGCTCGCCAGTTGCCATAGATCGAGTAGCCACGTTGAAAATATCTTTTTTTAGCGGGGTTAAGAGTTCCGATTTTCAATGGCGCGTTATAAGTAGTAAGTAGTTTTTAGAACGATTGGTATGGAGCGAAAATGGAATTCATAGTACTACGTACCTCCTTGGCGTATGGTTGTATGGGTTTATGTTGCGAGATGTTGAACCTGGTAGTTCCAGGGCAAATACTATGGTTTAGATTTACATGCTGGTTTTCAGTAATGAAAATCGGAAGGGGAAACCCTTCTTTGATTGAAAAAACTACTACCTCCATTCTGGTTTACTAGTCCCCATCGTACTTTGGGTCAAAGTTTGACCACGAATTTTACTTGTAAAATGTGAATGGAAAACGAGATTTTGTTATACCCAAACAAAAAAGGACTGGAGGGAGTGATTTCTCTAACACAGACTGTAGCGACCCGACCTCAAACGGTGAAGTCTCTGTGCCCCAGTGTCATCCCTGGATCAGTAATGCTGACACGCACAGTACTTGAAGGATTTATAACAGAGTAGCAATCACACACTTATTACATCGAATGTCTCAAAAGAGAACTTATTACAATAATATGGCTTAAGGCCATCTAATGCGATAACAGCAGAAGGCTTGGAAGATAAAGTGAGTCCATCAACTCCAACGGCATAGCTGAGCTGCACGACAACGACCTAACGAACCTTACTCCTCGTCTGAAAAGTCTGCAACATAATATGTTGCAACCCGAAAATGGGTCAGCACATGGAATATGCTGGCAATATAACACAGTAGAATAGGAACAGAATAATGCTATCACTACATGCATATAAGGCTGGTGGAAAGCTCTAGGGTTATAGTTTTGCGGAAAGCAAGTTTTTCCCTACAACAGAGGAATGAATTTTAATTTAACTACCATGGTGGTTGATAAAACATTGAGAAGGTAACCCCTCCTCAATCCCAATTAAAGTCGTTAACAACCCAACAATATTAATTAAGAGTGTTGAGATACATGTGAATACTCAAGTACTAGATACTCAAATTGTCCATAACCTGGGAGACGGCTAACCATGATTAGTTTGTACACTCTACAGAGGTTTGCGCACTTTTCCCCACAAGACTCGATCTCCTCTGTTGGATTTCTCGCACTACATGGTGTTTGAGAAAGGGATGACCGAGACACAGTCTTTCAGAAACATTAACTCTCTACTCCGGGTAGACCATACCAAACCTACAAAACCCACTACCTGCTGATCTACCTCTTCAAGAGCTTCATGTAACTTACTCAACTATGCTAGAGCCCATAATAGCTTGTGGCTGCACACGGAAGTTTCTAGCATGAATAATCTCAGTTCCCTTTGAGCCTGGGTGGCGGTCCATAGGAAGATCACACGGTAACCCTGGGATTTCCAAAAAAAAACAGGCAGTCACTGGGATACCCCAGGTGCCTCAATCCACCCAAATGTGTATTTAAGTTGCCACCTTAAGTAAACCTTTAATTAAAATCTCACATCTGTCATGGAAATCACTCAAACCCAATCCACGTCTACGAGCATAGCATGGCAATATAAGCAACGCGTAAAAGTAACTCCCAAGGGTTTGATAATAAACAGGGCAATAGGTTCTACCTCATCAACTACTTCCCAACCCACAAGTTAAAGACATCCTAATCATGCAATGTTTGAGGATTGAACTAATGCAATGAAAACTGGGTATGGAAAGAGTATGATCAATGTGTTACTTGCCTTGCTGACGATCCGTGAATCCTAGAGACTCATAGTAACACGCTTCGCACTCCAGGAATTCTATCGCAAACAAACAATAACACACATAAGAAAACTAACTAAGATGCACAAAAAAACTCCAAATAAAAGAGATTGACCAGAAAGTTCAACTTAAGAATTCCGGTTTGCAAAAAGAATCAAATCAAACGGAGCAACAAAACTCAAACGGCGAAAGAAGCAAAATCCGTTTACTAATCTGGACTAAGGTCAAATTTTACAGTACCAAAACTTAGTTTAAGTTGGTTAAACAGAAAGAGGGCCTCGAGACGAAACTCTAGGCGTTTGAATCGCCTGATTCCGATAAACAAGCGAAAAGTTATACTAGTTCAAACATCGGATCAGAAATCGCGATCAGAAAAATCGCGGAATAAATCTGATAAAAGAAAAGCGACGAACAGATTAACGAATGAACGTTCGTTAACTGAAACTAAACGAAAAACACGTTCGTTAAAATGAACGGACGAGCGAACGCTCGCTAAATAAATAAACCGGAGAAATAAATCGATCTATATAAAAAACACAACTAGGGTTTCGAAAAAAAAATAAACCGAACGATTTTTAAAAAAAAATCGGCGGTCTCGGATTCCGGCGGATACCTCCGGCGAGGCGGGGCTCCGGCGGGCAGTGGCGTGGGGCGGCGGGGCTCCGGCGATGGGCGGCGGCGGCGGCTTGGGCTTCGGCTCCGGGCGGC